>NC_133533.1:112932149-113240514 GCF_048544455.1 Silene latifolia
ATTATTAACCCAGGTTAGATGTCGAATTATACGCGAAAAAGATGGTGTATAATTTTTTGAAAAAACCCCAACAGTGGGATTATACTTCTTCATTAATCTCAGCCGCTGCAAGCGCAACAATACGACTAGGAATAGCCGAATCGTTAAAGAACAAACTATCCCCGACCTTGCAAAGGTGAGCTAGCTCATGTGCTATAGTATTGAGTTTTCTGCTACTAAAAGACCATAAAACTGAATAAAAAAGATGGTGTATTTCTAAGTATGTTGTTTGTCCCACATTGAAAAATATGTTGGTGTGGTGAATATATTACGTATAAATAATAGAATTGTTCCACATCGAAAGTTTAGCATAAGGTGGGTGATCATATGATTATAAATAGAAGACATCCTTATAACCTAAATACCAACTCAAGACCTTCTGAGTCTCTTAAGCATTGTCTTGAAGAGTTCTTAAGAGTTTATATCATTATCTCCACGGTATGATATATATATTTTTTATATTATGTCCAAGTGATGTATCTGTAGTAGTGAACAAAGGATGATTTCAGCGGATTTAGAATGGAGTGACACATCTACCAAATTAATAGAGATCATAATTAAGCCAAATGAATTCAAATTAATGTTTCAAATTACCCAAAGTGAAGTACATTGTGCTCAAGAGAACAATCCTACCACAAAAATAAAAAACATTTCCATTCACAACCTTTGTTGATCAATTGAAGTTTGAGTGATAGTTGTGATAGGTTTTAGTGCTTGCTAAGCCATTAGGCTTGAAGAAACACTCTTTGTTGAGCTTGATGCTTGTTAGAGTTGGCTTGAGTGTCCCATGCATTTGTTACGATTTTCTAAATCTTTCATTTGAACTTTCATTTCTCTATTAGAATTTGTTAACTTGTGGTTGAAAATGTGAGGGTTTCTTTGGTTTAAATGAGCTTACTCGAGGGCGAGTAAGGTCTAAGTGGAGGAAATTTCATGTGACGATTTTGTACCGTCTTTACCAACCCAATTCTTAGCTACTTTATCCCTTAATTGTGTTATTTATAGTTATTTTAGCTCACTTATGTATTAGTGTAGCAATTGTGGTGTTTGGATGTGTTTCTGCGCATTTTCGGTTTAATGTGTAGGTGTGATCAATAATCTTATTCCGAGTTCGAGAAGCGACTTGGACATCTTTACACTCATGTCTTGGACCAAACACATGCCAAATATATAGTGGGTTAAGAAGTGTTACAATCTTTTGGTTTGAAGACAAGTCAAGGCCCAAAGTATCAGAGTCAAACCAAGGAGTAAAACACGAAGTAGCAGGTAGCCGGCCAGTGAGTTATCATCGCCTCTTTGGATTCCTTCTTTAATTATTACATTTACTTCAAGACATTAATTTAGAATTTTATGGGCTGTAATTAGTCATCAGTTTTACCATTAGTTATCATCTTAAACATTAAAGAAAAATACATTGCATCATCATCTTCTTAGTTTTCTTTTCTTATAAAAATTGTAATCTTTAATTATTCATAGAGGGCTAATCTCCCAATTCTTGGAGCAAGAGATTGAAACGATCAAGCTATTTTGATTGTAAGACTCTAATCGTAGGACGGTCAATGACCGGGACAAAGAGAGTATTATTATATTTTAGTTTTGTAAATGGCCCAGCAAATTTAAATACACAAATTCTCATTATAGACGAACGTTATCCGTCTATAGCTATAGACGAAAAATGTCACTCTCCCAAATAAAAGTGGGTACTACAAATGGGTGGGAAATGAATACCCCTCACAATTAATAAATTCTTTACTTACTCCCTTCAACTTTTGCAAATTATTGTACAAAGTATTATGCTAAATACATACTCCGTATTTAAAAAGGTATTGAATATGCCAAAATAAACACGTACTTAATTCATACTCTCTATTTTAAAATAATATTAATCCACCGTATAAAAATGACAATTCTTCTTTGAATTAGATCAACCTTGTTCTTTTGGATTTAAATTTAATTCCTAAAGGTAAGATTATGAGTAATCTTAAGATAAGACTTTGATAAGTTTAATACAAGACTTACTCAAAACTACCAATAATTATCAAAATTTTAAGTTGAGTCTTGGAAATTCAAGACTCAACTTAAGACTTTGGGTCAATTTTGACTCTACTTTCAAAGGAAATTATTCAATGAGTGGATCTTATTTGTCATTTGTTTTTATTCTTTTTTTTTTTTTAAGTTTGACAAAAAAATACTGAAATGGAAAAAAAGAGTTGTGGCCAGTCTGAATAATAAAGAAATAATAAAAATTAGTGGAAAGCTGATGTGCCAGAGTCTTAAGACTTTGGTCAGTATTGCTGATAATCTCACCCTAAGTTCTGTTCAACTTCTATAGGTTAAGTTAAGTTCAGTTCAACTTTTATAAATTCAGTTCAGTTCAATTTAGTTTTTTTTTTATGTTCAAATCTCCTCCTATTAAATACTCTCTTCATTCAACTCACTTTGCAAGTTTGATTTTTGCACGAGTATTAAGGAACGGATTAAAAAAAACATTAAAAGTACATAGGGAAAGAGAATGGATGGGTTAAAAATATTAAATAAATTATAAAGGTGGGGTTTTATGGTGGATTAGTATGAGGTATAGAGGGCATTTTTTGTAAATATAGATTTTTAATAAAAAATAGAATGGTTATTTTTTTAACCAAATAAGAAAATATATAAAGTGGAGTTGAATAGACCACAAATAAATAATTGAAAAATGGAATTAAATGAAGGAAGTATAATTTATCTCAACTCAACAAAATTAAATAAAAAAAATCAAAATCCATTGATATTATCAAATACATACTCATAAAGTCATAAGTCGTACCACAATGTGAGTCATCAACCAAGCACGTTTTTTTAATTGATTTGGCTCCGCAGTAGCTACATGGCCTTGTTTCTCAACTATTAATATTAATATTAAAAAGAGTATATTTTGATATCAAATAAATCAAATTGTTCATCAGCTTTATTTTATCATAACAGTGAGCTTGTACCAACGTCCAATAGTGGGCTATTTCCCGTCTGAAATAAGACGTACAAAATATAGTCATTTTAAGATAAAATGTTAGTACTATTTTTTTATAAAATATTACCATTATTTTCAGTGTAAAAAGTGACAATTTCGTTATACATTCGATTAAAATGTTACTATTTTTTTTATAAAATATTACCATTATTTTCAGTGTAAAAAGTAACATTTTGTCATTAAATGGTTACATTCGATTAAAAAATGGTAATATTTGATCCGTTTTATTTCAGACCGTGTGAAATAAGACTTATTGATATAATAATGTACTCCATCCGTCTCGGTCGTTTGTTAACCTTTGATTTTGGCACAAAGACCAAGGAAAGAGGAGATGACCAATAGTTAAATGACAAGTGGAACAAATTGAGTGTGAATGATTAAATTACTCATCAACTTCATTCTTAAAATAAAAAGGATAACAAATGATCGAGACACCCAAAATGAAAAATGACAATAAATAATCGGGACAGAGTGAGTATTTAAAACCGTTAAAATAATACTCCCTCCAATCCACACCAAACTCCCCATTCACTTTTTGGAGGTCAAACTTCGAAAAGTTTGACCGGTAATTCACTCAAAACTATAAATCATTGAAAAATAAAAATTACATATTTAGTTTTGTTATGAAAATATCTTTCACAAAATTATATTTTTTGTGAAAAATTTCTACGTTTAAAGGACGAAAACTACGGTCAATGCGTCGCCTCGAAGACCACCCAAAAGCAAATGGGGAGTTTGGTATGGATTGGAGGGAGTATTAACACAAAATTTTAATTATCAAATACTGTACAATACCCGTAAGTTGTACGACAAAGTGAGTCATCAACCAAACACGTTTTTATAATTATTTTGGCTCTACAGTGTGAAATGTGAAGTAACTACAGATCTTGTTCTCAATTATTGTACTTTAATAGTAAAAATAATATTTTATTATTAATTACATCCTCCCCCGAAAATCCGTATAAATACCGGCCTTTCCCATGCTATTCCATGCAACTCATCTTTCTACGCTAAAAAAAGTACTCCTCCGTCCCCATTTTTGTTCTTGCTTTGGTTTTGGCACAAAGACCAAGGAAAAGGGGAAGGCGCCAATTACTAAATGACATGTGGAATAAATTGAAGGTGAATGATCAAATTACTCATCAAATTCATTGTTAAAATAGAAAAGACAACAATTGACTGAGACACCCAAAAATGAAAAAGGACAACAAATAAACGGGACAGAGGGAGTAACAACAACAAATCACGTTTAATTCAGAAAATAAATTTCTTTTCGATGTCTTGATAAATAATACTCGTACCTAGAATATAATTTGTACATGTATTATTATTGTATCGATAATAATAATAATAATAATAATAATAATAATAATAATAATAATAATAATAATGTTGTGTCCAATCGACTGGAATGTGGTGGAAGTCAAATTGGGTATGTCTAAACCCTCCGTTGTGTACGTGGATCATATTCTAGGAGGTAAGGTAGAGGCCACGGCTCACGACAATGGTGATGCAACTGTCGCTATCAGCGACAATTAAGTGGAAAACTAATTTGAATTCGGGTGCACTGCATACATTAATATTCCTTCCTCTTCAAGGATGTTAATTACCCGTATCTCTACCAATAATAATGCTAACAATGCAAATACGTATTTGTACCACAACGTGTATCACGCTCGTTTTTAAATGCACTGGGACCTTCTTCTCAATTATTGTACCAAGTATTTATTTCTTTTGTATTATTATAATGTGTGAATTTTACTATAAATACCGTCTTTCTTTCCCAAGCTATTTCATTCAACTCATCCATCAACAATAAATAAACATTTTTTTTATTAATCGCGTTTCAGTAGTGAGAGATTAAAGGTATTTATTTATTCATCTCGTCCGAAGCTAAAGTTTCATATAACTTTTTTTCTTTCATTATTATTGAGTATACATATAGGAAGTATTAATTTAGTGTGAGGAGATGGTCTTTCTCGTCCGAAGTTCCAAAGTACTCCGTATCAAGTTTATTATTTTCTAGTGTCCAAGGATCCGTTAATGCAATATATGTACAATATCGTGTTGAAATCGAAAATGTTGTGTTTGTTGAACAGGGTTATTAGCACGAAGATCGATGGCGGAGAATAATGTTGTATTTACCAATAATACTACCAAACAATTGTACCCAAAAGAGCAACACTTTTGGTCCGGGTTACCCCTGACCGCAGCCGGTAGAATTCCCCCAGGCTCAAGTGCACAAGGAAAACAGCTAACCACCTCTGAAGGTTCTCTCAAATTCGCAACCGTGTACGTTGATAGTGAGAAGGAACTCCCCACCACCCGTAAATTCATCACTGCTTTCGACATCGCTGCCTTTCAGGTACAATATGATCGACACGAATCTCCTAAGAGATGTATGTCACGTTAACATTACTGTAAGATTGTCTCATAAGAGAATTAGTTATATTACATACATTACACTATTAATTAATGTGTACTGTTTTGGCTTTTTTATAAGAAATATGGGCCTTACGGTTCGGATTTGCCTATAAATTATTCAATGATACTTGGGCAAGATGAAAGTATCAAAGAGGTAATAGTGAGGAATGGATTCATTGTTGATGCAATTGGATTCGTCGTAGCTGATAAAAATGGGTCCACCTCCACGAAAATATTTGGCGGTAATGGCGGACATGAAAACAGGGTGATCTCTCTGTCCACCAATAATTTAACGTTCACTTTAATTTATAACTTCAACGTAAATTATGTTCTTACAAACATGCATGCATATCATGCATGTATGTATGTATTTATTTTGTGTAGATTCCACTCCAGAAGGATGAATATATAACACAAATAAGTGGCACATACGGAAAATATGCACACTCGAATAGCGGTAGCGTTGTCGCTACACTCATCATACACACTAACTTGAAACCCAGTGGATATGGACCGTATGGAAGAGGAGAGCTTGTTCAAAATCCTCGTACTTTTGCATCTAATACAAGTGACTCGATTATTGGATTTTTTGGAAGGTATAGCAACTATCTTGAGTCTGTTGGACTCTATGATCGTGCTAGTGTTGTTATTAAGGTATATACCCTGGCCTATTCAAATATTCAACAATGTCGTTTTTATTATTCTCATCGGGAAAGATGTACAATAAGTCGTATAATATATACTGTTTTTTTTTTGGGGGTTAGGAATTTGGGCCTTATGGTACTCAGTCGCCAAAAAACTATTCGATGAGACTTGGGCAAGGTGAAAGTATCAAAGAGATAATAGTGAGGCATGGATTCATTGTTGATGCGATTGGGTTCGTTGTAGTTGATGATAAAACAGGGAGAATCTCCACAAAAATATTTGGCGGAAGTAATGGAAGTGAAACAAAGGTTAGTTATTACAAAGTCTACAAGAATTATTTTCCTGATCTGTTTCAGTTAATAATTTATGTTAACTTTATTTTGTGTTTGAATATATTATTGTGTAGATTCCACTCAAGAGCGATGAGTATATAACACAAATAAGCGGGACATATGGAAAATATCAACACACGAACAGTGATAACAACGTTGGTAAGCTCACCATACACACTAACTTGAATCCGGGTGGATATGGGCCGTATGGAAGGGGAGAACGTGTTCAGAATCCTCGTAATTTTATATCTCCAAGCAGTCCGGTTGCTGGATTTTTTGGAAGGCACGACAACTATCTTCAGTCTATTGGAGTCTACCTCAGTACTAGTGCACCTAGTAAGGTACATACATATACCATATATTCAACAATCGTCTCATCATTCTTATTATTTTCATTGAGTACCCATATACATAGTACATATATATTACCATATTCAACAATAATCGTCTCGTCTCATCATACTTGTACATACAGGCTTATGCAGAAAGTGGACCAGTTGGTCCAATTGACTGGAAAATGGTGGAAGTCAAATTGGGTCAATCTCAACCCTCAGTTGTGTACGATGGAGGCAAGGTGGTTGCCGCGGTTTTTGGTGACGGTGATGCTGGTGTCGTCTATAACGAAACTTATTAAGTGGAAAATGAATAAACTTGTTTGTAAGATAATCACAATTAGTTTTTTCTGTCTTTCTTATAATTATGCTTTCGATCTTGTCCATGAGCTACGCACACGTATGTTACTTGTGACTTATAATGTACCGATGTGATTTGAATAAAGTTTGCGGTTCCTTTAATTAAAGAATGATGAAAAATAATCCATTTATTTATACACATTTGGTTAACGTAATGTACCCATCTCGAACAAATAATCCATTTATTTATACACATTTGGTTAATGTAATGTACTCATTTCGGTTCGACCTCGTACAACATACATGACAATGTTGAGGTTCTTAATACTACTAGTATCAAGGCTCTCTCAATAGCTTGGTTACATAGTTTTTTTTTACGACGTTTGAAATTAGATGAAAGTTGATTCAAATCAAATCTAAGTCTTTTGTAAAACAATTTTACGATTGTTAGGGTACAAACCTTTGTCCCACATCGGTAGAATAAAGATGAAAGTTCATCTTTATAAGTGTTTACAAAATATAATAGTATGAGACCTTTTGGGAAGGAGCCCAAGAGTAAATCCGTGAGGGCTTGACCCAAAGCGGACAATATCGTACTATCAAAACTGAGGATTCTCCGTTAATAATGTCTTAATTACGTTTTTAATTGTACTTAACTACCCGGATAAATGCTCTTTAATTATGCAGAAAGTGGACCAGTTGGTCTTATCGACTGAAATGTGGTAAAAGTCAAGCTGGGCCACGGTTTCCAATAATGGTGATGCCACTGTAGACGATTAAACGAAAAAAATGTGCCATTCACCTTCCAACAATGCCTGATTAACACCAGTGCAATGTAATCCTTAGTTAAATTAAATATGTAATAAGAAAATAAGGACGTATCTTATGCGGATTGCAAAAGCGTTCGGACGCTTAATTTGGACAACACTTTTGTATAACCTTTCAACGAAAGAAGGAACTTCTATATTTTTTTATAGCATAATAAGATTTGTTATGATTGTACAATACTCCGTACATTTATATAACTGGTAGTATAATTCTATTTACCATTAAGCACCTAGAGACTAGCAAGATTAAAAGTTGTCCCGTTATCCTGATGTGGTAGTATTTTGAAGTAAAGTAGAGATGTACTTTGTACGTCCTAGATATTGTTAGATGTAAAAATTACAGAATCCTATTTTCGAGTGGAGGAGATGGAGTCAAGTAGATTAATGATGTTGCAAGAGGAGGACCGTTGGATCAAGTAAAGAAACCCACATGGTAAATTAGAAATAAACTCAGTCAAAGAAGTTAGAGGTCAGCACAACTACCTCCTATTTACAGGTACTGCATCTAGAAGTCATGAACAAAATTCGGAGGAGCTTGAGGAAGCAAAACCCTAGAAAAGGCACCTATAAAAGGAGGACAAAGTCAATTAGAAGGGATCATCTCATCTCAACCAACACACTACAACATAAGAACAACTCCCCATCGGCAATTCTCCATCAATTATTAGCAAATTACGTTTTTACTTCCTCACTTGCTTAAACACTTTGATCATAGTGCTACTTTGGCAGGATACCGACTCCCTCCGAGGTTATTCCCACATTAGGTTTTTCGCGTCACCAAATTTCCTGTGTCAATCTTTCTTTTCATTTGTTCGCATTATCGTTCTTTGATTCGTTCGTAATAGTTAGAGATCGATCACTTTGACTCACAACTTAAATTAATAACTCGGTAGATTTTCACCAAAACAAATATGAATAACAGGAAGAAAACAGAAATAAAGGATTTGTATTTTGTAGCTCTTGGTATGTTAGTGTTATAGATCGATCACTTCAATTTGAGGTGTTCGGGAGGCCGCACTAGGTCGTGCTTCTTTTTTTTTCCGGTTTTTCTACCACGTCTCAAGGGTCGCTTCAGGAGTGATCCTATTCGATTTAAGTCCCGGATAATAAGTATGAGGCCGCTTTGTCTGACCCGAGAAATCATCCATGTGATTTACGAACATTTTTGTTCCGGGACCTTAAAATCCTGAAAAATGTGTATTATACACTTTAATTTGAGGCGTTCGAGAGGCCGTTTTGGATCGTGCTTGGTGTGGCGCTTATGGTGAGTCAATGAAATTTTGGAAGGGTATTCCAACAGAATTTTACCTATGAAGGAATTTTGCCTAAAATGGCCATAAATCCGTAACGGACGACACTGAGTCGGCACGCCCATCCATGTGGAATCAATCAATCAATATCTATCTATCTATATTATTAAAGGAAGCTTTTTTCGAGTGATTATAGAGAATCCAACCTTTATGAAATACTCAACCTAATAAATTAATGAAAAAATAGCTAAGATAAAAAGGAGTTTGTGTCAATCTCTATAGCAAATAGAATTTCGACTTTATGCATGTCTATCCTATAACAATATTATATTAGTTAAAAATAATAATTAAAGGAGTTATTATTACTTCTAAATACTTCATGTTTTCCATCGCTTATAAAAGAAACGATTTTATAATTCATTCGTTCTACTCTCATCTTTTATTTCTGTTAGTTTTTTCCTGGTTTTTTTTTTCCTGCACGTTAGATGAACTCTTTGTTTGTCATGCTGATGTACAATAATTGTTATTCCCCTAATGTGTTTACTTAGGGGGCGTTTGGTACGGGAAAGGAAAAGGGAATGGAATCAAGAAAGAGTAAGGGAGGGAAAGGAATGAGATCACCCCAATCGTTCATGCTTGTTTGGTTGCTTAAGAAAAGAGGATATATAAACCACCACTAGGAGGGTGGTGGTAGCTCCGGCGACGGCATGGTGGGAGAGTTGTCGGTGTGGCGGCGGTCGGAGGGTCAGTGTGGTGATGGTTGATGTCGTGGTGGCAATGGTAGGTGTTGATAATGGGTGGTTAAGGTGAGGGAGGGAAAGGGATTGGGTTACCCTAGGGGGGTGAGGGGTAACAATGTAGAGAGACTTGAGGGTAAGGGAGGGATTCTCATACCCTTTGTTTGCATCAAACAAACACACACAAAGGGAATCATGAATTTTTATTCCCTTTCCCTTTCCCTTAGACCCCAAACCAAACACACCCTTATTATGTAATACTATCCCCTGAAAATACTAATAGTGTGATTTGTTTCAAAATTTCAGGTACAATTTATTTACTTCATGCGTGGAATTGAAGAAAACTTCAAATTATTTTATTGTAAGGTAAATTCGATATCCACATTGTTTTTCCTATTGTTAAATTTTCTTGGCATACAACATCACGGTTTTACAATTATATTACAATAGTAATATAGATTGAAATAGTCATAAAATAAGAGAGCGATTAAGACACTTTTTTCGTGTTGGTTGGTCTTATTATACAAGTTCATTTTCTATTGTTGTTTAGCCAGTCAAAAAACTGTTAGTGGGTAGAGACTAGAGAGTTTTACTCTCTTCAGAGAGAAGAAAGGGCGAGAGAAATGAGAGTATATTATGCAAAGTTCAAGAGTAATATTTATTTTTAGTCGGAAAATCTAATCTCTGTTATACTCAGTATCTTTAACATGGCAGTATCAATTCACTTGTGATCTTATATACGGTTAGTCAAAATAAACTTGTGTAGTTTTAATTGTTGTCATATCTCATGCACACACTCTCCATGTTTAATTTGTAGAGTTAATCTTTTAATAGAATGAATTGTGCAAACGTGGAACGTGCCCCTGAGGTCTGATATCAATGTGACCAACTTAATAAAATTACGTTATTGTTCAAAAAGTATGATTCAATCATATCTACAAATTAAAATAAAATATGTTTTAATTTTATTCCTATTTTGCTTCAACATCTTTCAAAACTTTGTACCCTTAATAGCTATAAGGGTTTTTCTAACCTATGCATAGGTTAAGAAAGCCAAAAAAGAAAGAATTTAATGATATCTTTATGGAAAATTGTAATATACAATTACTTTTATTTTTTTTCCCAAGGAAAATATTTAAATCTTTCTATTTTTGCTTTCTTAACCTATGCCCAGTGGGCATATGATAAAAAACCCGTAACTATAAATAAGATTAATAATTGTAATATGATCATTCAAAAGATTGAATGGAAAAAAAAAATTGAATATACAATTAATTCAGAAATATCTTACAATATTTATCACCCGCTGAAACGATAAATACTTGCTAGAACCTAACTTTGTGTCCAAAAGCCTTTTGATCGTAAATCGTAATGCTAATAGTTTCAAAAAGAAAATTGTTGAAAGGGCATGAAACACAATTGTAACGTGCCTAAAATAAATGTATGGTGAAATATATGGTGATTATTTAAAAGATGAATGCATGGGCTTTTGTAAGATGTATCATACTCCGTAACTATTAATATGTCAGCCACCCCTGCAATCTATGTAACAGGGTTTATAATTTGTAATAATAGTATACGAGCTTGGCAACGTACATAAATACTCTGTATAGTTTTGTAGTTGATTTAAGAGAATTTCAAAAGGAAGGCTAAGCCCAACTTTATTTGTAAGCAAGTTTTTGAAAGTAGGTTAACAAAGAAAATATGTAAATTATTGTATTATAATTCTTATTTAAAAGTTGTTTAATATACTTTAAAGAGAAAAAAATATGCAAAGTCAAAGTTGCACATAATGAACAAATTAAAATGATAAGTGCCTCCTATGTTTTCCTTATTAAAGATATAATGGCGCGAGTTCAATTTGCTTCAACAATGTCAACAACCTAACTATGAGTACGTACTTTTTAGGAATTGATATTAAATTAACACAAAGCTAAAACACATAGGACAACCTAACTATGAGTACGTTTTATAAATTGATATTAAGTTAACACAAAGCTAAAACACATAGTGCAACTTTAAATTATACACGAAAGAACGTCACAACTAGGCCCGTGCGTTGCACGGGCATTAAATCTAGTATATATATAAAGCAGGAACTTTTTGAGCGATATTAGAGAGTCCAACTTTTTAAGAATTCCTATTCCTATGATTTTAAAGCAAATTTTAATAAAGTCAAATTTTTTTAGAATTCCTCTTCCTATGATTTTAAATCCAATTTTAATAAAATTATTCTAAAAAGAGCTCTATTTCGAAACAAATTTAATAAAATTTTCCTAATAAAAGTAGATCTCTTAATATTTAAAACAAATTTTAATAAAATTATCCTAATATAAGTAGATCAAATATATTTTAATAAAATTATCCTAATATAAATAGATTAAAATTATCAAATAGATAACAAACATTTATAATAGTTCAAGTTATAGCTTTTATTTTCCCCCCACTTATAGTCCCATACATTTATAGTTTGTATTCTCGCATCAAAATTCAAGAAGTCATTTAGATAAATAATGAACGTATTTGATAAAATGTTATGTTAAGATGGTGCAAAGTAATCTTACGTTATTACACGAAATATAAACTACGGTTCCATCAAAATATAATCAATAATTAATTATTGGGGTGTGTATATAAATCATAAATACCTCCATATACATTCAAGCGATCAATACATATAAAGTAATAAAACTATTCACCGATCTATATATGTTACTATCTTTGTTTCATTAATTTACTCTGTATGTATAAGAATATGGAGATCATTGGATGGAGGAACTAAACAGAAAAGAACTAAAGTAGAATTTGGCGATTTGGACAACTCAAAGCTTTTGTGTAACAATGGAGCAACTCATAGTATATATTATTCATATGATGAATTGGTGATCAGTTGTAGACTCACGCATTAACCTAGATTTTGAATAAGAGTAATTTTGAAAGAGTAGTCTTAATAATTTATACTACTTATTACTCAAGGCCTCGGGGATTTATATCTGTTATGATCATTAATTAATTAAATCAAAAAAACGTACATTATGTTTTAATTTAACATAATCTTGCTTGTGCACTACGGAGTATTTTCTTTTTTTTCCTATTTACTCAACCATGTTTGTGTTTTAGCGTTAGTTTTACATCTTAAGTAGAATTTTATTTACTCATATTTATATACTTTAAATTTATATTTACATAGATTTTATGTATTTAGGAGTAACATTTTCATTTACACACTTGCCAATATACAAATTACAACGTAAATATCTTTAAATTTACATTATAAAAAAATTTAAAATTATGATATTCTCATTGTACTTTATAGATGAATCAAATAAGATCCCACGTGATCATATTTTGTCTTACATATTGCAAGGAATCGTAAAGAATCTATTCGTTCATGAATAGTGTAAAAAAAGGAATGTTGTATTTGGTCTTGAATCAAAGAAATATAGTATTTGCTCATTATTATTAACCCAGGTTAGATGTCGAATTATGCGCGAAAAAAATGGTGTATAATTTTTTGAAAAAACCCCAACAGTGGGATTATACTTCTTCATTAATCTCAGCCGCTGCAAGAGCAACAATACGACTAGGAATAGCCGAATCGTTAAAGAACAAACTATCCCCGACCTTGCAAAGGTGAGCTAGCTCATGTGCTATAGTATTGAGTTTTCTTCTACTAAAAGACCATAAAACTGAATAAAAAAGATGGTGTATTTCTAAGTATGTTGTTTGTCCCACATTGAAAAATATATTGGTGTGGTGAATATATTACGTATAAATAATAGAATTGTCCCACATCGAAAGTTTAGCATAAGGTGGGTGATCATATGATTATAAATAGAAGACATCCTTATAACCTAAATACCAACTCAAGACCTTCTAAGTCTCTTAAGCATTGTCTTGAAGAGTTCTTAAGAGTTTATATCATTATCTCCACGGTATGATATATATATTTTTTATATTATGTCCAAGTGATGTATCTGTAGTAGTGAACAAAGGATGATTTCAGCGGATTTAGAATGGAGTGACACATCTACCAAATTAATAGAGTTCATAATTAAGCCAAATGAATCCAAATGTTTCAAATTACCCAAAGTGAAGTACATTGTGCTCAAGAGAACAATCCTACCACAAAAATAAAAAACATTTCCATTCACAACCTTTGTTGATCAATTGAAGTTTGAGTGATAGTTGTGATAGGTTTTAGTGCTTGCTAAGCCATTAGGCTTGAAGAGACACTCTTTGTTGAGCTTGATGCTTGTTAGAGTTGGCTTGAGTGTCCCATGCATTTGTTACGATTTTCTAAATCTTTCATTTGAACTTTCATTTCTTTATTAGAATTTGTTAACTTGTGGTTGAAAATGTGAGGGTTTCTTTGGTTTAAGTGAGCTTACTCGAGGGCGAGTAAGGTCTAAGTGGAGGGAATTTCTTGTGACGATTTTGTACCGTCTTTACCAACCCAATTCTTAGCTACTTTATCCCTTAATTGTGTTATTTATAGTTATTTTAGCTCACTTATGTATTAGTGTAGCAATTGTGGTGTTTGGATGTGTTTCTGCGCATTTTCGGTTTAATGTGTAGGTGTTGTGATCAATAATCTTATTCCGAGTTCGAGAAGCGACTTGGACATCTTTACACTCATGTCTTGGACCAAACACATGCCAAATATATAGTGGGTTAAGAAGTGTTACAATCATTTGGTTTGAAGACAAGTCAAGGCCCAAAGTATCAGAGTCAAACCAAGGAGTAAAACACGAAGTAGCAGGTAGCCGGCCAGTGAGTTATCATCGCCTCTTTGGATTCCTTCTTTAATTATTACATTTACTTCAAGACATTAATTTAGAATTTTATGGGCTGTAATTAGTCATCAGTTTTACCATTAGTTATCATCTTAAACATTAAAGAAAAATACATTGCATCATCATCTTCTTAGTTTTCTTTTCTTATAAAAATTGTAATCTTTAATTATTCATAGAGGGCTAATCTCCCAATTCTTGGAGCAAGAGATTGAAACGATCAAGCTATTTTGATTGTAAGACTCTAATCGTAGGACGGTCAATGACCGGGACAAAGAGAGTATTATTATATTTTAGTTTTGTAAATGGCCCAGCAAATTTAAATACACAAATTCTCATTATAGACGAACGTTATCCGTCTATAGCTATAGACGAAAAATGTCACTCTCCCAAATAAAAGTGGATACTACAAATGGGTGGGAAATGAATACCCCTCACAATTAATAAATTCTTTACTTACTCCCTTCAACTTTTGCAAATTATTGTACAAAGTATTATGCTAAATACATACTCCGTATTTAAAAAGGTATTGAATATGCCAAAATAAACACGTACTTAATTCATACTCTCTATTTTAAAATAATATTAATCCACCGTATAAAAATGACAATTCTTCTTTGAATTAGATCCACCTTGTTCTTTTGGATTTAAATTTAATTCCTAAAGGTAAGATTATGAGTAATCTTAAGATAAGTCTTTGATAAGTTTAATACAAGACTTACTCAAAACTACCAATAATTATCAAAATTTTAAGTTGAGTTTTGGAAATTCAAGACTCAACTTAAGACTTTGGGTCAATTTTGACTCTACTTTCAAAGGAAATTATTCAATGAGTGGATCTTATTTGTCATTTGTTTTTATTCTTTTTTTTTTTTTAAGTTTGTAAAAAAAATACTGAAATGGAAAAAAAGAGTTTGAGATGAGTCTAATTGATAATGTATGAAACTTGTGGTCAGTCTGAATAATAAAGAAATAATAAAAATTAGTGGAAAGCTGATGTGCCAGAGTCTTAAGACTTTGGTCAGTATTACTGATAATCTCACCCTAAGTTCTGTTCAACTTCTATAGGTTAAGTTAAGTTCAGTTCAACTTTTATAAATTCAGTTCAGTTCAGTTCAATTTAGTTTTTTTTTTTATGTTCAAATCTCCTCCTATTAAATACTCTCTTCATTCAACTCACTTTGCAAGTTTGATTTTTGCACGAGTATTAAGGAACGGATTAAAAAAAACATTAAAAGTACATAGGGAAAGAGAGTGGATGGGTTAAAAATATTAAATAAATTATAAAGGTGGGGTTTTATGGTGGATTAGTATGAGGTATAGAGGGCATTTTTTGTAAATATAGATTTTTAATAAAAAATAAAATGGTTATTTTTTTAACCAAATAAGAAAATATATAAAGTGGAGTTGAATAGACCACAAATAAATAATTGAAAAATGGAATTAAATGAAGGAAGTATAATTTATCTCAACTCAACAAAATTAAATAAAAAAAATCAAAATCCATTGATATTATCAAATACATACTCATAAAGTCATAAGTCGTACCACAATGTGAGTCATCAACCAAGCACGTTTTTTTAATTGATTTGGCTCCGCAGTAGCTACAGGACCTTGTTTCTCAACTATTAATGTTAATCAGTCCGTCTTGCTTATGACGGAGATACCCGTCGTAAGCTTACGACGGGTCGAATAGTGGTGTATTCGTGGAAAACGGAGCGACATTATTTACTGTGTACGAATAGTCAAGTTGGACTATTTACGTCCGCATTAATTACACAATAAAAAAAAATCTATCCTAAATCCCCCCCTTCCCAATGTAACCTCCCCCTCTCCCTCTCACAATTACTTTCACCGTTCTCTCTCCCCCTTCTCTCTCCCCATTCAAATGTTTATGGAGTAAAGCTTCCATTGTCTTGTAAATCCTGCGTAATTAACAACAAGATTATAAAACCTTGTCGATAATAATGGCGACGAAGCGTATCACACTGAAGAAGAGTAAAAAATCCGCAAACAAGGGTGACGGTGACGGTGAAGGTATGTATTTCTGTCATTATTGTTAATATTTTTTGGGGTTGTCATTATCGTTATGGTTGATCTAAAAGCACACATGCAAATGAAATTAATCTTTATTGCATATGGTCTCCTTTTCTGATTTTATGTCGTTGTTGCTTTTGTTGTGATTTTGTTTCAGGAGAGCATGAAGCACCGGTGGCTATGACCCAGTCCAAATCTTCAACTGGTCGAAGGAAGAAGAAGGTTGTGGCAGTGGAGGATGAAGTTGAGGAGCCTGATGTGGCTACCGAAGGGACGGATGATGAGGAGGTGGATGTCGGTAAAGGTACACGGAAGAAGGTGACGTTCAGTTTAGGGAGTGCAAAAGATAAGGGGAAAGGAAAGGCAGTTGAGGAAGATGAACAGGAAGAGGAGGAGGAAGACGATATTGAGACGGATGTGGATGAAGAGGAGGAGGAGGAGGTTGATACAGGCAAGTTATCGGCTGAACTGTTGTATTTATTTGGCTTATTATTTGTTAGACATTGTCATCATACCCATTTTTTTCAAAAATTGTAGACGTTGTGAATGAAGCTGTAAAGTTGGCGGTAAATGCATGGAAAAGCGCGCAGAAAAAGAAAGCGGTTGGAAAGCCAAGAGAGGTGACAGAGGGTGAGTTGTTGACATATTCGATGAATTTGTCGACATATTTACTAAAGATGTGTGGACACTATTTACAGTACTTTGTTGACATCTTGCAGATTGTGCATTGGAGCCAAAGGCGTTGAAGGTGATTCAGAGGAAAAGAGAGGTTGGTGAGGGGTCGAAGAAACGAAAGGGAGGTGAATATGCTTTGGTGCTGGCAAAGTGAGTACTCTTTTCTGATCTGAGACTTGTGAGCTTGATTAATGACATTTCTCTTGAAAGTGATAACAAAAGTTTTGTTGACAGTTGTAATGTTTTATGTTTGTTGATTATTTGGGTGTGCAAATGTGGCTGAAATGTAAAGGGATGAAGAGGGTGACATTCAGGCTGGGTGTGTTTACATTTTTTGTAGTGTCGTTATATGTTGTTATATGTTGTTCAGTTGGCAGATAAGTTAGACTATAAACAACAATGTTGAATATGGTGACAAGTTTCTGGATTCTTGGTGTTAATTTTGATGTGTCTTCAATTAGTGAGTAACCATTTGTGAGTAGTTTGTCGTGCTATAGAATGGTCATCAATTTGGCTGAATTTGTTGACATTGTTTAAATGTGGTGATACATTTTGGTATGTGTGTTAGCCTTTGGGTGTTCAAATGTTGGCCTGATGTAATGACATGAGAATGGTAACATTCAGGGGGGCTTTGTTAGCATTTTTGGATTGTGTATTACTGTTTTAATGTCGTTATATTTTGTTCCAGTGGAAGGTGACTTAGACTATAAACAAGAATGTTGGAAATAGTGACAAGTTCATGGGTTCTTGGTGTTAGTTTTGATGTGTCTTCAGTTAGTGAGTAACCATTTGTGAGATGTTTGTCGTGAGAAAAAATGTTAAGAAATCTGGCAAAATTTGTTGACATTGATTTAATGTTATCATACATTTTGGGTAACTGTGTTAGTCTTTGGGTGTTCAAATGTTGGTCAAATATAATGAGATGAATAGGGTAACATAAGGGGTAAAGATGGTACATATGGTTAAACTGTTGTCATATTGGTAGCAAATGTTTACAGTAGTAATATTTTATATTTTGATACTATTTGGGTGTACAAATGTTGGTCAAATGTAATGAAATGAAAGGGGTGACATAATAGGTGGATTTCCTGTCATATTGCTATATGGGTTGGTATTTTAATGCTTCCTTTCTAAGTTAACTGTCGGGAAATTGTTATGAATTGATAAGCCTAACATGGTTGGGTATATTTGTCGACATTTTGTTGTGTGGTTCAGCCATTTGTTGTCAGCTTTTTTTTTGAAATTGTATGTACAAGACACTATTAACTAAATTGTTTCTAAGTGGTGACAAGTTTGTGGAATTTTGTTGTAAATTTTTATGTGTCTTCAGGCGTTGCGTAACCATTTATGAGATTTGTGTAGTTATATTATATGGTAACAAAGTGGACTGAGTTTGTTGCCATTTTTATGTGTCTTTTAAATGGGTGTTGACATGTTTTCATTTTGGTTTAAGAGTGTGTGTACGTTACATTATTAACAAAAGTGCTGCCAAGTGTGATGGGTTTGTGGAGTTGTTTGTATTGCTCTTTAAATGTGCTGAGTTTGATGTCATTTTGGTTGTCATGTTAACATGTCGACGTTTCTATGTTCTTTATAGGAAAAAGAAAGAGGTGGATGGCCATGGGTCACCAAGACAGCTGTTCAACTTGATTGGTGTGTTGACGGAGTCTCAGAGGAAGGATGTGGAGGACATCGGCTTTGGTGGGCTGCTAGAGCTGAGAACGCATGCGTTTTACCATCAAATGGTTGATTGGTTGCTGCGTAAATATGATCCGAGCTCCCGGATGTTCCTCTTCAACCGGCACGTCCAGTTTGTCCTAACCAGGCACGATGTGTACGATGCATTCATGATACCTTGTACTGATAAACAGATAGATGCGAGGACCGATCACGATGTGGCCAGGCTTTGGCGTGATCATTTCAAGCTGTCGAAACAGGATGGCCTGTCATGCTTTAAAGTTCCAAAGTGAGAGATGGCATTTTGTTGGATATGCCATTGGCATAGCCTATGTCTGCTTTGTGGGTACACCTGTTCAACATAGAAAATAGTGTTACCATCTCGAGGGTAGATGTTTATATCTCTGGAATTAATATTAGTGTGAACATAAGTCCTACATATGGTCACATGTCTAAACTTTGTGACGAGAATTAATCGGTGTTACATGTCATCACATATTGGAATTATGTTGACATGTCAAATATCTATTACGCTCAGTTGACATGGTGATCAATTACTGAACAAGTTGTACTCAAATTTATCGTAAATGTTGACATCACTATGATTACTGACATAACATAGCCTCAGTGGTCACATGTTTAAGGATTGTTGGATCATGTGCGAAATTTAAGGATTGGAACAGAAAATACCGCTTCAAGAGCGTTTGTCATTGCTTTGTCTTGGTCGGTGAAGATGGAGACAGGGCGGAGGTCATCACCCATAGCTTCATTAAACACGTTGAATAACCATTGAAATGATTCTTCTTTCTCGTCCGATAGAAAAGCACACCCAAACATCACATTAGACCAGTGGTTGTTTATACCGACAAAGGCACCGCATATTAGATTGTACCTATTGGTGCGGTACGTTGTGTCAAAGATGAGTACATCGTGGTACAATCGATAATCCTCCCTCATCATTGAGTCACACCAGAATAGGTGACATAGCCTCCCTTCTTCGTTGAATTGCACACGGAAGAAGAAGCCAGGGTCTTCCGCTTGTCTTTTCGTTAAAAGATTAACAAGTGTCGCTGCATCGCCGCCCTCAATCGCTTTACTCTTCAGCCTATGTACAAAGTTGATGTGATCCCTCTTTGTGTGTCCAACAAATGCTTCACCTCCGGCTGCAACAGTCGCCACCTTGTATTGAACAGATGGGCGAACTAATGCTTCTGTCAGAGCCCTGATAGTCTCTGCCTCGGCATCGCCTATTCGCCTTTCAGATCTGTGATGCTGCTGCCACTGCGTGGGCGTTAGCGCATGGTTGTGAGCTGTGATATGTTGCAATACTTCCCACTGTCCATCCTCGTTCAATTGCGACCTTACTCCAGCTCTGCATTCGCACCGCGTGACTGCGGCATTCCTAGATTGGTTAGGACCAATGAGAGCTAAACCATTTCCGTGTCTTCCTTCACATGAGCATACAAAATATCTCTCTACCTCAGCTGTGCCAGGCCCGTGTGCTCTGCGAGAGGTGCCTTTCCTAATGCTAAAACCAACAGCCTGCGAGTGTTTCCGATACATCTCGTATATCTCTTCCCATTTATCGGCTTTCATCCCCGATAGTGACTTGGAATAATCAGTACCTGCTGAAGTTGACAGTGTCATATTAGCTAAGAAAGTATGGCCATTAATCAAATACAGAAGCACAAGTGCATTTAGCTGAACTTAGGTAGTGAAATTGAATGAGTGACATTTGCTGTACGAATATAGACAGAAATAAACTATATTATGTCAGTTCGTACTGAGGTGGTCATATTGACAGGGTGACATTTGACCAAAAGCTATACACATCAATAGAATACTAAACAGCAAATGCCAACTGAGATCGTCTGATTTACAGGGTAACATTTGCCCATAAGATATAGACATCCGTACAATACTAAACAATAATTGGAAACTGAGATAGTGTAGTTGACAGGGTGACATTTTCCGCGAAGGTATAGACATCTATACAATATTAAACAACATTTGAAAAATCCATTATATGTCTTAATATAGTTAACAGGGTGACATTTGAAGTATAAGTGTAGACATTTCTGAATCCCACTTTGCATTTCTATGAACTGTCATAATCTAGATAAGTGGATCACATGCGAAGAAAAAGTATAGACATGAATAAGATCTAACAAAACATAATTTTTTTACATTATAAGTCTTATTCTAGTTGACTGTTGACATTTGCCTGAAAACTAAGCACCTTTGTGAAAGAAATGTCAACTTTCTATTGTAATTTAAAAATACGTGTACTAATTATACATACCTTTACTATTATCCGTCACCCGTCCTTGAATTATGACATGATCGTCATCTTCGTCCACCATATTCACGGCAATTAACGCCCCATTTTCGTCAGCCATTATTTTGATAGCACGTTTTGTGAAATATTAGGAAGATAAATTTGTGATAAACAACTGATTTGAAGACGCTTTTATAGTTTTAAACACAAGCAAGATTTTAATGGGGTTTTTGTATTTGGGGGTTCTTACAAATGTTGAACAATAGACTCATTTTAATGGGAAAGATAACAATTTGAGACTGAAGAAGAAGACGCAAGAGGTTTTGTGAAAGAAGAGATATGGCATTAATGAGATAGATTGAGAGAAATTTGGCATTAAATGCAATTAGTACTTATTGCAAATAATTGTCAATAAGTCTCTGGCAAGGTACTCACACGTACAACATGCAATAAATTCTCAACAGTTAATTGTCTTTCTGATGTTTCCCGACCCGCAAATAATATGGTATGTAATTGACCCGTCGTAAGCTTACGACGGGTATCTCCGTCATAAGGGAGAATTTGTGAATGTTAATATTAAAAAGAGTATATTTTGATATCAAATAAATCAAATTGTTCATCAGCTTTATTTTATCATAACAGTGAGCTTGTACCAACGTCCAATAGTGGGCTATTTCCCGTCTGAAATAAGACGTACAAAATATAGTCATTTTAAGATAAAATGTTAGTACTATTTTTTTATAAAATATTACCATTATTTTCAGTGTAAAAAGTGACAATTTCGTTATACATTCGATTAAAATGTTACTATTTTTTTATAAAATATTACTATTATTTTCAGTGTAAAAAGTAACATTTTGTCATTAAATGGTTACATTCGATTAAAAAATGGTAATATTTGATCTGTTTTATTTCAGACCGTGTGAAATAAGACTTATTGATATAATAATGTACTCCATCCGTCTCGGTCGTTTGTTAACCTTTGATTTTGGCACAAAGACCAAGGAAAGAGGAGATGACCAATAGTTAAATGACAAGTGGAACAAATTTAGTGTGAATGATTAAATTACTCATCAACTTCATTCTTAAAATAGAAAGGATAACAAATGACCGAGACACCCAAAGTGAAAAATGACAATAAATAATCGGGACAGAGTGAGTATTTAAAACCGTTAAAATAATATTAACACAAAATTTTAATTATCAAATACTGTACAATACCCGTAAGTTGTACGACAAAGTGAGTCATCAACCAAACACGTTTTTTTAATTATTTTGGCTCTACAGTGTGAAATGTGAAGTAACTACAGATCTTGTTCTCAATTATTGTACTTTAATAGTAAAAATAATATTTTATTATTAATTACATCCTCCCCCGAAAATCCGTATAAATACCGGCCTTTCCCATGCTATTCCATGCAACTCATCTTTCTACGCTAAAAAAAGTAATCCTCCGTCCCGGTCATTTGTTGTCCTTTGGTTTTGGCACAAAGACCAAGGAAAAGGGGAAGGCGCCAATTACTAAATGACATGTGGAATAAATTGAAGGTGAATGATCAAATTACTCATCAAATTCATTGTTAAAATAGAAAAGACAACAAATGACTGAGACACCCAAAAATGAAAAAGGACAACAAATAAACGGGACAGAGGGAGTAAAAACAACAAATCACGTTTAATTCAGAAAATAAATTTCTTTTCGATGTCTTGATAAATAATACTCGTACCTAGAATATAATTTGTACATGTATTATTATTGTATCGATAATAATAATAATAATAATAATAATAATAATAATAATAATAATAATGTTGTGTCCAATCGACTGGAATGTGGTGGAAGTCAAATTGGGTATGTCTAAACCCTCCGTTGTGTACGTGGATCATATTCTAGGAGGTAAGGTAGAGGCCACGGCTCACGACAATGGTGATGCAACTGTCGCTATCAGCGACAATTAAGTGGAAAACTAATTTGAATTCGGGTGCACTGCATACATTAATATTCCTTCCTCTTCAAGGATGTTAATTACCCGTATCTCTACCAATAATAATGCTAACAATGCAAATACGTATTTGTACCACAACGTGTATCACGCTCGTTTTTAAATGCACTGGGACCTTCTTCTCAATTATTGTACCAAGTATTTATTTCTTTTGTATTATTATAATGTGTGAATTTTACTATAAATACCGTCTTTCTTTCCCAAGCTATTTCATTCAACTCATCCATCAACAATAAATAAACATTTTTTTTATTAATCGCGTTTCAGTAGTGAGAGATTAAAGGTATTTATTTATTCATCTCGTCCGAAGCTAAAGTTTCATATAACTTTTTTTCTTTCATTATTATTGAGTATACATATAGGAAGTATTAATTTAGTGTGAGGAGATGGTCTTTCTCGTCCGAAGTTCCAAAGTACTCCGTATCAAGTTTATTATTTTCTAGTGTCCAAGGATCCGTTAATGCAATATATGTACAATATCGTGTTGAAATCGAAAATGTTGTGTTTGTTGAACAGGGTTATTAGCACGAAGATCGATGGCGGAGAATAATGTTGTATTTACCAATAATACTACCAAACAATTGTACCCAAAAGAGCAACACTTTTGGTCCGGGTTACCCCTGACCGCAGCCGGTAGAATTCCCCCAGGCTCAAGTGCACAAGGAAAACAGCTAACCACCTCTGAAGGTTCTCTCAAATTCGCAACCGTGTACGTTGATAGTGAGAAGGAACTCCCCACCACCCGTAAATTCATCACTGCTTTCGACATCGCTGCCTTTCAGGTACAATATGATCGACACGAATCTCCTAAGAGATGTATGTCACGTTAACATTACTGTAAGATTGTCTCATAAGAGACTTAGTTATATTACATTACACTATTAATTAATGTGTACTGTTCTATTTCTTTTATAAGGAATATGGGCCTTACGGTTCGGATTTGCCTATAAATTATTCAATGATACTTGGGCAAGATGAAAGTATCAAAGAGGTAATAGTGAGGGATGGATTCATTCTTGATGCAATTGGATTCGTCGTAGCTGATAAAAATGGGTCCACCTCCACGAAAATATTTGGCGGTAATGGCGGACATGAAAACAGGGTGATCTCTCTATCTCAGTCAATAATTTAACGTTCACTTTAATTTATAACTTCCAACACACATTATGTTCATACAAACATGCATGCATGCATGCATGTATTTATTTATTTATTTTGTGTAGATTCCACTCCAGAAGGATGAATATATAACACAAATAAGCGGCACATACGGAAAATATGCACACTCGAATAGCGGTGCCGTTGTCGCTACACTCATCATACACACTAACTTGAAACCCAATGGATATGGACCGTATGGAAGAGGAGAGCTTGTTCAAAATCCTCGTAATTTTGCATCTAATACAAGTGACTCGATTATTGGATTTTTTGGAAGGCATAGCAACTATCTTGAGTCTGTTGGACTCTATGATCGTGCTAGTGTTGTTATTAAGGTATACCCTGGCCTATTCAAATATTCAAAAATGTCGTTTTTATTATTCTCATTGGGAAAGATGTACAATAAGTCGTATAATATGTACTGGCTTTTTTTTTTTTTTTTTTTTTTTTGGGTTAGGAATTTGGGCCTTATGGAACTCAGTCACCAAAAAATTATTCGATGAGACTTGGGCAAGGTGAAAGTATCAAAGAGATAATAGTGAGGCATGGATTCATCGTTGATGCGATTGGGTTCGTTGTAGCTAATGATAAAACAGGGATAATCTCCACAAAAATATTTGGCGGAAGTAATGGAAGTGAAACAAAGGTTAGTTATTACACAGTCTACAAGAATTATTTCCCTGATCTGTTTCAGTTAATAATTTACGTTAACTTTATTTTGTGTTTGAATATATTATTGTGTAGATTCCACTCAAGAGCGATGAGTATATAACACAAATAAGCGGGACATATGGAAAATATCAACACACGAACAGTGATAACAACGTTGGTAAGCTCACCATACACACTAACTTGAATCCGGGTGGATATGGACCGTATGGAAGGGGAGAACTTGTTCAGAATCCTCGGAAATTTATATCTCCAAGCAATCCAGTTGCTGGATTTTTTGGAAGGCACGACGGCTATCTTCAGTCTATTGGAGTCTACCTCAGTACTAGTGCACCTAGTAAGGTACATACATATACCATATATTCAACAATCGTCTCATCATTCTTATTATTTTTATTGAGTACCCATACATGTACATAAACCATATTCAACAATAACCGTCTCGTCTCATCATACTTGTACATACAGGCTTATGCAGAAAGTGGACCAGTTGGTCCAATTGACTGGAAAATGGTGGAAGTCAAATTGGGTCAATCTCAACCCTCAGTTGTGTACGATGGAGGCAAGGTGGTTGCCACGGTTTTTGGTGACGGTGATGCTGGTGTCGTCTACAACGAAACTTATTAAGTGGAAAATGAATAAACTTGTTTGTAAGATGATCACAATTAGTTTTTTCTGTCTTTCTTATAAGGGTTTTTCTAACGTGTGTCTTAAGGACACACATTAATAAACCAAATAAAGAAAGATTCATAGGATATTCTCACTAATTATGGTAAAACTAAGTTTATAATTCCATTTATCATGAGAATATGTTGTAAATCTTTCCATATTTGGTTTATTAATGTGTATCCTAAGGGCACACATTAGAAAAACCCTTCTTATAATTATGCTTTCAATCTTGTCCATGAGCTACGCACGCGTATTATGTTATTTGAGACTTATAATGTATACCGATGTGGTTTGAATAAAATTTGCGGTTCCTTTAATTAAAGAAGGATGAAAAATAATCCATTTATTTATACACATTTGGTTAACGTAATGTACACTCTTCTCGGTTCGACCTCGGTCAACATACATGACAATGTTGAGGTTCTTCATACTAGTATCAAGGCTCTCTCATTAACTTGGTTACATAGTTTTTTTTGTTTTGTTTTTTTACGACGTTTCAAATTAGATGACTTGGCCACATAAATGAAAATACGTAAGTTGATTCAAATCAAATCTAAGTCTTTTGTAAAACGATTTTACGTGATATTGTAAAACCATATGTAGAAAAGTTATGGTTAGTGGAAGTTATATTAGTGTGGTTATTTAAGTTAAATAGCTTTTGGTTTTACAATAATCTTCCTCATCAAGGTTGAGGATTCCCCGTTACTGATGTCTTAGGCCCTGTTCTTTATGGCTTTTTAGAGAAATGAATCGAATCGAATCAATGGAGCTGAGTGAATCGAATCAATCGAATGGAGCCGAGCTGACTGAATAAACTAAATAGAAATTTGAGCCAATAATCAATCAATAATAAAGTCAATTGAGTTTAATCGAATCGAAATAATCATATTAATATTAATAATATTAATAATAATAATAATATTTAATATTATTGTTATTATCAACTATAATAATACTAATATTCATAGTATAATACTATTTATACTAATACTAAAATTTTTAAGAAAAAAATTATAATATTATATATGAATAATCATAAATTATAATAATGAAAAAATTGTATTTTTTTACTAATAATATTCTTAATAACAATAATAAATAATAATGTCAATATTAATAATGATATTAGTAAAAATAGTTGTTTCGAATAAAAACACTCAAGTAAGAGTTGCTCGAATCCGGGTCGGGTCAACGCGCTCCTCTCAGACGATGGCACTTCGAACCTATGCTTGCTCTCTCCGGATGGATCTTTTACGCGTAACAAATAGGGCCTCGAATAGGGTTCGCAATAGGTCCTTCTCTGATGCCTTACGTTACTGGTGGATAGTTGATACCTTGCTTGAAGCTAAGGTTTCCGTGCCCTCTCATAGTAGCTCGAGTAGTCTTACTTCTAGAGAGAGGAAGTTGTTGGTGAGAAGTATTTTACCATTGATTGGTCAATAATGAGGTATTTATATGTTTCTATGTGTACCTCAAATGATGGCTTGGAAAACATGGTTACCATATTCGCTATGAATACGCCTTATCGATTCGCGATTCGCTTATAGAAAATGTGTTATATGTATTTTCAGTAATCAATTTGATAGAATTCGCTTTTAACGATTCGTGATTCGTAGGGTATCAAGCGAATCCGTAACCATGTTTGCAAACGTGTTGACTTGTATGACCCCGTATTGGCTAGTGGGTCAAGTCGGTTGAGCGTGCCTCATCAATAATATTAATAATAAATGTTATTACATTTAATAATAATACCAATAATAATAATAACAACAACAACAACAACAACAACAACAACAACAACAACAACAACAACAACAACAACAACAACAACAACAACAACAACAACAACAACAACAACAACAACAACAACAACAACAATAATAATAATAATAATATTAACATTAATAACATTATTATTCACAACAACAACAACAACATTAACATTAATAACATTATTATTCATTTTAATAATAATATTCATAATAATAATAGTAATTATAATAAATAAATTATTATTAACAATATTATTAAATATAATAATAATAATAAAGAATAATAATATTAAAAAAAATAGTATTATTGATAACAAAATTAATAATAACTATTAAATTTAAGATGAGTAAAGCCAAATGAGTGAATCAATCAATGGAGCTGAAAGCCGAATCAATCGAATGGGAGCCGAGCCGAATCGAATCGAATCAATGGAGCCGAATCAATCAATCGAGCCGAATCGAATCAATAGAGTGAAATTTGAATTGAAATGGGTGAAAATAAGTCGAAAAAAATGTGGCCTTAATTGCCTTTTTAATGGTGCTTAACTAATAACTACCCGGATAAATGCACTTTAATTATGCATTGACCTTCCAACAATGCTGATTAATGGTGAACGTACAAAGCCACGGTTTCTAGTAATGGTGATGCCACTGTAGTTATTAGTGACAATTAAATGAAAAAAATGTGCCATTGACCTTCCAACAATGCTGATTAAACACCAGTGCATTGTAATCCTTAGTTAATTAAATATGTAAGAAAATAAGGACGTATCTTATGCGGATTGCAAAAGCGTTCGGACGCTTAATTTAGACAACACATTCACATTTGTATAACCTTTCAACAAAAGGAAGAACTTCTATATTTTTTTATAGCATAATAAGATTTGTTAGAGCATCTCCAAAGGTTCTTTTTAAGGACATGTTTGCAATTTTTGCAAAATAATAAGTATGTAGCTTATTATTGGAGATGAAAAGTTGAGATGCAGTTTGCAAGCATGGCAGCTCTACCAAGCTATATGCTTGCTTTAATAAAAAAATAAAGATAAATTCTCATTGGATGAAAGCAAGAATATAGGGCTCGTACAAACTACAAGATGTTGTAGTTCGTAATTGGAGCGGTACGTAGCCGGAAAGCATGGTGGCTTAAAAAATCGATGTGGCAAACAAAACTACAATTTATTGTAGCTGTCCGTTGGAGATGCTCTTATGATTATACAATACTCCGTACACTGATATAACTGGTAGTATAATTCTATTTACCATTAAGGAGCTAGAGACTAGCAAAATTAAAATTAAAATTTGTCCCGTTATCTTGATGTGGTAGTATCTATCTATCTATATTAATAAATGAAGCTTTTTTCGAGCGATATTAGAGTCTCCAACCTTTGTAAAACACCTCGGCAAAATAAATAATGCTAAATAAATAAAGTTATACCCAAAAAAAGAAAATTAAAAAAATTAATCTAACAAATTAAAATTAATCTAACAAATTTTCGAGCGATATTAGAGTCTCCAACCTTTGTAAAACACCTCGGCAAAATAAATAATGCTAAATAAATAAAGTTATACCTAAAAAAGAAAATTAAAAAAAATTAATCTAACAAATTTTAATTTTAATTATATTATATTATATGAACATAAGATCTCACGTATTCCATGTATTACTACTTTACTTAAACTATAAGTCTATAAGAATTCAAACTCCTCCTACTAATCAAGTTTACAAACTATTTAGTTTAATAGTGTCTATATATTGATTTTTGCCAAAACTCGAGATTATTTTTTTTGGTTTCCTTTTAATTTTTTTTTGGTTGTGAACACAATTTCATATGTCTTTTAGATTTAAAGTTTTAATGTACTTCTTGTGATCTTTACTTGCTAACTTATGATTTTGATTTTTTCTTTTATCTTTTGTGCAGTGCAATAACGGAGTAATCGGATGTATTTTTTCATGTGTATTTCATGATATTCACGTTCATGGTGACTAACTTCCTCAATATCCACTATAATCTTGGTATTTATGTGCTTTACTAGAGTAAGTTAAAGGTATGTGAGCTATTTTACTGTACTTCCTTATGTTGGTTACGTGTTTGTTTTGGCTTAACTTACTATGAATTTGAGTGAGATACTAATTTTATATAATAGTCATGATATATAAACTTGCATAATTTGTATGAAATTCGTTGAGATTATATTATAGTCGGCCAGTCTCGGTTTTCGAGTCATCACTCTTATCGGTCGTGATGGATTTGCGTATCGTTAGAATCAAGGATATGATCGATGACCAAGAAAGCCTCAGTCATATTAAGGAAAAGGAGCAGCCCATGATTCATATTACACTTATTTGGTTTCAAGAGTTATTAGATTGAGATTTTTGATGTTGGAGGCGGCGAAAGCGGGGTGGAAAGAGATAATTTAGGGTGGAAATAGATAATTTTAGTCACCATACTGAGGCCGAAACTGAGAAAGGGTTGTATTTAATTGGCCCGCTACAATGAATGTGTAATTTTCCGTGATTTATTTTGATCATCAGTAAGTGATGGGGCATATTCTGCACCGCTGACCAAGTCAACATATTGAGCAAGGTCAAGGGTATCCACAGCATAGTCAACGACTCAGACAGCCTAGCCGATGGAGCCCATCGGCCTGTCACCTGAGTCTCGGCATGGCAACCAGCTAGCCGGGACACATATCCGCGTACTCATATCCAAGACCCTCGGCGAGCCTGCCACAGGTCCATCGGCCGAGGGTACAACGGTCTTTCCACCTGATAGCCACTTGGCCACTACGTGACAAAAGGTGAATGCCTATAAATACTCCTCAACCTTCGTTGAGGAGGGGATCCACAAAAATTGACCTAATAACCACTATTCATCTGGTAATATCTTCCTTATCTCTCTACAATACACTCTTAGCTCTTGCGAACATCTTACCTCTCTAAGTTTACCGACTTGAGCGTCGGAGTGAGTACGCTCGGCCAAAGCCGAGCCCTCGCTTGTTCATCGTTTCGGAGACCGCAGAAGGACTCTAGCAAGGACATCATTCTACTAGCTACGAGTGGTATCAAACATCTGCTCTGGATTTACGCCCGGAACAATTGGCGCCGTCTGTGGGGAGTTAGACACTAAAAGCTAGTCACATTCATTCCCAAACAACAAAAACAAAAACACAAGAAAAACCCACCCCAAAAGCTAAGATGTCAAAACAACAAGTAGTCGTGACCGACGAAACCGAGCTACACCAAGATGATACATTTCACCATTCTGGAGTAGTGCAACCCTCCACCGGCGGAGTAATCCAACCGAATTCGAATGCCGACATTACGGACACACCGCCGCCACAACCAGGTCACCATCATGGGACGGTGGTTGACGTAGCAAAAAATCAAGACACTCCTGGACCTAATGGGGTGCACCAACTCACGCAGGCACGCCAACACGAGCGACGGAAGCCGTCCAGGAGAACAGGGCCCAGAACGTGACTCCAAGAAACTTGAACGGAGCACTGGGAGAGGCAGACCATATCAAGACGCCGGAGGAGGCCAAAGTGGTCGTGGCAAACATAAGTCCATCTCGCACTCGGGAGAGGACAGCGTCGCCGCAACACCGACGAGGCACACCCCGGGGGAACCAGCGAAGTCCGACTCAGGAGAGTCGGAGAAGAAGTCCAAGTCAAAGAAGGAGTCCTTCTCGCTACGAGGAGAGGAGCCGGACCAGGAATGCAAGGAGTCGGTCGCCGCGTGTCATCCGACACGTGGTCAAGCAACCCCTAAGCGACTATGTCCTAGACACCGCCGTGCCACCCAAGCTGAAGTTGCCGGCGCTCACATACAAAGGAGATAGTGACCCAACCGACCACGCCGAGGCCTTTGAGTCTCACATGTCGGTATGGGAGCAGCCCGATGAAGTCTGGTGCCGGGTCTTCCCAACGACTCTGCATGGGATGGCTCAGAGTTGGTACAAGGGGCTTCCTCACGGCTCGATATATTGTTTCGCCGACCTAAAGGACGCTTTCTTGGCCCAGTACTCTTGTAACAAAAGGAGGGCCGTGGAGACATCGGACCTCCTGACTATCAAACAGGAGGAGGGCGAGTCTCTGCGAGCCTATGTGAAGAGGTTCGACGGCAAAGTCCAGCAGATTCGGGAGATCAACCCCGAACTGGCGGCGTTCGCACTAATGAAGGGCCTCCCGAAGGGAAGCTTAAAGGACGAGCTCATCAAGCACGGGGGCCTGGGCCTGGACGCCGCAAGGAAGATGGCCGATCAGGCCATCAAGGTGGAAGATTACCACAAGACCTGGGTAGGCCCCAGCGAGGCCGAGCCCTCAGAGAAGAAAAGCCGCCGGGATGACAGTCCGGATGAGAGACGCCGCGACACTAACAGGTCGCGGTCTGATGAGAAACGCCGTGACAAGAACAGGTCACGGTCCGATAGATCTGCCAAGAAGCAGGACTCGACGGGCGCCGGGGGGAGTTCGGGGATGTTTTACCAAAGGCATTACCATGACAAAACCCCTCTGGTCGCATCGGCCGCCTGTCTTCGCCCGAGCGGCGAGGGCCGGGCGTGGAAACGGCCTCCCAAGCCAAAAGGAGACGGTGACGCGAACCGATCGCGAGTACCACGGTTGCGCCGGCCACCTCACTGACAACTGCCGGCACCTGAAGAATGCCATTGAAGAGCTAATCCGAAAGGGGTGCCTCGACAAGTATGTGGCCAAAGGCCAGAAGATTGACGCCGGCGGCTCGGATAAGAAATCCGTTTTTCAACGGATAGGAGTTATCCACGTAGTCATCGAAGGAAACGAGAACGGTGGGTCGGCTCATGGGCACAAAAGGCACCTGAACGAGCTGTATCAGGCCATCAACTTTGTGCCCAACACAAATGACCCCGCCTCCAAAGATTCCCGATATGACTATTGGAGGGAAGGACTACGAGGAGTCATCGCCCCTCACAAATGACCCGCTCGTAGTCAACTTGGACATTTCCAACCACCTGGTAAAGAGGTGTCCGATTGACACGGCGCCTACACGAACATCATGTTTAGGGAGTGCTTTAACAGACCTCGGCCTTAGACTCAAGGATTTAAGCCCCGCACCCATCCACATCGTGACAGCTTCTCCGGGGCTGGCCTGGTACCCCTGGGTTCAGTCAGACTCCCGGTGATGTTCGGCGAGGGGAATGCGGCCAAGAATGTCTTAGCCGAGTTCGTCGTCATCAACGGCTCATCCGCCTACAACGCCCTGATAGGCCGAGTTACTCTGAGCGATGCCGACGCAGTGATGTCCATCCGGGCCCTGACACTAATGTATGTCTCGGACCGGGGGGAAGCACATAAGCTCGTCTCCAAAGACGAGAAGGACGAGGTGGTCAACATCCAGATATCTGCCAGAGGATGCAACATGCAATCCCTCAAAGTGGCGAAGCAGTCGGAGAAAGGGAAAAGCTCATCCTCACAACCAAAGGGCGACCTTATGGATGCAACCGACGGCTGACGTGGGAAGAACATGCAATCCCTCTAATAAGGCATTAGGAAACTAATAGACCTTGTTTAGCGCCGGAGGTGCCCAAAACAGCTGTGGGCACCCCGACGCATGTTAATATCAAATGTAAAAGGGACCAAGTGTTTCATCAAAATGTTCATTTTTCAGGCTAGGCGCCATCGAGAAGCCGGCGCCGTCTCATACTGTCGATTGGATAAGAGCGGCGTTCGTTGTGAAAACGACGGCGCCTGCTCACACTGTCGATTGGACAAGAGCGGCAGTCGTTATAAAGAATGAAGCCGACGCCGTCTCATACTGTCGATTGGATAAGAGCGGCGTTCGTTGTGAAAACGACGGCGCCTGCTCACACTGTCGATTGGACAAGAGCGGCAGTCGTTATAAAGAATGAAGCCGACGCCGTCTCATACTGTCGATTGGATAAGAGCGGCGTTCGTTGTGAAAACGACGCGCTGCGCTCACACTTGTCGATTGGACAAGAGCGGCGTTCGTTATAAAGAATGAAGCCGACGCCGTCTCATACTGTCGATTGGATAAGAGCGGCGTTCGTTGTGAAAAAAACGACGGCGCTCCACACACCGCGATTGGACAAGAGCGGCTGTCGTTATAAAGAATGAAGCCGACGCCGTCTCATACTGTCGATTGGATAAGAGCGGCGTTCGTTGTGAAAACGACGCGCTGCTCACCACACTGTCGATTGGACAAGAGCGGCGATCGTTATAAAGAATGAAGCCGACGCTGCCTCTCATACTGTCGATTGGATAAGAGCGGCGTTCGTTGTAAAACGACGACGCCGCTCACACTCGTCGATTGGACAAGAGCGGCATCGTTATAAAGAATGAAGCCGACGCCGTCTCTCATCTGTCGATTGGATAAGAGCAAATAGCTTCGTTGTGAAAACGACGACGCTCGCTCACACTCGATTGGACAAGAGCGGCGATCGTTATAAAAAAAGAGGCCGACGCCGACTCATACTGTAATTGGACAAGAGCGGTGGACACCATGAAGAAATGTAGTCTTTGTGGCATCACCCCAAATAGTAGACGCTTGGCGATCACGTAAAGTGGTAGACGCCGCGTAATACGCTATCCGGACGCCGACTCTTCTTCGTCGTACCAACAAGAGCGGCAGTCTCCATCGAAGAAAGCGTACACCGCGACGATCGCGCCGCGCATTTGATAAACAAATCAAAATGCCTTGAAAACGTTAAGTTGAGATAAACACTCTAAACCGCCTCGGCCAAGCTAAGTCGGAAACAAAAAGAGACGCTCAATTAAAGACGTCAGAGGGCAACTCAGGCAAAAACGAGAAAAAACCTCGGCATGCCGAAGGCAAAGGAATCAAACTCTTATTAATAATAAACAGGTTACAGGTGGAAAGAATGCAGACAACGGCCGTCCCCATTGGGGTAAGCCGAAACACAACCTACCAAGGTTGTACAAAATACAAGGAAAGAAAAACAAAAATTGCAAGCATCATTTGAAGCGCCAAAGGATGGCAGGGAAGAAGGGTTTAACAATTGACTCCCCCAGCGGCTAAAGCGATCTGCTTTGAAACTTGTTCTCATCAAGCGACTTGGTAGTATGTGAGGAGCCGAGGCAGATCTGCTGTAAACTTGTTCTCATCAAGCAGCCCTATGCCTGTTGCTGCTTACCATCAGCAGCGGTAGCCGCATCTTCTTCAATGGGCAACCCAGCAGCTTTCTTAGCAGCCTCAGCCCTGGCCTCGGCCGGCATCATCATTCTCTACCACATCGGATACCCTTTACGCATCCATGTGGAGGGGGGATATGGTAGGCCTACGAATGATCAAGCCGATGCATCAGAAGAAGCCGACGCAGAAAATTTTTGCAAAATCAATTGCGCAGAATATACGCTCAACATACATCGGAGCCCATACCACGGCATAGGCTACGCTGGGGGCAAATTGATGGGGCATATTCTGCACCGCTGACCAAGTCAACATATTGAGCAAGGTCAAGGGTATCCACAGCATAGTCAACGACTCAGACAGCCTAGCCGATGGAGCCCATCGGCCTGTCACCTGAGTCTCGGCATGGCAACCAGCTAGCCGGGACACATATCCGCGTACTCATATCCAAGACCCTCGGCGAGCCTGCCACAGGTCCATCGGCCGAGGGTACAACGGTCTTTCCACCTGATAGCCACTTGGCCACTTGGCCACTACGTGACAAAAGGTGAATGCCTATAAATACTCCTCAACCTTCGTTGAGGAGGGGATCCACAAAAATTGACCTAATAACCACTATTCATCTGGTAATATCTTCCTTATCTCTCTACAATACACTCTTAGCCAAGCAGAACATCTTACCTCTCTAAGTTTACTGACTTGAGCGTCGGAGTGAGTACGCTCGGCCAAAGCCGAGCCCTCAGTTTGTTCATCGTTTCAGGAGACCGCAGGAAGGACTCTAGCAAGGACATCATTCTACTAGCTACGAGTGGTATCAAACATCTGCTCTGGATTTACGCCCGGAACAGTAAGCTATATAGTACGGAGTATACCACAAGTAGTTAGACTATGTTCCTATTATATTGTTACAAACAACGATGACTAACTGACTATCTACATATATGGAAGACTAGCTAAATACAAGGAGTCAATCACATATGAGATTTTTTTTAACGTTTCACATATTGTAGTGCTATATGACTTTTAGTGACATATTTGAGATGTGAATACTGAATAGTACTCGAAAGGATCATACACCGATACACGCATGATAAAATGATAAGCAAATAGAAGAGAACACGGCCCGACGCTATTACGTGAAGCTTGCCAAATGATTTTTTTTTTGGGTTTGGATAAAGATTTTGTTTTAACTTAGAATTTAATATGAATATAAATTTTTGATTTTATCTTTACAAATAAATATGGAATTAGCTTTAATCTCGAGGAATAAATATGTGAGATATTCTTATCAAGTTACTTATTTACAATATGTATGTCAATAGGTAGCAATGAGAAAAGTAAGGTGACATAAGTAATAATTCAAAGACAGGGTCATAATATATTAATATAATATTTGACGAGCAAAGCGACTCAGACAAGAAGTGAGAAGTCCGATCCAAATTAGTGTAAGGTTGTTACCTTAACTCATTTAATTTAGTTCGGTTTAGTTACTTTCAATTGAAAGATCGAGGTAATACATGATAATAAACGTAATGTTCAACAATTGTTTATAAAACATAAGAGTACAATCGGCCCGTGCATCGCACGGGCATTAAATCTAGTTTGAAATAAAGTAGAGATGTACTTTGTACGTCCTAGATATTGTTAGAGGTAAAAATTACAGAATCCTATTTTCGAGTGGAGGAGATGGAGTCAAGGGAATTAATGATGTGGCAAGAGGAGGATCGTTGGATCAAGTAAAGAAACCCACATGATAAATTAGAAATAAACTCAGTCAAAGAAGTTAGAGGTCAGCACAACTACCTCCTATTTACGGCCTTACGGGTAACTGCACCTAAAAGTCATGAACAAAATTAAGAGGAGCATGAGAAAGCAAAACCCTAGAGAAGGCAGCTATAAAAGGAGGACAAAGTCAATTAGAAGGGATCATCTCATCTCAACCAACACTACAACATAAGAACAACTCCCCAAAAATCCTTAGCAATACTCCATCAATTATTAACAAATTACGTTGTTACTTCCTCACTTGCTTAAATACTTTGATCATAGTGCTACTTTGGCAGGATACCGACTCCTCCCGAGGTTGTTCCCACATTGGGTTTTTCGCGTCACCAAATTCCCTGCGTCAATCTTTCTTTTCGTTCGCATTATCGTTCTTTGATTCGTTCGTGGTAGTTATAGATCGATCACTTTGACTCACAACTTAAATTAATAACTCGGTAGATTTTCACCAAAACAAATATGAATAACGGGAAGAAAACATATATAATGGATTTGTATTTTGTAGCTCTTGGTATGTTAGTGTTATAGATCGATCACTTCAATTTGAGGTGTTCGGGAGGCCGCACTAGGTCGTGCTTTTTTTTTCCGGTTTTTCTACCACGTTTCAAGGGTCGCTTTAGGAGTTATCCTATTTGATTTAAGCCCCGGATAACAAGTATTAAAACATTTTTATCAAGTCTCCGATTTTCGCTCAGGATTGGTTTATCGCACAACGGCAGCCTCAAGTGTCCTCTGTTGCTCCTCAAATTCTATGAAGTCGCTTTGTCTGACCCGAGAAATCATCCATATGATTTACGAACATTTTTATTCTGGAACCTTAAAATCTTGAAAAACGTATATTATACACTTCAATTTGAGGCGTTCGAGAAGCCGTTTTGGGTCGTGCTTGGTCTGGTGCTTATGGTAAGTCAATGGAATTTTGGGAGGGTATTCCAACAGAATTTTACCTAAAACAGAAGAAATTTTGCCTAAATTGGCCATAAATCCGTAACGGACGACAGCGAGTCGGGACGCCCATCCAGGTGGAATTTGACATTAAAGGCTGGTATTAGTTTTTGGTACAAAAGGCTGACCAGTTAGTCTTGCTGAAGACGGGTCGGAGTAAGTGACGGGTAATGTCACTCTCAAAACGGATAGGGGGGACAAGGTGGGGGCACTCCCGCTTCCCTCTCTCCTCTATTTGGGTCATTTGTGAGAGGAAATGGTATCCGTCACTCCGGAATGACGGATATGTGTCGTCTTCAATGAGATTTTGTGAAGGCTGATATTAGTCGTGGGCTTGCTAGTTGGGTTGAAATGGTTCTTATTATAAACTTTTTGTCATATGGAATTGGTAGGCTTTGTACGTTCAGCTCCAAAGTTTGTTGGGTTGGGCCCATTAGTTTCATTACATCATAATATGCAACTTTTTGGTGTAATATGTTTGGGAATTTCAAATTGGAATTAAATTTCGTAATTAAGACATTTACAATATATGAAAATTTTAAGAATTTTGATTTGTAATTGGACTCAGTTCCTTACCTATTCCAAATTAATTCCAAGTTAGTCCAAATTTGGGACAATAAAATACCTATTATATAGTAGTCATTTCAATTTCATGATATTTTTTCTGAACGCAAATATTTTCCGTGACAATATTTATTCTTTTCAAATAGAAAACATTCGATGACCTCGACTCCTATCCGTCTCGCTCAATTCCAATTTCATGGGTTTTCCAAACATTTTGGGGTTGTTTGGTTGATCAAGGAACTTAATTTTCCTAGGAAAATACAATTCATAGGAATTAAGTTCTCTCATCCAATTCAGGTGAATTTCGGAAAAGTGTTTGGTTGCTCATGTAGGAATTATATTTCACAGGAACTTCCAATGACCAAGGGAGAGTAGGTAAGCAACTTCCCACATTATGTAGGCATTGGAAGTTCCTGGAAAGTTCTAAATCCTATATTTTCTAAAATTTATGGCAACCAAACAAACCATGTTTTTCAAAATCATGGGATTTTCCAATACCTATATTTGCTAAGTGGCAACCAATCCTTAGTGTAATATGTGTTGATTTTTTCAATGGTGAACCAATGCAAGATGATGAAATACAATAGTATACTGATGCATGAGGTGGGAACCAACAATTTTAATTAGGAGGGAATATTTCTTTTTTTAATGACCGGATTTAAAAATAAAATTTTAGGGAAACGAATTTTCTTCATGCTATTTTATATTTATGTTAATTTGAACTACCTTTTGTAAGTTTGGGGCATCTTTCCCTCCCCTAAATCTAGTGGCGAACCTAGGAATAAAATTTTGGGGTAGCGAATTTTTCTAATATTGTTTTGTACTCATGATAAAGTCCTATATAAGAATTTTGGGTAGCAAAAATCGATAATTTTAACCATTTTATAGCGAGTGCTACCCTTTACTACTAGTTAGGTTCCCCTCTACCTAAACCGTCTTCAGCAAATCTAAGTGCTACCCTTTACTAATAGATTTCCCCGCTTTTCCGCAAGGGAAATTGCAATTGAGTCACGATTGATTGGAGCAAAACTATGACTTGTTTTCTTAACAAAACTGAAATTTCTAGTAGTTTTACATGCTTTGTTTGTAGAAAGATGCCTAATTTACATCAATACAAATACAAGTTGTCGTTTCTTTAAACACAAATTCCCCCTTATGACGGAGATACCCGTCGCAAACTTGTGACGGGTACCATTTTGTCTCACACAAAACCCATGGGGGAGAGAGAGCACATGGGGTGGGTGCCCACCTTGTCCCCTCTACCCATTTCCACTCACATAATACCCGTCGCAATATCCGACCCGTCGCAAGGGAGACCGACTCTTCTTTAAATAGACCGTACACAAAAACAGCTTCACAAATCACAATAATAATTGAAGAAATATAATAGTCAAGCCCATCACTTTGGGCTGATGTTAACCGTCAATTGCAACCCTTATGGACCCCTCTATGTGATTGTCAAACAACTTGTACAGCTGTAGTTATTGCTTGGTCTGCTTGGGCCCATTTATCGCCAAACCCACGCCAGGAGCCACACTGTTCAGGTCAGATTCTTACTTGTTTCTTGACTCATAGTTATATTCCATTACGGCCCCAAAGGGTGACAACTGACAACCACTATATAAATACTTCTTTAAGACGGTATAAGTTATGTTCTTTTCGGCTGAAAAAACTGAACTGAATTTAATTGTAATACCCGTCATTTTTAGGTTATAAGACCCTTTGTGCGTGTAAGTAGTGAGTCGTCTAAGGGGTAAGTTGGAAAGATGGTCGCTCGTATAAAGTCAACTTCAACCTGTTATATCTAGAGTTGTAGAGCGCCGATAGGGGTGATTCGAATTGGAGGTGAAAGCTTATTGTCCTAACTTTGCAACGCATGGTCACGAACTTTATTCCGATAAGTAACGAAGAAATGGCGGCCGTTTGAAATTAAGTGCGCAAAGCTGAGTTGCGTTGGGTGTTTTGGTCGATCGACTATTATGACCTGTCGATCGACTATCTATCAGATCCGCAAATTTCAGCTCGTGTTCTAATATTCCTAATTTCTTTCCATTTAACCCAAAACCTATATATGTCCAACCCCCATCATCATTATAGACCTTTGTCAGTTTTAAAACACAATCACACACAAACCCCTCACCCTAGCCGAGAAGAAGGAGAAAGGAGAAGAGAAACACGCGCGATTCAAATTCCGTTTAGCGATTCACTTTCTAACTATCGTGGTGGATTCGTAGAAGAATGCTTTTAGTCGATTCGTCATCACATTGTCGCAGAGTCTTGCTATTAAGGTAGGGATACCCTACTCATCCTTGTTATTGTTTGTCATAGTACTGAGTGTCTATGAGAAATGCCGATAGACATTCGTATTATGGTCGATCGACAGCTAACAGGTGATGGCCGTTTGACAGAAAGGTAAAGTCGATCGACAGCCAGAGATAATCGATCGACATTATGGTTATTCGTATTATTGTTTATTATTCAAAAGTTAGTTATTATACCTTGGCTGATGTTTCAATGTATGAGTATATCTTATTGTTATATCTAAGGCGCGGTGACCAGAGAGATGCGCTAGTGTATGGTGTTATTGAGGCACGGTGATCAAGGAGTTGTGCCATGGTGCGATTTGTTTGGTGATTATACGGTACAGTGACCAGGGAGTTGTGTCATACTTGCTGACAGAGGGGTGACGGTTGGCTCGTATAAGACGGGAGACCGGTCACCCAATGATTGTGTTTATTATTCTTTGGTTGCAGCAGTACTTATTCTACTATCAGTTTTATTAGCATCTTTATTATTATTGGCATGTTTTGTTTTATCCGTACTCAACCAGTGGTTGATGTGTTTGTGTCTTGTGTCAAAATTGCCACCTATTTTTGGGATGGCCTGTGTTGATTTATTCAATGATTTATGCTTAAATGGATAACAGTTAATAAAGCAGGTACATATTAGTTGATGTTGCTGTGAGCTATGTTGTGCTGGGAATGGACGGGTGATGACTACATGATATGAGTCTAGCTATCACCATTGTTAGTTGATGTCAGATTGTCGTTAGTTAAACTTCATAGTACACTATGTTATTTCATTTATTTCATATTTGGTTGAGAGTTTTAAAGCCATTTTGGCTAATCATTATATAACGATGTAAACTTTATTTAAAGTACCATTTTGGTTGTTTTACTTTGTTAATCACTGTCTCGGTTTACCGATATGGTAACACATCCATTTAGTCGGGAATACCTTGTTAAGGCTCCTTCCTTAATATGGGTGTTACATTAATAAAACTGAACTGGAATGGACTGAATTGAATGGAGCTGAAGTAAAAGCTAATTTGTGTTGAGATGAACTGAACTAAGCTAAATTAAACTGAACTAACTGAATAGAGCTGAACTGAACTGATATAAGCTGAAATTAAGCAAGAAAGAACAAAGCTTAAGAGTTAATTTGTGAAGAGACGAGCTGAACTAAATGTAACTGAACTGAGCTGAGTTGAACTTAGACATGGCAAAAGCAACCCGACCTGATTGACCCGACCCGAAGTGACCCGAACTACATCAACCGAATGTGATGACCCGAAAACCCGAATTGACCCGACCCGACACGAACATGACCTGACCTTTCTTGACCCGCAGCTAACTCGACCCGAAAATGACCCGATCCGAAACCACCAAACCCGAATATGACCCGACAAAATATAACTCTAATTGAAACGAAAATACTTAAAATGACTATTTATCTATTATTCATTAACCCGAAAATGACCCGACCCGAAACAACCCGACCCGCTTGACCCGAAAATGACCCGACCAACAAACCCGAAACACGAAATGACTCGTCCCGACCCGAATCAACCTGAAATCAATGAGAGACTCGAATTAACCCGGCCTGAATTGGCCCGATCGACCCGAACCCGACCCGTTGACCCGTTTTGCCAGGTCTAGCTGAACTGACATTAGCTGAAATTAAGTCCAAAAGAACAGGGTCTTACACATGTTGGTCGTAAGGCAGATTTAAAATTGAACCACTTGTGCGTAGGGCAGAGTAAAAAATTCGATTATCCAAACTGATCCGATATCCGATCTGAATCCGATCCGAATGTTTGGATATCTGATCCGAAAGTTAAGTTTGGTTTGGATATCTAATCCGAAATCTTTTGTTTTGGTTTGGATATGGATATTAGAATTTGTTCCGGGTGTAATTCCGGAACAAGATTTGTTACCACGTAAGCTTGTAGAATGATGACTTTGCTTGACTCTTCCTTTCGGCCTCTCCTGAAACAATGAACAAACTGAGGGCTCGGCTTGGTACCGAGCGAACTCACTCCGACGCTCAAGTCAGTAAACTTAAAGGGATTAAGTTGTGTGTTACTTGGCAAAGTATATTGTAGAGAGATAAGGGAGTTTATACCAGATTAATTGTGGATTATTAGCTTATTTTCGGATCTGCTGAGCTTTTGCGTCGAACCTCTTCACATAGCTTCGTAGAGACTCGTCGTCCCCCTGTCGGATAGTGAGGAGATCCGATGTCTCCACGGCCCTCCTCTTGTTGCAGGCGTACTGGGCTATAAAGTTATCCCTTAGGTCGGCGTAGCAGTATACCGAACCATTAGGCAGCCCCTTGTACCAACTCTGGGCCATCCCGTGCAGGGTTGTTGGGAATACTCGGCGCCATACCTCATCAGGCTGCTCCCATACCGACATGTAAGACTCGAAAGCCTCGGCGTGGTCGGTTGGGTCACTGTCCCCTTGGTATGACAGGGACGGCGTACGCCTGCAACAAGAGGAGGGCCGTGGAGACATCGGATTTCCTCATTATCCGACAGGGGGACGACGAGTCTCTACGATGCTATGTGAAGAGGTTCGACGCAAAAGCTCAGCAGATCCGAAAATAAGCTAATAATCCACAATTAATCTGGTATAAACTCCCTTATCTCTCTACAATATACTTTGCCAAGTAACACACAACTTAATCCTTTTAAGTTTACTGACTTGAGCGTCGGAGTGAGTTCGCTCGGTACCAAGCCGAGCCCTCAGTTTGTTCATTGTTTCAGGAGAGGCCGAATGGAAGAGTCAAGCAAAGTCATCATTCTACAAGCTTACGTGGTAACAAATCTTGTTCCGGAATTACACCCGGAACAGAATTAAAACATTTGGATATCCGATCCGATCTGAAACTATAGTTTTCTAGTATAACTTTGAGAAAATAAAATTGTATTTGATACAACAACTTAATTAATGTGTAAAATATTAGAGAAATATCTAGGTGGTACTTAAATTTTATGTCGAGAACATTGGAATAAGAATACTAAAGAAAATCATCATGTAAGACTATGAATATAATCGTGTTTCAAACTTAATTTTAAACTAAATTCAAAAGTATGGATATCCGATGGATATCCGCATCCGATCCGATTATTTTGGATACCCGAACATTGGATATCCGAAACATTTGGTTTGGATATTGGATATCTTACTTCAGGATTTTTAATATGGATATCCGATCCGAACTAGCAGATCAAATATCCGATCCGTACTCTACCCTACTTGTGCGCACTAGTAAGGTTGTGTTTAAACCTGTTTACAATTATGTTAATGTAAGACCGCCTTACACATGAATAACTCTAACCGATAATAAATCGGGTTCGAATCGAATGAATTTGTTATGTTCACTTTTTTAGGTTAATTTGCTTAATTTGGAATTGGAAAGTTTTAAATTTATAAATTTATATAATAATGACTCGTGATTTTTAAAAGGTCAACAACATTAACATATTTTTCTGCAATTGTCATTGCCTATATTACTTGATGATTCGACCATCACTCACATATAAACGGTGATAAACTACATAATATGGAGTAACTAACCATAAGACCATCCCCAAGCAAGGTCAATTGCTAGGTCATGACCTTGCTTGGTCACACTAATCATCAATTAACAAAAAAATTATGGTGACCTTTGAAGAGAAGAGGTCAATTTGTGACCTTTGGTGGAGCAAATTGGCCCAACTCATGACCTATATGTGGCGATATGTGATTGGTTGACAATATTAATAATTAATAAAAAAATATATATATGAAAAAGTGATATAATGTGAAGAGATTTAATTGGTTGGAAAGTGAAAAATGATTGGATTGATAACCTAGGTCGTGACCTTCTGTTTGGGAGGGTGAAAGTAGGTCAAGATAAATAAAGTAGGATTAAGAGTAAAACAGGATCGTGACCGAATTAGCGCGACCTTTGCTTGGGGATTGTCTAAGGGTTGGGAAAAGAGTATGTTTCCGACAATTTATATGTAAAATCAGCAAATGTTAAGTATTTAGTAAAGTCATGAGAGGTGGTATCAAGACCTAAGCTCAAAACCTATCAGCAACATATTTAATTGTCCTTCTGACTTCCTTTATAACAAAAGAACATGCAAAATTGCAGGTAAGGATGATTATTGTAAAACCGTCTTACAAAATAAATCGTCTTAACAAAAGAAGAAGTACATTGATTGGTGTTCTCTTTTATAGTACACAAATTCTCAGCTATAGACGGATAGTGTCTCTCTTAGAAATGAAAGTGGATAGTGCAAGTGGGTGGGAAATGAATACCCCATTTGCCCTTCCACTCTCATTTTATGAGAGGGTCACTATCCGTCTATATCTATAGACGGATAGCGACCGTCTATAATGAGATGGACTGATAGTAGTAAGTGCACCACCTATTGCATCAACAATGAGGTGAGTTGATGGTGATATATCCCTCTTTATCATGTGTTTGTAAGTTAGTGAATTTTTAAAGATAGAATATCACATGATAGGAAGAGATATGGGCCGTTGGATAGGATTTTCAGGATGGTATGGAAGTATCTTGGACATTGGGTATCAATAATTAGCCTTGATGGACGGAAGAGAATAACCCGACTCCACGTGAAGTAATGGGCGGTTTTCTATTTCCTTTTATTTATTGCACCTTTTTGTTTTGGTTGTTTTTATACTTGCATTATTATTGCTAACTAATCAATCATAATCATGGAGCAAACGTAAAAGAATGAATTTGACCTCGGTAATGTGATAAACTGATAGTTGATGATTCAACATTTTTAGACAAGATCCACGTTTCTAGTTACATACATCTTGAGCATAGATCTTTAATTTACACCAAAAATGTGGCTTTGATATTACTCATTCTTTTAATCTTTTTATTGTTTTTGTCAAAGGACCTTAATATTTGTAGTGTATATGTCATTAACCACTTAGGCTTTTTTTTTTTTTTTTACTGATAAAAGTTGAGCTGAACTGAATATAGTTGAATCGAACTACATAAAACTGGGGTTATGGTTAAATTGTGAAGAGATAAGCTGAACTGAAATGAATGAAGTTAGGGCTGCACATAAAGTAGATCGGACTGGAAAATCGGACCGACCCGAACCGGCCGGTCCGGTCTGGACCGAATACAACCCAGTCCAGTCTCCGGGTCCATGTAAATATTGTGACTGGTCTCCGGTCCAGTCCAAGCAAAAAAAATCACCTCAAATTACCTACAACAAATAGAACCGTCCGGTCCAAACCTGGAAAAACCCGAGCCTAAAGGGTTTTGGTCTGGTCCGGTCCGGGTTCCCACCTAACCGGTACGATCTCCGGGTTTGGGATATGGGGATTTTCGGTCCGGTTCTATACCGGTGAACACCCCTAAATGAAGCTGAACTAAACTGAACTGACTGAATTGAATAGAGCTGTGTTGAACTGAAATTAAGCCAGAAAGAACAGAGCTTTAGTTAAGATTTCTTCAAACATATTGCTCGTTCTTACATAAAATTGTCTCTAACTTTATCTCTCTCTAACTTTCCCCAAAAAAATCCCAAAAAAACCCTAAAATCCCCTAGTCTGCTCCGCCCACGCACTGTCTTTTCCGTCTCCCATTCCCAATCGCCGGAGATGAGGTCATCCAAAGGTCTAGGCGTTCGGATCTGGGTTTGACCAGCCGATTGTAACACCCCGGCCCAAACGGGGTCGGGAGCGGTTACTTATGATAGCTCATCAGGCTGTGTACATGGCCCACAGATCAACACGGGTCCTTTATAGCGCATTTTGTCTTCACTCATGCGCATCCCGGAAACCTTCCCAGGAGGTCACACATCCTAAGACTACTCCCAGCCAAGCACGCTTAACTTTGGAGTTCTTTCGCATAGATGACCATAAAAGAAAGTGCACTTTGTTGATATGAGTAGTACTTCCAATCCCTTTAAGCACTAGTCATTTAAGCCTATCACTGAACCTCTCCAATTACCGTGGGGTGTTACACCGATGGCCTTTTCGGTGGCCTTCCTGGTTTGTTTTCCTGTCTTTCCCGTTCTTACAATGCTCTGTCCTGTCATTGAAAGCTTCGCATGCAACCCAGGAGTGTCTCCCCTTCCCCTTCCCCCGCCCCTCCCCCCACCCCTGGTAGAAATCTTCCTTGTGTTTTGTCGGTTGGTGTTTATGAGTTTAGCGCTGTTTGTTTGTGTTTTGTGGTCGCAGTTTTGGGCCGGTCTTGTGTTCCCTTTCCCGTCCTCCTGTTTTGGTCCCTTTCCGAGTCCGTTTTTTGTCTGTATATGTCTCTTAAGGTTGATCTAGTTGCATGCAGGCCGATGGTCCTGGGGAGTATTGTTTGGTGTCGGTTGTTGTTGTTGTTGGTGGTGGTGTCTTGGTTTCGGCCTGTTCCGTTTCATCGGTCAAGGTTTGTGGTGATCCGTCGTTTCCGTCAATTGTTTTTGTGTCTGAGGTTGTGGTTGTTTTTTTTTTGGTTGAGATGTGTGGAGTATGGTGGAGTCGGGTGTTAGTTGTGTTGTTGGTTCGGGTCGAATGCGGTGGCATCCATCTTTAACTCATGTTTAATTCGTGGTTTGTGCATTTTCTACTTTTTCATTTAATAAATTCCTAGTGGTTTGGGGTGTCCTGTCCTCTTATCCACGGGTTAATTAGGACGACTGATACTTTGCATTGGGTCTGTGTTGAGCTTAACTCTCTGCGGTCTGCAGAGATGGTTTTAATTAGGGGGAATTTCAAGTGGTTTCCTCCTTTAGTTCTCACCTATTTACTCGCTTTTTTTGGCTACGGGGTTCTGGTCAGCGGGGTTTGTGTTACAAAGTGTAGGAGTTTTCTCTCCTCTGGAGTCAGATTTTTGTGGTCTGCTTTCCGCCTTTTCTTTCTACGTCCTTGCGGCGTAAGTGCACTTTGTTTTCTCTCACTGGGTCTAGGGGCTCGTTGGTGTCCGGATAAGGTGTATCACAGCCAAGGAGATGAATCTCCGAGACGCTTTCTTGGGTCTTGTTGTAGGTATTTCTCTGAAGCTGTTTTGATTAAGACGAGTAAAAATGAGTTTGTGGAAGCTCGTTAGTTCTCTGAGGAAGATTTTCACAGCCAAGGAGATGAATCTCCGAGACCCTTTTTTGGGTCTTGTTGCAGGTCTACATCAATCAAGACAAGCAAAGATGGGTGCTTTCCTTTGGCCAGCGTTGCTCATCCATTAGAGATTGGGGTGGATTGTGAGTTTGAAGAGCGTGTTCCGACTTCCGTCATACGCCATCAACACGACGTTGTCTACCGATGCAATTGTTACCAACCTTTAGTTTATGTTATTAGTAGCTCTATGGTGTTTTATGTTGTAGTTTATATGTATGGTTTACTGAGCCGTGCCACTATAATATAAAACTCTTTCTTTACTGCTGCCAAAAAAAAAAAAATTGCTCGTTCTTTTGTACATATGATCTTTGTTTCGTATTAACTTTGTAATATACTCTCGGTTATATCCGCCTCCGTATGAGATATGATACCATCCTATAAAGGTAAAGAAATACACAAAATCTCATTTGTGACGGCACATATCCGTCACTCTGGAGTGACGGATACCATTTTACCTCACAAAGTACCCACATTTTCTATCTCTGCAACACTATTCATGTGGTCCCCTTTCTCCACTAACCCATTTTGTTACCATTTTAATTCACAAAATATCCGCCACAAATGGTGACCCGTCAAAGAAATAATCCGATCCAGGTACGCGTATGGGCGTTTGGCGTATCTCATCTCCCGCGGTTTTGAGTAGATTACCGCCGAATTAATTCCCCCCGTCGTCAACCAAACCACGTACTTTTCCATCCTTTTCAAGTACCAAAAACAATCTACGGCTCTCCATCTATCATCTCAATATCTCACCTCATATAAATACCTCCTCTCCCTCCTTCCCTCCTTTTCCAACCTAAACCCCCCAAATAAAATAAAATAAAATCAAAATAAAATAATAAAAACCTCACTCCTTAATTTTCCGCCATTGTTAAGCAAAATGCTTCTACGAAGCTCATCAACACCAATCCTTAACTCATGGATGACACCCAACTCTTCTTCTTCCTCTTCACCTGATCATCACCTCATCTCCCTCCACCTTCCTCCTACCAATACGACGTCGTCCTGCTCCTGTAACTGCACCACCACCACTACTACTTCAACTACCTTAATCCGCGCTTCTTCCGATTCGGATCTCCGCAGTTTGAACCGCCCTTCATTCGGGTCCGGTTCAGGTTCGGGTTTCGGATCCGGGTTTGGCTTCGGGTCGAGATTGTTGACGTGTAGTGGATTGGGGTTGAGGGAGAGAGTCATGGTTGTTGAAGAAGAAGATGAAGAGGATTCATTCGACGGTGGAGATTGCGGTGGTTCTTACGGTGGCGGTGGCGGTTTCGGAAAAAGCGATTGTAATAGCGGCAAAGGAAATAATAATAATAACGGTGACGGTAGCGTTAACGGTACGGATTTGTATTATAAGAAGATGATTGAAGCTAATCCTGGAAATTCACTTCTTTTGGGCAATTATGCTAAATTCTTAAAAGAGGTACGGGTTTTTCTAACGTGTGTCCTGAGACGGTATCACATATATGAGTAATACTCGTATATTAATCTGTGTTTTAATTTTAATTTGTGGTTGGAAATAGGTGCGAGGAGATTATTTAAGAGCGGAAGAGTATTGTGGAAGAGCTATACTAGCGAATCCGAGTGATCCGAAAGTATTAGCGCTTTATGCGGATTTGATTTGGCAAACTCAGAGGGATTCGTCGAGAGCTGAGACTTATTTTGATCAGGCTGTTAAAGTAGCTCCTGATGATTGGTGAGTTTAATCAATCTTTGATTATACTATTTCCGTCCCGTGTATTTGTTTATCTTTGATTAAAATACCCGTCAGAGACAATAAAGAAAGTGAATTTAGATTAGAGCTAATTCATTTTCGATTTGATTGTGCAGTTATGTTCTCGGGTCGTATGCTCATTTCCTATGGGATGCGGAAGATGAAGAAGAAGAGGAAGACGATATGAAAGTGTCTAGTAATACCGTGTCACCAATGTTCTACCATGGCGTCTCCCCTCAACCGCCTCCATTAGCTGCTGCTTCTTAAGTTACTTTCATGTATGTATGATAAGTAGTCTAGTGTTAATGTAGTTCTTTTAAGTCTGTTATTTTGGTTTATAAGTCGTATAACCCGTTCCATTAACCTAAGTAAATAGCCAGTATGGTCGACAGTCGACAGTTTGTCCCTAATGTTTCTTTTGTAGTTCCTAACCAAATAATGTAAGAGCTGGTATATATGATATGAAAAATCTCCTGTTTCTCACTTTCTCCCTAGCAGATTTGGTTTCCTGGTTCAGTTAGCCTCTTATGGAACTCCGTTTATGTGTTTGTTACGCATATTATTACGAAGAATGAATTGGTATTAGTTCCTTGCAGAAGGAAGCATTGAACCAGCTAACATTATTTGTGGAAGCTCAAGGGTCTCAATTTGAAAGTTGAGTCATAGTTTGAGCTTAAACTCAAAGTTTTGTTGGTGAACCGAGCTATGTTTGCGTAACATGCTGTTTTCTTCGGAATTTGTAGGAGTTCAATTCTGAGAGTATACCAAGGGATGTGTTCAATAAGCTCTTATAACCAACCACACATTGTTGCTCATCTATCCTAGTTTGCTTGCATTTTCTTTGTATCAGAGAATTGCGTGTAGCCGTCTAATCTAGTCTTTTGGGCTCTGGTTTCGAACTGAGTATTGACTTCACAAACCTATGGGAAATTGGTCAAAACTCCCGAGAGCTTCTTAACCGCAGATTTAAAACTCTCTCATTTGGTTATATACAGTTCTGACATTCATTCTGAAGATTGCCGGACCATATACTGAGCGGTTTGTGAACCATAAATCTTATCTAAAACTAAACGAAAAACCGGGCCGAATAAGAGTCCCCTTGCTCTCAAGCATTGAAAGGAGCTTGGCATGCTAGTGAGTGGTAGAAGCAGAAACGACTGGTTCAGCTACCCTAAAGTTTATAGCCTTCTGTATGGTTTTCTTCAACCTTTGCCCGCGCTTTCGATCTGAGACTTAAAACAGCAATCTACCTAAATCCTATTTAGTTTATAGCCTTCTGATTATGGTTGACAATTGTTGCTGGATTTTGATAAATAATTTGCCTATCTTCTGTTCTAATGGTGTTAGGTGGATGTGGAGGCAAATTTGCAAGGCTAGTCCGTAAAACTCCTGGTTTCCAAAATGCTGCTCTGTGGCTCCTGAATACTGGCAATTCGTTACATCTACATATGAATGGCTTGTTAAAGGAGAAGAATCCCTAAGCGACTGCGAGTACCATTCCTCGGGTTGAATGGTTATGGTGCAATGTTAGTTATTTGTCTAGACAAAACCTCGAAAATTGGATGGTGTGCATCAGAAGTTATGTTCAAAGACAGATTCATGGCTTCCTTCATCGGGCCATTGGCTTGGAATGATTGCTTAAATATCTGCTCTCGACTACTCCCAACTTCAGTACAAGGCGATAGATCATCTCTTATTCGACTGTGATTACTGTTAGGAGGATTCAGAAGGCGAGAGTGAACTGATAGGGTGTATGCAAAGGAGGGTTTAGATGTGGTTAGGAAAAGTACTATGCTCCGTAAAGGAAGTAGTTTCAGGAATGACATTAAAATTGCTGGTTTGAATGCCCATGGTATTACCACCTCTGGAAAATCCGATATGAAATTATTACAAGGGTCAAAATAGTGCTCACCTGATCTCAAGCAATGAAAGGAGGTTACCATGTGATCGATGAACCATCTCAACCAAAACCTTAAGGTAATGGTTGAGGCCCAACTATTATATTTATTCCTATTACCATGCGAGTGAGTGGTAGAAGCAGGAACGATTGGTTCAGCTAACCTAAAGTAAAACATATGCATCATTGCATCCTCATGACATGCTTTTGGAAATAAATCGTTTTTTTCAACCATTGCCTGTGCTTTCGATAAAAAGGGCAGCCTGCGTCCCAGCAAGGCGAGGGTCAAGGGTGTAATAGGGCAATTCCACTGTTAAATAAGAAGAATCCCTTTGCTACTGCGAGTAATGTTCAGGTTGAACGAGTATGGTGCAATAGCAATTTGTCTAGACACAGGTCACACAACCTCGGAAATTGAATGGTTATACATCAGGACATATGTTCAGGGACAGATTAATGGTTTGGAATGTTTGCTTTAATATCTGCTGTCGACTACTACCAACTTCCGAACAAGGTGAATAGATGATTGATCATCTCTTATTCAAGTGTGATCGATGTTGTATGGAGGACTCGGAAGGCGAGAGTGAACTGATTGGGGATGTATGCGAGGGGGAGTATAGATGTGGTTAGGAGACGTACTATGCTGATATGCTCCTTGAAGAGTAGTTTCAGGAATGACATTAAAATTGCTGGTTTGATTGCCCATATCCGATATGAAATTATCACATGGGCTAAAATGTTTAAATATTAGACATATACAAGCAATTAATCTGACATAAAAGCCCATTGTATTTGTAGATTTTGTACACTATACAACAGATATAATAAACGTTCACAAATTTACTTGTATAAGACTTAAATTTAGATAAGATTGGCCTAATAATATTAGGCTCATCAAAATTACTTTGTAAAAATATGAAATGACTTGTGTAAGACTTGTGTTTTGGCTTTCTTCTATTGGATCAGTCCTATATTAAAAGACGATTCTATAGGCAGAGACGCAGAGTGGTTGTAAACGTTTGGTGTACTACAACAATCTTATTTGGACTTATTACTACGTCTCCCTTTTTCTCAACAAGTAGATCAATAAAGCACAACTTTCTCATGCTAAATATTATGGTCATGCTAGTGTCCTTATTAGAGAAAGTATACACATGCCATACATTCGTTTCAAAAATTGTTTCAGACGATAATATGTAATTAGGATTCTCTCCATTTCCTCTCACAAACCCATTTAATAATATTATCCTCTCTATATTCTATTAATCCTTTATTTCTATGCATAAATCGTGAACCGTTCGATGTTGATAGAATCCAATCTCGTTCGTTGATAGGAAATGGACTCTCCATTTCGTTTTAGGAAATGGAGAGGATTTTTACTCGATAATATGATACTTGGACGAATAACACTAATATTGATATTGATTCTTAACGATATATATTTATCCACGTTTTTTTTTAAAGATTATTTTAAATTGAAAGCCCTAACCTTGTCTTACTCTCTCGTCAATTACCTCTAAAAGAAACAGGTGGTCTGCCTTAAGAGCATGTACATTGAAGAGGATGGTTTGATCCTCTTATTTTCTCTCTTTCATTCTATATTTTTGACACATCACACCCTCTTTCATATACCCTACTTTCCACTATCTTCTTCCTCTTTCTCTATTTTTGCCCACATCAAAGAGGATGTCATCTTCCTCTCCTCTTTCACCTTTAAAGTAACTCCACTATAATTTTTATCTCTTATTTGGCACAAGGGCCAAGACATGAACATCATCCAAAAATAGAGGAAGACATCCTCTTCCTCTTCAAAGAGGATGCTAAGAGTATGTACCCACATTGACGAGGATATCCTCTTAGATGAGAGAGAGTGCTAAGAGGATGATCCATCCTCTTCAATGTGGATGCTCTAAGACATCAACATAATCTTGTTCTGTTTAGTATCGAAAAGCGGATCCATCGTCCACTTTCATGTCTTATATATTAGTTTGCACAATATTTTATCTAATTAAAGTTAATTTTGCAAAAGAACAATTAGGCCATGTTATTTTAGATTACAACGATACGAGCTTAACGAAATTTATAAAAGCATAGAACCTGAACTAAGAATAAGTACCAAAAAACAAGCCAGAGTAACACAAGTACAAAATAGAACACAAAAATAAAAACGAGATCGTAATATTTAAATGTCTTATTAACAATTAATCTCACTATAGACGGATATATCCGTCTAAACTGAAAGACGGGTCAAATAGACTTAAAGTTGTGACATTTTTGGGCCTCACCATTCAATTATTGCTTGTATTATGCTCAGAGTGGGTGAATATTTAACCAGTCTATAACTATAGACGGATATTTTCCGTCTGCAATAAGAATTTGTGTCTTATTAATTAGAGTGGAATTTAATCCAACATCAAAGTAAAAGTAGTCGTACTTCCCCAAAAGCGAAAGAAACCTCGTCACTCTCCCACTTGATCTCTCACATGGCAGACGGCGGAGAACCACCGTCAAGGGGTTCACTCTACGGCGGAGAGAGAAACACCGGCGTCGGAAAAATAAGGAAAGAGAGAAAACCTCCGTCAACACCATACGCCCGTCCACCCCTTCACCGCCGCCCTAACGGTTGGATTTCTCGTATTGTGGACCCCGCTAAACGCCTCCTCTCTGATGGCGCTACTCGCTTTCTTCCCTCTCTCTTCTCTCCCTCTCCGCTTCCTGGTATACTCACTCTCTCTATTTACTACTACTTTTTATATTGTTTGTGAGCGATATTTTAATCAAAGGTAAACAAATGATTGGTACGGAGTGAGTATTAGGTTTGAATTGTACCGATTTGTGGTTTGAAGCTGAATTGATTAGAATTAGATGATGTTAATGTAAGGGATTCCAATTGCTATAGTTTCAATTGTTGCTTGTTAGGGTACAGGTTCGGGTTTGATTGTGTTTGTACTTGTTTTGGATCAGAATATTGTTTGATTGAGCGATATTTTAATCAAAGGTAAACAAATGATATGTACGGAGCAAGTATTAGGTTTGAATTGGAATGATTTGTGATTTCGTGCTGAATTGATTGGAAGTAGATGAAGACGAGGTTAATGTAAGGGATTTCAGTTGGTAGAATTCCAATTGTTGTTGTTAGGGTTACGGTTTGGGTTTGGGTTTGGGTTTGGGTTTGATTGTGTTCGTTCTAGTTAGTGATTGATTTTGAGGTTTAGTTTAGGTTGATTACTACTAGGTTTGGATTGGATAAACATTGGAATGATTGGTAATTTTATGTCGCGAGCTTGTGGTAATTTGATTGGGAGTAGTTGAAGATTATGTTAACGTAAGGGATTTCAATTGCTAGAATTCCAGCTGTTTATTAGTGTTAGTGTTTGATTGTGTTTAGTTTAGTTTAATTACTACGGAGTACTAGATTTGGATTGAAGTGATTGGTGATTTTGTGCTGTGAGTTTGTGGTAATTTGATTGGAACTTGGAAGTAGCTGATAAGCTGAAGGTGATGTTAATATAAGGAATTTCAATTGTTAGAGCTGGTTTAGGTTTTCGGTTATTTGTTTTGAGTGAAGTGATGTCTGTGATGATTAGTTGATGCGCCGAATTGTGGTTAATGAGCTAAATTAGCTGAACTTGATATTGGTGGCTTGTATCGTTTTATAATCCCCACCTTCTCATTTAGAGGTATTGGAATTCTGATGAGTAGTGATATAGCTCTACGATTCACTAGGGGAGTAGAGCTAGAGCTAGGTTAATTTCTTTGATGTTTTCAGTGAGGGATGTAGTTTTGGTGATCATTACTAGATTCGCCGATTAGAGGTTAATTATTGATGTAAATTAGATGAACTTGACATTTGTGGCTAGTATTTATAAGATAGGCCTTAGTTTCTGCATATATAGGGGTATTGAAGGTCGGATTGATAGAGCTATATGCTATAATGGTACGAATCACTAGGTGAATGGGATTTAAATATTGGGGGTAGGGGAGTACGAAATGCCAATGGAAGCTTCCCTTTTTCTATCTTTCACCTTAACATTGCTTTGGAATGGGCTTTGATCTTGGCTGCAACTAATAAAGGAGCTATTTGAACTAGCTAATGTAGAACTAAAAGGCCATATATTGTAACTGGTTAGGTGGTGATCTCCCTCATGACTTGTTTTCATTCTTCAGTATAATTTTTTTTTTGGGGGGCCTTGTCTTTTTGTTCTTAGGGAAACTACCCTTCACCATCGAATGAGTTACTAAGTTTCCTGATTTACCTGTTACTTTTTTGCTGGGGCGTTTGGTTCAAGGAAAGACATTAGTTGAGAATCTGGAATCAAACCAGGGTAGTACGAGTTCAAACCGTTCCTAATATCTTGTTGAAATCAGGATTTAATTTATTTGTATATTTATCTTATTAAATTTTATTTACTCCGTAGTATGGTCAGGAAACAATTTAGTAAATAGATATCAAAATAGGTGCCTACAAAGGGAAAGATCAGAAGTGGGAAGAAAAAAGAATTATATTCCAAAAGGGAAAGTGGGAAGAAACCAGAAAATTTGAGGGAGTATTTTTTAGGCTTGTACTTCTATCCGTGTTAAATTCTTAACATGTCGATTATTGGGATTTTTGTTCAAGAATCAAGATTTTCTGCCACTAGCTTAAGTTGAATTTTGTGTCTCATGCATCTGTTAATTGTCAATGTTGATTTTGTCTCGTAAGAATAGTTTTCTTGTATCCCTTACTTTTGAGGTTGATGGTCCAAGTCCATTTTTTCCAATAACACTGCCTTTTGTTGTCGGCTTATTCTTTATCAATTTGAATACTTATTAGTTTCCACAAGCAAGTGTTTTCATTTTTTATTTTTACTGGAACAGAGGAAATACATTCAGAAGAAGAGCATGCAACTGAAGACCACAATGAGAGCATTTCAGCAAATGTACGATTTATCCTGTTTATATATCCTTAATTTTCTGTAGATAGTCCAAACGCCATCTATTGACGTTGGTGTCAGTGTGTCAACGTTTCTCTTGCCTTTAGCAACAAGAACTACATTACCTCAGTCCCTTAAGGCCTATAGCAAATGACTGGGTAAGGGGAGGTCGGATGTATGCCTCCCAATCCTGTGTTAACAACATAGAGAGAGTGAGAGACTATATCTGGATGGCCCACTATGACTGAAGATTCATATCAAGCAACTGAATTTACAATCTTAAGAATCGCAATCAATTTAGTCAGCCTTTTTGCTTTATAAAAGCTTCTTTTCTGGAAAGAGCTGTGGCTTTTCTTTTAACTGTGTATTTATGTACTGTTTGGAACCAACGTAATGCAGCTTTTGGCCCCTCCTTCAAGCGGAGGAGTTGGTTCAAGCGCTGCTGCAGGAAACTTGAAGCCTGACACCTCTAATACAGCCGATGTGGACAAAAGAAGAGAGCATTCTGACGGTGCCCTACCTGACATTGAGCAGCTGATCAAAGGGAAGACATTCTCTAGGTAAGCTGTGGAGACAAAATATGTTTCCCCGCATGCTAGGTTGTGTTTGCTTCTCCTGGTGAATGAGCTATTCCATGCCTGTTAAGTTGTGCACAAGCGGCGAGTTTGTTGTTCTAACTTCTGAGTTGTAGGGAAAGTTGCCGTCATATTTTTAAAGAAAATTCCCCAAGTTCCATACATGTTAATCGGTATCCAAACTTCTAAGTTCTTGAACAAATTGTTCCTGTGGTTTGTATGTTTTTGCACATCATGACCAATTCACAACTATTTGGAGCTTTTATGACGATATGTTTGACGTGTCCTTTTGTAATTTTGAAGGGAAATTAAGGTAACTTTTATAAAAAGTAATGAGTTTGTGGACATGATATCCCCGAGATTTTAAGTTTGTGCACATGGTACCCCGTTACTATACACACATTCTGAAAATCGTAGGAGTATCATGTCTGTATACTTGTTGATTCTTTTCAAATTACTAATTAAATTTTCCTCCAAACTAATCACACATTTATAGAAAAGTTGATGGGCCGTTAACATTTGTTGATTTGTACCAGGTAATTACATATTTTAAAATTTACTTGAGCCTTTGATTCATAATGGGCACTATCTTGGTCTTCTCTTGTTTGAATCATTCAATGGTACAAATACCCTCAGAATTCTCTCAGCTTTTGACATACTCTCCTCTCTTTGAAGTTGTCTATTCAGTAATTTGGAGTATTTTAACATGTGCATGAGAAGATCAACAATACCTTCGAACTTTTCCTGATATTTGGTTATCTGCTATTGTAACCTGTGCTTGTCTGCTTGCCATTCTATCTTTTTTTCTTGGAGCTGTAAAGTCAAAGGATACTGCAGAATTAGATATGTGTTCTTTATAGTTACATGACTTAAATCATATTAGTATTCGGTGTTGATGCATCATGTGATGTTCATCAATTTCCAGGAAAGAAATCGATCATTTGATGGAGATACTGCGTTCAAGGGTTGACAATGTTGAACAAGAAGTAAAAGCTGCCAACTTGACTGAGTTGCAAGGAGTTGAAAGGGCACAAACTTCTAAAGGAAAGCAAAAGGCAGCAGTTACTGAAACTGAAGAAGTAGATAGGTTTCAATTGGCATCAACTCCTCTTCAAAGACCATCTGTGAGTGAAATACACTGTTTCCTTTCCCAATATAAATTGTATGAAACTATTCACTTCACGCCCTCTATAAAGTATCCTTAAGATACAGAGGTTTTGCAAGTGTTTAAGAGTATCCCATATGAGGCATGCATAAATGTGCTAAAAATGATACTTTGTCTCTTCTATAAAGTTATCTTTTGGTGTAGATTTGATATGAGGGGTCTACCTGTGCTTAAGTGTATGAAATAATGCAGAATTAGAGTGAGTATCACTTGATCAAGTATAATGCGAAGCTGTTGCACATAATAATCGTTGTCTGCTCTGAAATCTAACATGTTGGCATGTTGCTGATTGATTTTTGTGGATGTTTAGAGTAGTAGAAATTTCAATTTAGCTATTTAGATTTTAATCTACTTGATCAAAAAAATTACTTTGATAATTTATTCAATGGACATCAGGAACAAGGTTTTGGGGATGTAGAGGTAACACCAAGCATGGTTAATCGGGAATTTGTGCGTAGAATACAAAAGAGTGAAGTTAGAAAGGCGTTAAGGAAGATGGGGTCAAAGAAAGCAGAGGGACCGGATGGTATACCCATAGAAGTCTGGAGGTGCTTCGGGGAGAAAGGGATCGAATGGGTAACCATGCTCTTCAACAAGATTTGGAGGAGCAACAAGATGCCATCGGCTTGGAGGAGAAGCACTCTTGTCCCTTTGTACAAGAACAAAGGTGATGTTCAAGAGTGTTCCAATTATCGGGGAATTAAACTTATGAGTCATACGATGAAGTTATGGGAGCGGGTAGTCGAGCAAAGGCTTAGGAGATGTGTAGACATCTCGGAAAACCAATTTGGATTTATGCCCGGGAGATCGACTATGGATGCGATTTTTATCATGAGACAGTTAATGGAATACCATCGGGACAAGAAGAAGGACTTACATATGGTTTTTATTGACTTGGAAAAGGCATATGATAGGGTACCAAGAGAAGTACTTTGGTGGGCTTTGGCGAGAAAGGGTGTGTCGCGAAAATATATTGACCTCATAAAGGACATGTATGAGGGGGCTAGTGCAAGTGTTCGCACTAATGTTGGGAGAACGGAAGAATTTCCTATTACCATCGGGGTGCATCAAGGTTCCGCACTTAGTCCTTTTCTCTTTGCTATAGTTATGGATGAGTTGACAAGGGATATTCAGGACGACATCCCTTGGTGTATGATGTTTGCTGATGATATTGTGTTGATTGATGAGACAAAAGAGGGGTGGAGAGAAAGTTGGAATTGTGGAGGCGGACTTTAGAGACTCGTGGGTTCAGCCGAGCGGGAGTAAGACTGAGTATTTGAGGTGTCAGTTCACTAAGGTGGCAGGGTTGAGATCGACAGAGGCGGGGAGTATTATTTTCTAAGGGAATGTTGTCGAGGGTTCGGATTTCTTCAGATATCTAGGATCTATTATTCAAAAAGATGGGGAGTTAGACGGAGATGTGGCTCACAGAATTAAAGCGGGATGGTTGAAATGGAAGAGTGCTTCAGGGTTTCTATGCGATAAAGATATGCCTCAAAGATTAAAGGGAAAATTTTATCGCACGGCAATTAGGCTCTGCCCTACTACTTTACGACTCCGAGTGTTGGGCCGTGAAGCATTGTCACATTCAAAAGATGAGTGTGGCGGAGATGCGCATGTTGAGGTGGATGTGCGGACATACAAGGAAAGATCGGTTAAGGAATGAGGTGATTAGGGAAAAGGTAAAAGTGGCGCCAATAGTGGACAAGATGATGGAAAACCGACTAAGATGGTTTGGCCATGTGAGAAGGAGACCTATGGGCGCACCCGATTAGGAGGTGGAGACTTGGAGAACAGAAAAGGTCCCTAGAGGCGAGGGAAGACCGAGACAGACATGGTTGAGAGTGATAGAGCACGATATGAGAGTTCTGGGGCTTGAGGAGAGTATGGTGACGGAGAGGGCACAATGGAGGGAAAGGATACATGTGGATTTTTAGTATTTGATGTTTTTTTTTTGACAGATTTAGTGTTTTTTATTTAATTTAAAGAAATTATTTTATTTATTTTTCTCTCCTTTATTACACTTTTTAACCAACCACTTTGTTATAGATTTTACCTGGATCATTCTGGATCCTTAACTCTATTTCGGTTTTTAAAAATCGTTTTAATCTTTCTTTCGATTTAAATTTTAAGTTTTTATAAAAGAAAGACGGAATTCGACTTTAAAACCCCTAAGTTCACCTTGACTTTTCATTACATTTTCGTTCTTCCTTTTTGTTTTTTATCTTCCCTTTTTTTATTCGCATTTTGAGGCGTGCGTTCACCCATGGACGGTTCGAAAAGATGATTCATGTCAGCCGACCCCAAATCATTTTGGGATTAAGGCTCTGATGTTGTTGTTGTTGTTGTTGATCAAAAAAATTACTTCTTGTAAATTTATGTTGCATAGTATAGCGTGAAATCTACATTAGATCCCTTTGGCATGTATTAATGATCATTTGACTTAACTGTATGACTACATTTATATTCTTGTGTGCTGAGGCCTGATGTTGGAAGATTTTCATGCACTAGCTCATGAGTTTTTTTTGCATCAGTGCTACCAATTACATCCTGCCCTTCTCATCTTGCTATTTCACCTCTTGTTGCAAAGTTTGCAAACCTTGACCATTAATATGTGCAAATGATAGGTGAGTATGATATGATCTGAAATTAAAATATACTCCCTATATACTTTTTATCAAAAAATCTTTAATAAATTTATATATTTTGCAGCAGATAAAGATTACTCCCTTCTCTCTTAATAAGATTCACACTCTCTTGGGCACAAGATAGTGAGAGTAATAATGTGTTGAGAATCAAAGGCGAGAAATACGTGGGTAACAAATCATAATATCCACAAGCAACAAACAATAAAGAAATAAAGCAAAGTGTGAATCTTATTGTAAGACGTCCTAAAAGGGAAGTGTGAACCTTACTATGAGCCAGAGGGAGTGTACAAATGCAAAAAGTTATAGTTGTCTTGGAGACTGCATAAAAGTATATAGGAAGACCCTTAGAAAGGGGTGGAAGTAATTCGTAACATGACGTATGAAGTAATTCGTAACATGATATATGGAAGGATTGTAGGTCCTTAGGGTAATTGATTGGTTTCCCCTAATTTGCTTTCCCTGATGACAATTGCATCACCGGTGGAGAGAATCAAGGTTGATCATGATGTCTGGCATTATTCCTGCCACTTTCTTCTGTTGGTACTTCCAATTGTTAAGGAATACAATTGGCAAATAGATCTGTTTGAAATTTTGGCTGTGCAGTTAGCGTGTCTTGAATCGGTCTATTGGTTTGGAAGCCTTCGTATAATAATTTAGTTTATGTTTTAAATGCCAGACTATTTTGGCTTGTTCCGCTCACGGCAACAATGGGCAAATGTTCTTTTGCCAAAAGGTCATAGAACATCAAGTTGGCATCTATATGACTTCAAAAGGTCTAAACTGCTGTTATTGTAAGGTAGCTCCAAATTACATAAAGATTTTCTTGTTACTTAGCTTTTTATGGTTTTGCAGTTGCAGAGTGAAATTGGTGCGTCACCAGTTGATATTGCCAGAGCTTATATGGGCTCCAGGGCATCAGAAGTGGGTTTAGCATCAGCAAGTTTATCTATCAAAAATGAGAAGTGGGGACATACTAACGAATTTCTGTCAAAGCCAATCTCGCCGTCGCCTCTGCCTAAAGCACCAATATGCTGGCCTGGTGCCGTCACTCAGAATCAGGAGGGTTATTCAACACCACAAAATCAAAAAAGTAGATATGGTCTACATAGTTTCTCTCGTACACCTTATTCGAGGACCATGTATACAAAATCCAAGTCCAAGGTTTGTTCCTGTAATTATAAACTAATTTTATTGTGAGGCATATATTAGGAGCTGTCTCGATGTTTATGCTTATTTTTTTGGTTGATACAGTTGACTCCAGTAAAAGGTGACAGTGAGAGATTGTCAAACTTATTGTCGACACCTTTGCAGCCAACGGAAACACCAGGTTTCGGGAAGGTAATCTCTCTATTATGCTATAAGTTTTTAGTTAGGTTCATTGAAATTCTCAGGATACTGAGTAACAGCTAGGTAGCACCAAAACAGACACGTGACACGGCATCCCATGAAATTTAGGACACGGGACACGTTATTTAAATTTAATAAAATATATATTTTATAGTTATAATTAACGTACCATTTTATTTTTGTAAATGTATTTGATATTAAATTTAAATAATTGGAAGTAAAATTTGACTTTGACTATAACTTATTCTCATTTTCTGCTCAAATCCGTCTTCTAATCAATCTTTTTCAGTCTTTCGATATCTCATTCCTCGTTTATAGGTATCCGACACATTTAGGCGTGTCCACGTGGGTCCGACAAGTGTCGGTGTCGGACACGGGATGGCTGGTTAGGAGAAGTGCTCGTGCTACCTAGTGTAACAGTGAGTGTGTGAGTCTGCACTTAACTATCCGTTAGATGAGATTCCAGGTTGTTTTGCTTGTTTTTAACAATTTCAGTCAGAATTCTGTACACTTTCTAAGATGCTGTCAGCAAATGTTCACCTATCTATTTCCATTCATTGAAAAGTTCAGTGTAGCAGTAGGAGACTAGGATTCGCAGGTCACCTTAGGTTTGTTCAAACTTCAAACTGTGTTATCTGTTCCCTTGAGGTTGGGTCGGTTTTGGTTCACTAAATTTTTGGGTTCTATCTGATTTCGGACAGTTTGGGTAGGGTTAGATTTTGCCATCTCTTAACAATAAGCTCCATTTTGCACCAGGGGTGAACTTCTTGCCCTTCTGACCGAAATAACATCCATCAACTAATACATCTAGTTAAATTCTTCTTCGTACAGTCAATCAGCAGGTTATCACAGGGTACATATGGATCTGGGGGACCTATTCGTCGGACACGAAATAAGTCCACTTCAGCTGCACCCGCCAAAGAATCTCCACTGGTACGCAGCATTCACAGAAGCCCTTTTGCAAGAGAATTCAATGCAGATCATATGATTAAGAAAAATGTAGAACCTGGCAATTTTACTAAGTTTGAGTCCACAAGTAGCAAGCTGCATAGCTTGGAGGTTGGCATACCCAGTGTTCATCCTTATAGCAGTAAGCTTGCTAGGCAGATATTGGAGCACATTGATAGACCAGTCACCCTGAAAGAAAAATCGAAGGAGTTGAAACTAGCTACTTCATTTAAAACCCCACCTGTTACATCGTTGGCTTCTCGTGTTGAGGATGGTAACCAAGGTACTGCAGGAATAGGTGTCTCTGAAAGTGTGGAGTTGGTTAGCACCAAACTTTATTCTCAATCAAATGGTGGGATAAATGGATTTGCTCGTGAAAAGAATGATAATGTCACTGGAAAAGATGTGGCGTCTGGCTCGAAGGTAATCCTGGATAAGACAAGTGCTGTCTCTGATGGTAATGACAACTCTTCAAGGGATTTCTCAAAACTCGATTCACGAACAAGGAGCCAAGAACAGGTATTTTTTTTCCAACTGACCAATATTATAATTTATTTTAGATGTAATTGTACGTCAATGGGTCCTCAATTTGTTGTGAACGCACCTTGGAATAACTATAGTGTTGTACTGCATGCATGTGTATTTTTCACACTGGTATGTTAGTATGTACACGCTCAATTGTTTAGGGTTTTGTGTATATTGATCATAAACTGTACCGCGGCAAAATTGCACTTTGCACCTGTTTCTTGGGAGATTTTCAGCTGATTTATCTCCTTTTCAAGTCTTAAATAGTTCAATGTTTATCTGTTGCTGTCAACTGGTCTTGAAGGTGATGACCGATGACACCTTTTTTAGCGCATTACATGCAATTATTGTATTATTCTGGTTAGCTTTAGTTAAAGACACGTCGTGTTTTAGTTGAACTAGCTTTACGATTGTTATGATTTGTTTTTTGGGCCGCGCTTAGTTTTTTTACTTATTCTTACTGTTTCTGAGGTCTATTTGCACTAATTTGATTTTGCAGGAAACCAAGAGTAATTTCTTGAACACAAACATGCTTCCTAGTGATAAAACCAAGGGAGTAGACATAACTCTTGATTCAAGTAGGTTTGAACCGCTAAATAGTACCCAAAGAAAACCATTTTTGCCATCAATTGCTGTTGGCAAGTCTGAGCTAAGAAACCCATTTAGTTCTGATACAACCGCGGCCTTCTCTTTTCCAGTTACGACATCTACCAACACGTATTTCGATCTACCTACACCAACTGTCATGCCTTCTTCCTTGACAAGTTCGCCACAAAAACCAAATATTTCTGCTACCGACAGCAAAATAACAATCGCACCACCTGTTTATTCCCTCCCTCCTACAAGCGCTACCTCTAATCTCACCGGTGATGTGGGTCCTAAGTTCAAATTTGGGTCTGGAAAGGCGCGGTTATCTTTTGCCATAGAAGGGGATGATGGTGCGTCCTCCAGTGATGCTCCAAGTATTAGCTATAAGTTTGGGTCCGGAAAAAGCAGGCTCAACTTTGGATCTATTGCCTCTTATGCTGTCTGCTTGTAGTTATTTTCAGGTTTTCTTCTGTTCATCTACTGACTTTTGATTTAAATCTCCTAGTCCTCTAATCGATATGTTTGCATCGTATTCGAACTTGGGAGGAGAAAGGATAGAGGATAGTATGACACTAGTGAAACTAATTGTGCTCTTAGAACATCTTGCCCACATTATTCAACATTATGTTTTTTTTTATATAGATTTGCTCCGTATTTTTATTTACTTCTGTAGGTTTGTTTTTCCTAAGATTTAAAACCCGTAGGCCACAGCAAGGTGTATATACATTTTTTTGTCGTTTTGTGATTATTTTTGTCAGACTAATGCCCTTAGTTTCAATGATAGGGACAAAATTCTGTTTTGGAGTGCGAATAGAATTCCTGGTTGATCGGTGATTACTTTCATGTGTAGATATTACTTGTAGAATAGCTACCGACAATTGCATCTGACCACCCTTATCTTGCACCTGGTTGTAAACGCCCACGTGGCCACGTACCAAGATTTTGCATCACAAAGTAGTTGTCGGGTTTGCTTTCAAGCTGATATACGCGACGAACTAGAATATTTTGGTACAGTTTGGGATAAGGAAGGTGGGGGCAATTGTTATTATTAAAGATGGTATTTCCTTCATGTTAATTGTTAACCATTCTTTGATGTTTTCTGAGACAACAAAGATATTCTTTTCAGCCATGCCATAAGATTTTATTGCCTTTTAGAAAGGCTAAAATTCCGATTTTTTTGCATTAGGTGCTGTAAAAGCCTTCTGCTAGTATTTGAATTAGGGCATCCCTTTTTTTTTGTGTTTCAAGGCACTGAAGGGAACATAACAGAATTACGGAACTTGGATTTTGGTCTTGTGTTCCCCCTCCCTCCTTGTGCTGTAATACGATAGAGTTTTCTAGAATTGTACAATTATTAAGAAAGACGACTTTGTTCAACGTACTGTATGACATCGTTGATAATAGATCTTTTGCCGCATACAAGATGGGTTTCATTTGTGTTGTGGATATTACTCTACCTCGATAGCTGCCCAAGACGAGGACTATTATGAACGATGCCATAATCTCATAAAGTTTAAAGGTACAAAGTAGACTATTTTGAAACTTCAAAGTTAACCGTCTGTCTCATTTATTTGTTTATCTGTTTTAATTTTTAATTTTTAATTTTTGTGAGACGTATTTTGATTAAAGCTGAAGAAATGAGACTTTTAGACCATAAATTGGCCAATAGAGTGTTTGTTAGAGAATAAGAGTAAAAGAGGGAAAAGATGAAGAAAGTAAGTGGGGATAAACAAGAGAAAAGAGGTTGCATTTGGGAGCAGCCTTTAACATCCACACATAAAAGACTTAATGCGGCCTCGATTTGGGGTGCCGGAGTTAGTGGGGGGTCATTTTAAGAGAGAGCGTCAGTATTATTGAAGTGACTTGACATTCATTCGCTATTCAATGCGACATTGATTTGATGTTTCAGATTCTTGGTCCCATCCTTGTTTGTAGTTTGTACCTTCTTCCTTTCTCTCTTTCCTCTCTTTTCTCCATTTCTCTTACTTTCTCCTCTTGCTGCTTATCGGCAAATTAAGATTAGATCTGAAAAAATGAACCCAACTCGAATGATTGACTTGAAAAATTTCTATTTGTACCCAATCTCACACTCAAACTGAGGACCAGAGTATGACCTGTAACTCGGATTGATTCGGCCCAATACGACCCTGACCCGAGCTGACCTATAACTCGGATTGACAGTAATAGGGGCGACAAATAATCTGAACTTGACCCGAGCTAATCTCACCTTAAACCTTGCAAACTCGAAAATGATTTGGGTCAAACTGACCCGTTTGTTAGGTCTCTTTCCGTCTTAAAATAAGAAACATTCAAATAGATAGATGGAACAAGAGGTGTACACGGGCTGGGCTCTCTTGCTTAGGACCCGACCCGTTGGATGGGAGGGCTTGGCTGGGCCGGTGTGACACGGGCCAGACCAGTGGCTGGTAGAGGGCGGGCCAGGCTGGCGGGTTTCCTTGCAATTATTATATTTTTCCAAAAATGGCGGGCCAAGGCCGGGTTAGGTTTGATATGGGAAGCCCGGACCCGGCCAGGAGGTAAGGGGCGGGTCTTGGGTTGGGTTGCGCAGGCTGGGTCTTGAGTGGCCCGGTAAGCCGGTCGGGCCACGATGCCGTATGCATTTTGCCAGCTCTAGAGGAACAAAAAAGTAGAATGCCTAGGGAATAACAAAAATCTTTTCTCATCTATTTATATGTGAATTGTGATAGTACTTGACTCGTTTTATTCTTAAGATAGATATGATCGTTTTGAGGAACACCAACCGAAATTGTAATGTCTTGAATGTTGCTCAATATTTTATTTAAGACGGTGCGATAAAAGTAGAATGTTTAATTAGAGACTAACAAAGAAACTTGTCTTGTTTATTTGAGTTAGGTTATATACTCGTTTTAGTTTTAAGACTGATATACCCGTTTTAAGAAAGGGTAAAATAGACCAATTCATAAAGTTATCTTAACGGTGGTAATTTTACATGCAAAAGGTTATAAATTGTTTGGCGTTACATGAGACTGAAATTAGTAGGAATTTCCAATTATGAGGCCTAGATTAGCCATAAATCGTCATTTGAGAAGGTGCAATGAAGTACGAAATGACTCCTCATGGATTTGCAGCAAGTATGAAGTAATTTGCTTACCACAGATAGTACTCTGTACTTTGTATTAAATGAGAATTTGTGTTTACGATATTGCCAGTCTAACTTTTGGAATGATCAAACACAAACATATCATATGGTAAGGGTTATCTGTACGACTGTACAGTTGACATCTTTAACTAGATTTGAAGATTTGGTTAGTAACAAACTAACAACTAACAAGTTTATGTCATTTTCTTCGTCGTCCTTAATTGTACTTTGATTTGCATTTCTTAAAATGTTCTTAATTAATCTTTACTTCTCATCATATGTCCCAGGGCCGTCTCGGGATTTTGGGGGCCCTGTGCGAACTCAAGATATGGGGCCCCTATATAACATTTTAAGAAACAAAATTTTAAAAAAGAAAGAAAAAAGAGTACATAAATGTGGTTACTAAGTCTTGAACTTGAGATCTCTTGTCTAGAAACCTAATTACTATCCACCAAGACACTATCTTTCATTGAACATTTAGTATACTGTACTTATATATTCTTACTATTACTTTGATTTCTAACCCAAAAAATTGGGGGCCATGTGCAGCCGCTCGGCCTGCACGGGCCCAAAGACGGCCCTGATATGTCCTCACTTCTTACCTACTACTAAACTCGATTATCCGATATCTCATCCTTCACAATTTTACAAGGGCCGGGAGTACGTAAAAGGCTACTCGTATTGAGAATTCTTAACTTTGATTGGATATACCGAGTACAGTATAACAGTCAGGTTTAATCAAATATGAATCGATCAAAAACAATAATGTACCTATGGGGCATGGAGTACACGACAGCTGTACGTGTTGCTACACCCCCTCGCTCCACCACTGCGCACATGCATAGTGCATACATGCATGTGAAGCTTACAAATGAAAGAAAATAAAAAAAAAAGTGGTTAGGGTGGTGGAGCAAGTGAAGCAATTACCAACTAATCGATGGTGGTCCAAAAACTATTTCTTATCTTCATTCTTCAATGTGTGTTAATTCAATGTGTGGCAATCTTGCATGTTGGATTGTTGTGGTATGTTGGTGATTTAAGAGTAATTATTGGTTCATTTGACGTAATTAAGATCGGTTCACTGATGGTTAATTTCTAAATAATATAATATGAGTTCGGGAAGTACGGAGTGTACACTCGTATAATTATTTACGGGATTACGGAATAGTTTTCGTTCAAATAACTATGACAGCAGTAATTAAATTCCGCGTAATTTAAATACTTTTAATTTGAATTTGTGAAGAGTTACAACCCTTCACAAATACAACCCCCCTGTTTCCCTGACACCCTATCCTTTCTATATAAATAGATAAAGGATGAGAAGAAAAATTACAGAAAAATAATTATCTTCTACTGCATCAAAAGAACATTTAACATTCTACAACAAAATATTTTCTATATTACATCTCTGATTTTTGTGCCAAGAATCAGAGGGCACCGTCTTATCTCAGTAGAAAGTCCGATTATACCCAGGCACTGTTAAGGGTCGAATTATTCTATTAGGAAAGCGGAGTCGATTCGGTGCGGTTTTATTGTCAATTCCTGTTTCGCGCATACCCATTTCTAACATGGTCTTCCTCAGATACTATTATCTAAGATATGCATGAAAAGCTTTCGACGATTTTTCTCATGCAAGTTAACACAAGAATTGTTGGTCATTTGATCTTGTTTTAAGGCTAATTAAAAAGAAAACTAATTTAAACTTGAACTACTAGGGTTAAACACTTGCTTAAAATACACAATAAAAAGTTGGCGAATCCTCTATTTATACTAAAAGATTAACACACCCCCAAATTCTCCCCCTTAAATTTTTCGCCTAAGTGATATTTTACTAGACAATATTTATTTCCTAATTAATTAGTGTTCACTATCTATGTTTACGAGTATTAAACAATATTTATCTCCTAATTAATTTTATAACATTACTCGTTGTTTAACTTTTACATAAATAAGGGTAATAAAATATCTCTTTGAAATTATATATGCAAATTTTCTACCCTTTTCAAAATAGAGGTAAACTAGTTTGAATGCCCGTGCGTTGCAACGGGGTAATTAACTTATTTATAATGCAAAAAAAAAACGTTATAAGGGTTTAATGTTTACATTCTATGTCTAATGATTTGCTTACATATTATTAAAATATTCTTTCAAAAAAAATAAAAGATTAATATATACGTGGGTTAACTCTTATTTATAATCATCCCACCTTATATTAATCTTTCGATGTGGGACAATTATACTATTTATAAGTAATATACACCAAACTTAGATTATTTTTCTGATGTGAGACAATTCTACTATTTATACGTAGTATATATTCATCAAACCTGCATTATTTTTCAATGTGGGACAAATAACATACTCATAATTACACCATCTTTTTTGCATTTAGTTCGACATCCAACCAGATCCCAAATACCGAATACGGACAATTGCTACTCATTTTATCTAATAGTTATATTTAAATTTAATAATATGATCAAGTACTCTTCATTAACAATGTTCCGACATTAACTTAGTTTGAATGCTCATGCATTGCAACGGGGTAATTAACTTATTTATAATGCAAAAAAAAAAACGTTATAAGGGTTTAATATTTACATTCTATGTCTAATGATTTGTTTACATATTATTAAAATATCTTTTTAAAAAAAATAAGGATTAATATATACGTAGGTTAACTTATTTATAATCATATAATCACTTCGTCTTATACTAATCTTTTGGTGTGGTACAATTCTACTATTTATAAGTAATATATTCACCAAACTTGGATTATTTTTCTGATGTGGGACAATTCTATTATTTATACGTAGTATATATTCATCAAACCTGCATTGTTTTTCAATGTGGGACAAATATCATACTCAGAATTACACCATTTTTTTGGCACTTAGTTCGACATACAACCAAATCCCGAATACCGAATACAGACAACTGCTACTCATTATATCTAATAGCTATATTTAAATTTAATAATATGACCAAGTACTCTCCATTAATATTTGTATTTTGTTTTTCTTCAATTTTTTTTTTTTATCATAGTTGAGATACGGAAATTTCCCGTAGTATCTCTTAGTTTTGTCAGATTTTCCATGTTACCCCTACTTTTAAGAATCTGCCTATGGTACCCTTGAGGTTCCATTTTTTTGCTCATGGTACCCCCTAATATAAAGGTTGTTAAATGGACGTTAAGTTTGATAGCGCGACAATAAAATAAAAATTAAAAAATAATACCCCCTTTATTGTTTTATTGGTACAGATTTCTCTCTCTTTTAAATGAAAATTTAATTAACCATATCATTAGAATATTGGAAATTTCTCATGGTAACCTTGAACTTTGATAGATTACACATGCTACCCCTAATTTTAAGTTTTTACAAATGGTACCCATGTGTTCACCTTTTTCTTTCCCAGAATACCACTTGAATATAAAATAAGAAATACAGAGTATATATTATAATAACTAAAAGATTTTCCAAAGATTAACTTAGGTTAAAGATCATTATTCTAGAGACAATAATACAAATTCTTTTAAGAGCTCTCTCTGACAATACTTAAGAGAATCAAAAGATTTTGGGTTATGGCTTCTATTTATAATCATAAGATCACTCTGCCTTATGGTGATCTTCCGATGTGGAACAATTCTAATATTTATACATAGTATATTCACCACACTTACATTACTTTTCAATGTAGGACAAATAACATACTAAATACACCATTTTTTTTGCACCTACTTTGACAGTTTGACATCAACCCGATTTAATAATGAGAAATTACAATAAAATCTACACTCTAATGATAACATTTTTTTGTCACAATCTAATTATATAATTTTCATACGATACCTTTTTGTCAAATGAAATATAAAGTTTTTATATCAAAATTATAAACATCACTTTAATATAATATAGAAAATGTATATATATGAGACAGTTCTATTATTTATACATACTATATTCACCACACCTACATTATTTTTCAATGTGGGACATATAACATACTAAAAAGTACATATTTTTTATATCAAAAAATTTTGGGTTAATACCTAAGTTTCAAGGATTCCTCATATTTATATTTATAGAATCACTCTACCGTATACTATTCTTTCGATGTGAGATACATAATTTAATTATTTAGACGTAGTATGTTCATCATGCCTACATTATTTTTCAATGTGAAAGATATAACATACCAAGAATTACATGTCTCTTCTTAAAAAAACCACTACTGTATACATAATATTGTTTTTCTTTAAAGGTAAAACCAGTTAGTCTAGATCATTAATTAGATAGGAATCTCTACATCGTACATATAATGACTCATTAACGCTTTATTACTGCATTCAGAAGACAACCATTAGTAAAATCTTTAGTTTTGTATTGTGTCAGGAGACTACCATTAGTAAAACCTTTAGGTAGTTTCCAACGATTTCCACTTTATTTTTTTATATCATATCGTAGATAATGATAGAAAATCTTAAGAGCTCTTTAAAACAATATTTATGAGACTCAACAAATTTTGAGTGGATACATAAGTTCCAAATATGCCTCCTATTTATAATCATAGGATCACATCACCTTATACTAATCTTTCGATGTGGGACAATTCTACTATTTATATGTAGTATATTCACCACACATACGTTATTTTCCAATGTGGGACAAAACATATTAAAAATTACACAATTTTACATATTAAGAAGTACGATGTGGGACAATTCTACTATTTATATGTAGTATATTCACCACACATACGTTATTTTCCAATGTGGGACAAAACATATTAAAAATTACACAATTTTACATATTAAGAAGTACACCATCTTTAATATGTGCAAATAATATGAAATTTATACTCTAATAATAGCATTTTTTACCACAAAGCTAATTATATTATTTTCATAATTTTTTAAACGATATTTTTTTGCCAAATGAAATGTAAAAGTTTGATATAAAAATTGGAAATATCACTTGAATATAATTTAGGAAATATACATATTATAATAATTAAAAGATTTTTCACTTTATTTTTTACATCAAAAATTATACTTTCCTAAATTGATTTTTGATGATGTGGACGCTCTCATATCGCTCGAAAAAACTTTCTTTAATATATATATATAGATAGATTGAGTATTAGTTTAATGAATTGTCAAATTCTCTAATATCTATATCTAAAGTATCGTGTATTTGCACGGGAACTACACTAGTTATTCATCATTTTTTGTGAGTGATCAATAAAATTCCTAGTGCGACTATAGTGAGGACTTAGCTAAGTTGGTGAACCTCGTAAATATTGTGTTGTTTATACCTAAAATCCCTACATGAATTGTGGTGATTGATTCGATAATAGTAGCTACTAGCTAGTGCTATTTATAATCAATCAAATCTATGAATCAATCAAAATTCAGGACATGTGATTTCTAAGCTACGATACCGTACGTATTTCAACCTCTTACGTACGAAGATGTGCATAACATTCTAGCTCATACCATAATACACAAATTACTGTTTACGGCGATAATATTCGTCTTAAACTTAACTTAAAACGGATTAAGTGTAATAGATGATATAAAATTATGATGTCTAGGACTAACAAATGATTTGTCCTATTAATATATATTCAAGTGTGATCCAGTTTAATCTTAGAACACTAGATATCTCCGTCCTAAAAAAGACTTAATGACTATTCGATATATATTCATGTTTTAAGGCAATAAAGGCTATTGGGCTCATTCATATGGAATGCATTAGGGCAAGGATGCATTGGCCTGGTTGGAGGGTTAGTTCCAGGATACATTTTATGGAAATTTTAAGATTAGTCTCACTGGGATATAACAGTTTAGTAATTATTATATAACAATTGAAATGAACATGGTAATTAAAATAACAATAAACTGAAAATTTCATGAGATTTCATTAACAAAACATACACCAAGTAACTCACACAAGAATGAAGAACAACTCGAAACTAATACTTAGAAAGCTAATAAATAAGTCTCTGAATACAGATTAAACATTGTCATCATCATGTACATGAAGACATACAACATACATATTGCGCTTTAAGCGTCTTGAACCTTGCATTGGCCGGATTGTTAATTGTTTAGTAACGCAGTCGTTGACAGATGTTGTTTCTGGGATGCCTGAATCGGAAAAACAAAATTTAGATAATTGCATTAAGAGCGAGCTTCGTTTACCTAAATACAGTGACGAAGTCAGGATTTAAGCTTAGCGAGGACAATCATTGTTAACAGAGAGATTAAGTTAATTACCTCATCCAACTTATTAGCATGGTTGTTGTTGTTGGTCTCCAACATTAGTCCAAAATGAATGTGAGGGAAATGTGCCCACTGCGAGAAATAAAAGGAAATTCTTATACAGTAAGACGATCTTATTCTATAATTTTTGATCAAATAAATAACCAAATGATTAATCTCTTTTCAAAAACCCATTTATCAAATTACTTACATTTTTGGCAGCGGTACTGAATGCTTCCCTATGGCTGATTTCCGGGTTGTTAGCCTTGATCCTTTGAATTTCCTCTCTATTATTTTTCACATAATTTGAAATGAAAAAGTATTGTCAATTTTGATATATATAACTTTAATGATAAATCATCACAAGAGTTGCAAGTTAAGCTCTAGACTAAATATAATTAATTACTTTATAAATTGGTTGTAAGCAGATGGTACACGCTGCCTCTTCTCCGGTGCTGCAAAATTAAAGACGAAGTTCAAAAATCAACAAATAATTGAAATTAAAGTGAACTATACGCTCCGTCCCAATCATTTGTTTACTTTATTTGGATTAAACAACGAATAAAATAAAGCAAACAAATAATTGAGACGAAGAGAATATAATACGAGATAGCTAGTATAGTAATTAGAATGGATACGTACGTCGGTTGACAACCCTTTCCTCAGTAGAAATGTTGGTTGCATTAGGAGAAGGTGAACGAAGTGATGCCATCTTGTTATTGAAATTGTACTTGGTAGATGCAGCCATGTTATCGATTCTGAATTCTCCCATGTTACCATAGTTTGATGCCTAACATAATTAACAACACATTTAATTAACACATTAGGTATGGTGCGACGGTTGACAATTCATGATAGTCGATCTTTACTCAACAAAAAAAAAAAAAAAAGACAATTCATGATAGTCGATCCTATATATTTTTGACGTTAAATCATGTTGGCATTGTCCAACATGAAATATAGGCGAATAATTGAAAAGAAAACGGTTCAAATTATCATGAAATGAAGTAATATAACAACCAAGTGAATTAAACTGGTTTTCAGACGGGTTATGTAATAACTGTGTCATTATATGTGTTCTTATTGTTAACAAATGTCCTCCTGAAGTCTTAAGTCCTATAAATGGTGATAAGATTAATCAAGCTATAATGAAATGGAGGTGGTTGATATCTTACAACTTTACAAGTAAGATTAATTTTAGTCTTGTGCTTCTCTGTTCAACCTTTTATATTGTCGCATATTTTGAGAATTATATTAAATTAGGATGAACAGAGCGAGTATATGGTCTACTTACAATATCTAATAACTCACATTATGAGGTTAAAATGATGCGTGAGGTAAGAAATATAGAGTATATCCTTTAATTTCTTTATCTTTCTTATTTGATGAACTTGATAAAATGAAAGAATGAACAACTTAATGAACAAACGGTTTCTCCTAGAAATATAAGACCGACAGAAAAGCTATCAGTATGTCTAATTATATTATAAAAACATTCAAAAATTTAATTAAATTAATAGCCATTGTAGAAAAAATATACTCTGACATAGAGAGGCATTGAGTCTAGAATGATTTAATAAATAAATAAATAAATAAGAAAAATAAAAAGAAATTGAGAGAACCAAGGTATGTGTGCCTGGATAACCTAGGACATTAGCTATCAAATCACAATCAAATCAAGGTCAAAACTTAGCAGAACAAATCCCAAGGTTTAGTTTAACAAAAAACAATGTTGTAGGATTGATTTGAAAGGAGACAAAAGCTGCATTTTTTTTCATTTTAACAACACTAAATATTATGGCAGCTTTAGTAGATTGTTTAAAGCTGAATTTTGTATCACAGGTTACATTGACTCATTATATTCATTCTCATAATTATAGAGTACTTCGTATCCAGTAATTATTGCATGAAACGGTTTTATATTGTAAGACAGTTGTATTGTAATTAAATATAACTCATTTATTAGCATTATATGATAATAACTTTCTTATGAGAGGAGTGTCTTACAATATGAAAGTTAAACCGTCTTACCGGGTGGAAGTGAAACCCAGTGATCTGCTGTATTATTTATGTATGGACTATTGTTAAGACATGAAATTGTATGGACTATTGTTAACCCTCTTATCTAAAATTTAGGTACATTTGATTCTCGAACATGAATAACGATATTTAATTACACATTTTGAGTCTAGTTAAAAAAAATCTCGAAAGATAATCAAGTATGTTTGTGACACTAATCGTAAATTTAAATATATTCACACAAGTACACAACTTAATTAAGTCTAAGCTATGCAATATACAGTAGATGTTTAAAAACCCTAACTCCAGTTTATTTGCTATTGATTGATTAAATTGATTAAATAAGTTTGATTCAGAAACCGGAGTCTATATGTATCTCTTATTAGGATTCAACATAAGACTAATGTCGATTTTATCTCGTTATTAACGGGAGCCTTTGAAAAGTCGATAAAATCAAACCTGATTATGAAAGTCTTGTTGCGGGTGGTGGTGGTGGTGCTGCCAAGACGAGGAGAGTGATTGAAAAGCAGCTGCCATGTTCACTGACCATAGATTAGTGCAGTGCCCACATCGGACCGTCACTATGTCAAACAAATTGTTGCATGGCACACTCACCTGAAAATTCAATCACAAATTAAAAAATTATTATGAATAATTCTCAAAATCATTAATTCATCAATATAATCCTCAATTATTAGATATAACATACTTAAGTTAACTCTTTCCATTGAAAATAATGACAATTTCTAGGGTAAACAATTATATGATCGATGCAGTGCTGGATGTGTGTAGTCTTATCCCTGAACGAACAGAGTTATATACGATATATTTATTGGAATCTAGATGGATTTTGAAAATTAGGGTATGAAAATGGATTTTTAAGCTTTGCTTTCAAGATCCAAAAAAAAGTGAGCTCAAAATTAAACACCAATCTCTCATGGGTGGTGTTCTTAATTAAGAGGCTAGGAGTCCTTTATATGTGCCTTTACTTTGACTAAAAAAAAGAATAAATTAGCAGGTGAAATTGATTAATAAAAAAAGAGGGTGTAGAAGACAAAGACTTGACAAAATTAGCCGTACAACTAAAAATAAAAATAAAATCCAACTCTTCGTGACAAAATCTAACACATATTCACTCAGTTCAGCCCAGTTTCATACGTTTGTTCAATTTATATATATATAAAGTGTATTTTAATCAAACGTATTATGAAACTGGATTGAACAAAATAAAAAAAAATCCGTAAAACTATGAAATAAATAGAACAAGAAGGGGAAAGTAAGGAAGAGAAGAAGACCGCAAGAACAATATTGCAGAAGTTGCAAGGGATGTAGCAAAGTTGTTCAGTTGAAGGGACATTTTCGACACAACTCGAAGACATGATTATGAAATGAATTCTCTCTCCTCTATCTGGATGTCGATCAGAAAGTAGTGGTATAAATGGAAAGATTAGAAATGCCCAACTTGCGAAGACGAAACGGTTTTTTGATAATAAAGCTAAGGGGACTTATAACTAGAGAGAGTGGTTAATGTGTTATTATTCTTTGTTTTGGAAACTAGGTTGCTTTAAAGATGGATGATCTTACTTCTTTTTTTCCCTACAGTAAAATACTAAAATTCATTAATTTTTGTTGTATTTATAGCAAATCCAGGATTTGTTATAAGAATTGTTGTTTGTAGTTATTGTGAAGGAGCCCGGATGATAAGGGGGAGATCAAAGGAAGAGGGAGTTTTTTTGTAGGGTAAGGGAAAATAGTGGTTAGTAAATCAATTGCTAGACTATTTGGTCTGTATTTATGCTTGTTTTTTAAGAGTCCGTCACCTCATAATTAAAAAAAGGGTTTTTTGTCAAACACAACCTTTAAAAAACTTTTTTTTCCAAACACCACCTTTAAAAAAAAAGTTTGTCAAACACAACCTTTAATAATATTTTTTTTGTCAAACACGACTTTTTGGCCGCTTGCAATGGGATGACTTTCAGTCTATATTTGAGATAGCAAACGAGGTCGGTTTGAGGTGTCCTTAGACTTGTTGGAAAGGTGGGAGTACAGACTTTCTAGGAGTTATCAACACGGTGGCCAAAGGTGGTCTTATGTGGGGTTAATTGGTGCGTAAAGTAAGGCTGGTCAAAGAAAGAGTTAGAAGTTTGGGTTTACAGTGGGTTGTTATAGGGGTTTTCGAGGGTCTTTTAATAGGGTTATGATACTTTGTTTAGTCTGAAATTTGGTAGGTAGATTGAAGGGAGTGCAAGGTATATCGTAGTTGTGTTGTTTGTGGTGTCCGTTGGTTGTAACTTGTATGTGGTGGTTCAGGGGAGTGAATTGACCCACGGAAAAATCTTACTTTAACTTACATCAACCCCGTGTGACCAGCCTTACTTTATACACTAATCTACTCCTTATAAGGCCATCTTTGACCACCGTGTTGACAACCGCTGGAAAGCCTATACTCCCACCTTTCCAACGAGTTCAAAAACACCTCAAACCGATCTTATTTGCTATCTCAAACATCAACTGAAAGTCACTCCATTACAAGTGCTCAAACTTTGGCCAAAATGTCGTGTTTGACAAAAAAATTTTTATTAAAGGTTGTGTTTGACAAACTTTTTTTTTAAAGGTGGTGTTTGGAAAAAAAAGTTTTTTAAAGGTTGTGTTTGATAAAAAACCCTTAAAAAAACAATATGAATAACCTAAGGCTATATTCTCTTAGCCTAAACCGAACTGAATGAAACTGAACTGCATTAAACTGAGCTGAGATGAATTGAATTAGGAGCTGAAGCATGAGTTAATTTGAGTAGAGTAGAACTGAAATGAGTTGAGCTAAATTGAGGCCATGTTCCTTTCGACTGATAAGAACTGAACTGAAATGAATGGATTTGAAATGAACTGAACTAAATTGAAGTAAGAGTTAATTTGTCAAGAGATGAGCTGAACTGAACTGAATGAAGCTTAACTGGACTAAAATAAGCTGATATTAAGTCCAACAGAAAGGGGTCTGCGTGTAGCTGAACTAAAATGAGCTGAAATTAAGCCAGAAAGAACAGGGTTTTCTCCTATATGCTTATTTTAACGATTTTAGTTATGTTATTGGCGCAATAAATGTAGCTACCGCGGGTTATACTATTATGCGAACTAACTGAAAAAATAACTAATATTGATAAAATAAGTTACTTTCCAGAAATAAATAAGTTAGCTTATTTGTCACATGCTACCCTAATAAGTAGTATTTCATTTCAGTTCAAGTCTGTCTTAATTTCAGTAGCTTATTTGCTTAGATAAACTGCTTACCAAATACTTGCACAAATATAAGCTAACTAAAATTTTGCACATAAATCGTTTAGTAAAATAAACTACCTAAAATATCTAGTCAGACATAGCGTAAATATACAAAAGCGTATAGGTAATTTTTCTTTGTAAAAACAATAACGTTATATTCTTGATATTTTTTTTTTCCTTTTCATGTTGATGGGGATATCGTGGAAATCAAAAGAAGTGGTAGTGGATGAGGGTGAGGCGGTATGTAGGGTACTTTTGTTGGTAACTATACCTTATTTTCATCAAAGACCTAGGCTCAAGCCCTTAGTATTAAGAGAAATGTCGCTGTTTTCTTTTAGCAATTTAACAAGTTGTACTATAAATAGGGGCGTGTTTAAATCAGCTTGGTTCATCTGACCAATCTTCACAATCGTTTAGATCAAAGTTAGGTTGGAGCTCGTCAAATTGATGATCTTAAGTACGAGCCAATTTTGACCAAATCATTGTTGAGCTCGAGCTCAACAATGCTTCAATTGAAACTCGTTTTAGCCCTTTTAAACTTTACTATGATGTTAATTTTTTATAATTATTTTATCTACAATTATCTAGATGCTATTTTCGTATATGTGGTTTCTAACTTTATATTATGTAAGAGTTTGTTTTAAAATTTTATATTATTTTTAAATAAATCAATTATTTGTAAAAGTGAAAAAAAGAAAAAGAATATGAATATTAAATCAAGCTTGATTAGAACCCGAATCTATTCCAATTTGAGTTTGAGCGAGCGACCATTTTTTCAGGCTCGGCAAGCTCCAAACCGGGTCCTCAAGCCAAGATCAGTTCGGTTGCGTATCTGACTCACCTTAGGATTTTCTAATTACGTTTACTTGGACAACTAATTATTACCCCGTTTCTGGTAGATGATATTTCAATTTTGTAAGGCGACTGGATTTTGATTTTTGAAAATTAAGTACATAAATAAAAATTATATAGATTTATTTTGGTGGAATATGATTCACTAAGAACATGCACATTGCATTATTCATATAGTTTAATTATTAAAATACATTTTTTTCAAAAATAAACAATTGATTAGAATGGATAGATTAATTTAGGGTGGCCTTAAAGATATTCTGAGACACTAGTTTTATGTTTTATATTGATTTACCTTTAATTTTCAACCTGTCAAATGCAGTTACTATAATAAAGTTAGGGGTATTTTCGTTCATTACTTATAATTCGAGTGTTTCGGTCATTTTTATGAGTGTATTTATGTGCGCCCTTAATTTATTGAATCAAGGGCTTGAAGTAAAAGTGGAAAATTGTGAAGTGGTGAAAAGTAAATGAAATGAGAGCTTGATGAAGAAGATTTTTGGAGGGACTAATAAAAAAAGACAGATGAGTATGGCTAGCTATAATTGTGAAATAAGGTGTATGTGTTGTCCCTCTCAATTCTAACCCCTTTCTTTGCCACTATACAATCTGGTGGATGAAATCAAACTATGTAATTATGAGACGAGGGATAATGAATGTCTATGTTAGGCGCTTATTATTATTATTTCATTTATGGAATTTACCAAAAAAAAAAAAAAAAAAAAAAAAAAAAAAAAAAAAAAAAAAAAAAGTTATATGCTAATCTTTTGAAATATGCTTGGATTATATATTTATATATAAGTTAGTTGCTACACTTATTCATTAACCAAACCATACCAGCCTCTGGCACTAAGTAAAAATCTGATAATCAAAATCAATCCGATATCTATATCGAATCAAATCCAAAATGTTGGATATTCGATTCGAAGATTAAGTTTGGATTGGATATCCATCCTAAATTTCTATTCATTTGGATCAAATATGGATATTAGTTTTAAAATATTTGGATATTTGATCATCTCAAAATATATTTTTGTGTTATTTAGTATTTATTCTTTTATTTCATCATCATTTTATCATTTATGAGCGTAGTTGGTCATCGTAATAAAATCTCTCTATTATTGTTTTGGCAATGTTCCATTTTTACATAATTTTAAAACTTTCACCTCTATTTTAAATATTGTACAGAGTATATGATGTATTGAACTAGACACTTTAAGTGACTAAATAACCAACAAAATACTTAAAACATATTAAAATATAACATATAAGTGATGTATAAATTTTAATTAATGTCGAGATCATTGAAGTAGGGAAATAAAAACAAATCATCGTATAAGATGACGAAAATAATAGTGTTTCAAACTTAATCGCTCAATTAAATTACAAAATATAGATATCCGCATTCGATGCGATTATTATTGGATATTCGAAATATTTGGATTTTATCATATACAAACTCTCAAGCTTTAACCATAGCCTGAGCGTGGTTTCCCCTTTTGGCAATTTCACGTTCATATAGCCGATATTTCCCTTGCTGATCAAAAATAAACTCAAAGGCTTTGATATCAGCTTGTTATAATAGAGGTAAGGAAGATAATAATAAAGACTCTGGATAAAGAGAACCAAACATATTGACGTGATTCAATAATTATTCACAAAAACATCAATAGGCAAGAGAGAAGTTTTATTGATTGAGATGTTATAGATTTCAGAGTTCAGCGCTAAGATTCATATTATTATGATATTCATAATGCTAAGGCGTGGTTTCAAGAGTTTATGTAATATTCTCTAAGACTCATATACGAAAACACGGGAAAGCACAAACAAATACTGTAACATGTCACGTTGATTGAAGAGGTCTATTGATAAGCTTAAATGACTAGTGCTTAAAGGAATTGAAAGTGTTACTTATATCAATAAAGTGTACTTTCTTTTCTGATCATCCATGCAAAAGAACTCCATAATTAAGCGTGTTTGTTGGCTAGGAGTAGACTTAGCACGGGATGCACGTGAGTGAGGACAAATTACGCTGGAAAGGACTCGTGTTGATTAGTGGGTCATGTACACAGCCTGATAAACTACCATAAGTAACCGCTTCCAACCCAGGGTTTGAAAACCAGAGATTTTTTTTTTTTTAAATAGTTTTTTAACTTACATAAAATATATAATTAGCCACGCTTAAGTTTAAAATGACTAAAAGTACTTCAAAAAAAATCTAAGTCGACCAGATGCTAAATAAGGATGAAAAATCAAACGTAGTTTTAAGGTAGATATTTGCAAGGATATTGTTTTTTCTCTCCTAAAATCTCTTATCAATGAATAATAATATCTTTTGGATGCTTGTTTGTTTATCACAAAGCATTTCAACCTCATTAGGATTTAGGGTTTATTCTAAATCCTACATAAGGAGTAGGATAGTTGTTTATCGCATAACATCATCTTTCACGTTGCATAAAGTATCATTTTGCTCGTACCAAAATAAAACAAAATAAAGTACTCCGTATCATTTTACAAAGTAATTTTCATAAATGTGTTTGTGCTCACAATCATGTTCTTAAGTTGTCTAGTGTTCATCAAGCTGCGTTTCCTTCCTCTTTTAGTTCAATAAATTAGACTTTATTTTGTGACATAAGACCTATTATTTTTATGGTTTTTTCTAACGTGTGCCATAAGAGCACACATTAATAACCCATATATGATAAGTTTAACAACATTAAATATGGTAAAAATGAGAATATACTTGAGTATCTTATATGAATATGTTGTTAAACTTACCATATATGGATTATTAATGTGTGCTCTGGGTTCAAATCTCGTCCGCATTAAAATCGTTCTTGTGAGTTGTGACTTCCTTTACATTAAGGGTGTGTTTGGATTGAGGGAATTGGAGGGAAAAGAAAAGGAGGGAGAGTAGGAGATTTAAAATTCTCTCGTTTGGATAGCAAATGAGGGTGGAGGGAAATGGAGGGGGGAGAGATTTGGAGGGATCCAATTTCCCTCCTCCAAGCTTAACCAAAATCTCTGCACAATAGGCAAGATTTGGAGAGAAATTGTATCCAAACACCCACACTCCATTCCCCCTCCTCTTCCCTTCTCTCCCTTTCCCTTCCCTCCTCCCCCCTCCCCTCCCTTTCTCTCCACTTTTGCTATCCAAACATACCCTAAAGAAAGGGGGAAAAAAGATATGTTATTCATGACTTGTGTTTAATTCCCGTCAAAATAATTTTTTTCCCTTCTCAATAAAAAAACATGTAATATATATGTCTATACTTGTATTTCTTAACAAATTAACTTACTTATAATAATAATAATGGTTTTTTTAACACGTACCCTTAGACACATAGTTCGTAATAAGAAGCCATATAAGAAAATATTTTTATGATTTTTTCACTAATATGGTAAGAATGACTACAGTTTTCTATTTCTCATGATTGAATGTTTGAATCTTAAATATATTTCCTTAAATGGCTGATCTTATTGTGTTCATTAAGACACACATTAGAAAAACCGATATTCTAAATGAACACAAGTATATATGTATAGTATACGCGAAAGTGATAATTAAGCCCCTTAACTTTGTTCAATTGTGAAATTAGGCCCCATAAGTTTCAATTGGAGCAATTTAGCCCCTTAAGTTTCACCAAAAGTGAAATTTAACCCCATTTTTAAATTTTTTACAAAAAATTTAATTAAAAATATTTTATATTAGTATTAAACAATTTATTATATACTAAAAATTACTAATTGTAACTTTACGAAATTGTTCATAATTTATTAATCATTAAAAAATACTTTTACATACATATTTAGTAAATTGTTTATAACTTGTATAGTATTCATACATATATCATAAATTGTCTATATACAATAAAATTCAAAAAAATAATTCTCAATATTTAATATAAATATAAAAGTTTTAAAATCATAAAAAGAAATATTTTATAATTGATAAATTGTATTAAAAGTGATTTTAATATAAGAATTTGGTGAAATTTTTAAAAATGGGGTTGAATTTCACTTTTGGTGAAACTTAAGGGGTTTGATTGCTCCAATTGAAACTTATGGGGCCTAATTTCACAATTGAATAGAGTTAAGGGGCCTAATTACCACTTTCGCGGTATACTATCTATTCGTTACAACTTCTCAACTTACATAGTAATACGTATGTCGTATTTGTTTTCCGCAACAAAAAACAGACTCCATGTAATTGTCTGTTTATTTATAATCACATTATCATATAAGATGTAGACATTATATGATTGTATTTATAAAACTCTTTTTCGTTATGTTTCTCGAACGACCTAAACCAAGTAATTACTTGTCTGTTAAGTTCATTTCTGAAAAGAAAAGACTGAAATCTTTTTCAGCAAATGTCACAATAATAAAAAGACCCAAATCATACATTTGACAATTATTTGACTCTAACCTTAAAAATTAACACTATTTACGTAGAAATAAACAAGCAATAAAAACAAAAACAAAAACATTATTATCAAGCTGGTCTCTTGTTTGTCGGCTTAGCCAAATCCCTAATTTTATGGTGCAAAATCGCCCGTTTCTTTTGGGCTCTATTTCATTGTCTTGTATAGTATAGTAATAAATGTGTTATAATAAATGTATAAATTTGACTTTTATATTTTCTTCAAAATTAAGATTGGGATAGGACCATTTTTTTTTTTGTCATCATAAACTATCATATCCGACCATATAATAAATACATAAAGGCTAGAAGCTAGTAGTAGTACATAACAAGTTAACAACTAAATATAATCATGGCATTTAATCATAACTTACACAAAAATATAATCATAGGGTTTAATTATATGGTGTAAAACAGTTTTATATCAATGATTTTAACTACTTGTTTTACAATGTTTCATTAACTTATTTCACTCCGACATTCTCTTCTTTAACAATAAGACTTTATAATTAATAATGTAGTCTCGTCTTACTTTACTACAGTTGCCCACAAAAAAAAAAAAATAGGACTTCAAATAATTCTCCCAAATAATTTATAGCGACTACCATATTCTGTAAGGTAGACATACATCATTGTCTTTAACAAATTGAACCACTCGAATAATCTAACTTGTACTCGATCCGAGTAACCCGACACCTAAACTGAGGACTCAATAACTCGTAAACCAAATTGACCCAGTCAATATGATCTATCTCGAATGCTTATTGTTACACACAGTCTATTATCCTTAATAACTTGATAATAACAGATACGAAAAATAACTTGACCTGATTGACCTTTTTGCCAAGTCTAATCGCAAGTTGGGCGATGGCTCTTTTAATAACCATTCTTATTTTGCTGATAATAGTTACTCCTTATTAGCTAGTAATCCATATTAGTATATTGTTTTTTGTGCATAATGGAAGTTACATACACAATTTTTAAGCAGACAAGATTCAAACTAAACTACGAGTACATCAATTACAAAACTACATAACGTTACATTGTTAACTAAGCATGTGACAGAAGTTAACAATCAATATTTATGTATGTAGTACTCCGTAGTATGTTTTTCTTTTTCTATTGAATTACGGTCGATAGTGACTATTCACTAACTGTGATATTTAAGGAGTGGATCAAACAAAATTTACTTCATTGTCACATAAAAATATCAACAATAAAAAGAAAATGACCAAAGAAGAACAAGTACCAAATCAGGTATACAAGCACAACCACACAATAACACAAACTCGAGAAGGATGCTTATGGTAAGTCACGTCAATAAGAGTAGACTTTTTCTTACTGTAAATTAGTTATTCTTCCTTTCAAATCAACTTAATTTTACATTTTACATGTTTCTTGGATTTTAGCATCTATGTATAATCCTTAATGGCTTAGGCCCGTGCCGGGCCATGTATCGGGCTATTGATATTTGATATTTGAGATAAGGATATTTATAAATTCGGTGAGTTGAGATCAATAGGATAACCCCTACTTAAAAATGATTCAGGTCTTGAAAGACGATCCGTTTTCTATCTATCATGCCCAAGTAAAATAGGGTAAAGCCGCTACTTTAAGTAGTGGCTTAATAATATTGTTACATAAAATCAGTAAACAAAAAAACCGCTTCTTTTTTCCGATGAAAACATGTGAAATCGCTACTAAAGTAGTGGGTTTACTTAAAATTAGAAAAAAAAAAAAAAGCCCATGGGCCCCAACTAGTTTGTTTGTTTTTTTTTAGACAAACGCCAACTAGTTTGTTAAAAAGGCTTAGCCTCGTTGAAAGACCTCTTTAGCCAACACCAAGAAAGCTAATTGTTGGCTAGTGGTAGCCCTAAAGACCTAAATTAGCCTTCAAAATTGCAGTAAAACACAAAACTGAGCAACCTGAATAGCTTTGTCTCATTTTCAAGAGCATGTATGTACAGCTGGAATATTTGACAGTTAAGTAAGCTAGCTACGTAGTTGTATGATTTTTTTAAATATGTGTACATAATACAGTAATTAATTGCATTTTATAGTGTGGTTATTTTAAAAGTTATCTATTGTATTTTTTCTTATCATATTTTGAGATGCTATATCATTTTTGTTCGATATCTCTAATTTGAACATTTTTAGTAAACACACGTAGGTTCTTGGTTAAGACCGTTTTAAGTTAAGATGGTACTTGTACAGTTGTACACATAGTCAATTTAAATAAGGCAAAAATAAAAAGAACAGTTACGACTTGCGAGAAGTCTTAATGTAAGACGATCTTAAACAAGACCTACTCGTAAAAATAATGTAATCATATATGTATATATCTTATGAAAACATTATTTTTTATGTGAATCTAATTACATTTGTTTATTTCTTCTTTTTACGAGAATTGAGTTAGTTATCACTTATAGTCAGCCATACTTCATCTATACAAAAATTCATACAAGTATTTAAGAATGGAAAAACATTTAGGCATACCTAATATATATACTCTCTTCGTTTCAATTAATAATTTATCTTTGTTTAAAACCTTCTTAAAAAAGTTAAATAGATTATTTTGCAAAGCAAATACAACATATAAATCCAACATTTTAATCTTATTTTATGATAGGCAGAAAAATACGAGCTAATATCAGTGCGATTGTGACTTGTGAGGTTTGTTAGTACTGCTATGTGTCAGCGTATAAGCTTAGATTTATTGCCGTGGGTACAATATATTCACTGCCTCCAAATATTTATACAAACTATTCAAATTTACAAACACAAAAATTAATGGGAAAGCTATCTAAGAATAATTGCCGAGGAACCCACCAGGTAGTAAGCTAAGGTACAGACATTAGGTTGGCTGTCACATTTTTTTTTTTCGCGGGTAAGAATTGAACTTCGAACTTCATAGTTAGAGTAAGAGAACTCTTATCGTCACTTGAGCTTACTCTTGTTCTTAGCTGACTGTCACATATAAAGAGAGTTGTACTAACTAATTTACTTTCGGAAAATGAGATGGTGATATTAAATGTACTAAATCTCGATACCATTTTTTTTTTGTACTCTGTATATTTGATGTAGGGTTTTATGAGGTAATGGCTAATGGGCCCTTCAGAAAAGATATAAGAGGGTGCTACCCTGACTTGGACTCGGTAGTGCCTTATCCGTCCTTTTTTGACAATCAAATATCTTATTTAGTTCGATTTTAAGTGCTGAAACTATAAGATTATTAAACCATTTTTTTGTACATTTGAATGTTGGTGCTTATTAAAAAATTGTCCTCAAGACTAGTAGGATTTTTTTTTTTAGGTATTCCTTAATCACACATTAACTAATTAATGTATACAATTATTTTAAATCAAACAGAGTAGAGTACATTTTAGGCCTTGTTCTTTTCGAGTTAATTTCAGCTCGTTTCAATATAGTTTAGCTTTAATCTATTCAGTTCAGTTCAACTCATCTCTTCACAAAATACTTCATTTCAGTTCAGTTCCATTAAATTCAGTTTAGTTTAATTCAACCGAAAAGAACAGGATCATAAAGTTAAAATACATTGATTTAGTAACTCGAATATTATTAAGAATAGATCGATTTGTTAGGTCTACTTTAATAGAGTTTGAAATATGAAAGAGTTTCCTTCTTTTTATGAAAAGAACCAAGCTGGCATTTAAAAGTCATAGACATTGGACAGTACTTCAGCTTTCTTCGCGCGGGTCTTTCAGAATGACAAGGTTACTTACTTGCTGCTACCTCTATTTAGCTAGTACGTCCATATTACTTGTGACACGTACTGTTTCCACTTTCACAGTGCCCTACTCCATCAGTACACTAGATGTGGGACTCTATTCTTTTATAATCGGGTTACTTAAGTAGGGTTATTTCAAACGCAAATTCTCCCTTATGACGAGTACTATTCCGTCACAAACACTGTTCACGTTTGCGACGGGCACAATGTGACCATTTTATAGGTAACATTTTATGAACAGTGTTTGAGTGGTTACATTTAATTAAAAAGTGGTCACATTTGCCCGTCGCAAATTGTGACCGTCACAAGAGAGAATTGCTGTATTTCAAATACGGTTCCATTTAATTTATATCGTATTTTCGAGTTTATGTAGGGTATTTTTGAACTCCAACAACATTGTTCAACGCTGTATATATATATAACTGGTAATTGCAAAATGATCTGATTAATTTAATCAAAACTCATTTAGGCTATCTTGGAATAACTTCAACTCGTACAGACTACTTAATTTGCTACTAGTTTTCATTACTTGCTCCTGATTAGATCGATACACATAATACGGAGTAGCAACTTATCGACGACGACAACAACAATAACAACAACAACAACAACAACAAAAGCAAAAACAACACCAGTAACAACAACATTCAGTGTCTCAATGGTTCTCCTAAATTGCGAGTAATGGTAAATGACCCTTTTCTTTTTTATGTAGTAAATGGAGCGTGTACAATTATCGGGGGATGTTCAGTACCGATTCCTATAGTACTGTTTGAGGGGTCGATAAACTAATTCCCGTGGGCCGTGGATGTCTATTTGCGGGCTGTCCTCCAAAACCGGAAGCAGTTATAGTTGCTATAACAAACTTTCGTAAGAAAATATCTATGGAAATTTATCAACATAGGATTAAGTTTCAACTCGTAAGAAAAAAGATAAAAAAAAAATATATAAGAGTGAGACGCATTTGATATGAGAAAAAGGAACATACATCGGATGTACTACCTCCAACTTTTTTGTTTTTTGAGCATATATGTATTTTTTTTTTTGAGTTTATGACCTCAAATTTTATTTGTTTTTGAGCATATTTGTATTTTTTTAGCATATTAAAGTTTATAAGTTAGATTTTAATATTTTTTCGTCAAAACTTAAATTTAACTAAACTTATATGTAATATTTTTGAGTTTTATTGTATTTTTTTAGAGTTTAATGTTAAATTGAATAAACTCAAAAACTTCATAATGAAACTTAGAGTCTTTAAAACAAAACTCAAAAACTTGATTATAATGCTCAAAAACTATAGAATTGGAGGTAATACATCAGATGTATAATCCGCTTACTGATTTGATATTGCACAAGTTCTTGTTTAAAATAGAGTATCCGTCGTAAAGTTAAACAGGTCAAGTAGAATAGATAAGGCAAAAGCAGAATAACACGTCTTAGCAAAAACCCTTGTTCTATCTAAGAAAATAGGATGCTTTTTTAGCTCGTTTTAATCTTAAAATTAATATATACGTAATACGTTTCAAGAGAGACTATTGTTGACATTGGAATCTTGGCCTAATTGAAGTACTACCCTGTTAGAGCATGTGGTGATGAGTTAGAGGATGATTTGATAGTTCTTCAAAAGGATGATAGTTTTACCCTAACTCTTACATGTAAAAAAGGAAGTTGTTATGCTATTTTAGGAAGCTTCGAGTACGCCTTCGTCCTTCCCTTTGTCTTTCTTTGCCAGACATCCAACTTCACGCTAACTACTCGGCAACCTTCACTTCTTTGTGTTTCTCCGTTACGTCAATCAACTTATTACTCTCACTCTTCTCGTAAATTATTGTCTTTTGGTTTTGGCATAAAGATTAAAGAAAGAAGAAAAAGTCAATGGTTAGATGATAGGTAGACTAAATTGAGTGTGAATGATCAAATTGCTCAATCAAATACATTACTAAAATAGAAAAGATAACAATTAACTGACACCCCAAATGGAATAGGACAACAAATGACCGTGACGGAGGAAGTATATATTAGGCTATGTTCTTTTGGACTTAAAGTCACTCTCTTTAAGTTAACTTCAGCAAAATTAAGTTAAGTTCAGAAAAGTTCAGCTCTTATAAGTTAAGTTAAGTTCAGCAAAATTAAGTTCAGAAAAGTTCAGCAAAATTAAGTTCAGCAAAATTAAGTTCAGAAAAGTTAAACAAAATTATAAGTTTCATAATATTGACGAGTTTTAAAAAAAAGATACGATTTTCGTTCAAATCGATTGTATAAACAGTCCGAAATTAATTATATTCTGTATTTTTTTTTTTTAAAAAAGTATTTATTTCAACCCCAAATTCTTACCTATCCCCTAACCCACTCATTAAAACCACACAAAGTCATCAAAACTCCATAATTTTAATCACCTAAGTATAAACAATGGCATTTGGTCAATTGAAAAAAAGGTGGAAGGTGTTAAAAGTTCACAAATTCTTGTTTGTGACGGCACATATCCGTCACTCTTGAGTGACGGATACCATTTTACCTCACAAAATACCCACTTTTTCTCTCTCTGCAACACTATTCATGTGGTCCCCTTTCTCCACTAACCCATTTTGTTACCATTTTAACTCACAAAATATCCGCCACAAATGGTAACCCGTCACAAGGGAGACCAATTGTTAAAAGTTATACCTCAAATGTCACATAAGTATCAAATGTCCATTATTGTCTCTACTTTTACACTTTATAATTTTATACGGATGCACACTCGATCTTGGGATATATGTAATACAACATGAGAACGTTCTAGGGAAAACAGATTCAGGCATGTTTGATAAGAAGCGGAAAAAAGTTATGTACAAGGTGCGAAATAACATAGTTAAAAACATTTGGCGAGGCAATGGATTTGACGGGGTGAGCTCAAATGAAGATGAAGAAAGTGACGAGGAAGATGATAATATGGAACTAGATGATTAGAAGAAAAAAATGTAATATGTGATTTACTTTTTATTTTTATGTATTACGTAATGTGTACGAACATATTAATTTATATAAATAAAATATTTTATTATTTTTACTTGTGTTTTAAGTTATATTTCTTTATTTAATTATTATTATTAGTAGTAGTAATAGTAGTAGTATTAAAATTAAATTAAGTTAGTTTAAGTTTAGCAAAATTAAGTTTAGCAAAATTAAGTTCAGTAAAATTAAGTTCAGAAAAGTTCAGCAAAATTAAGTTCAGAAAAGTTCAGCAAAAATAAGTTAAGGTCAGCAAAATTAAGTTAAGTTCAGCAACTTTAAGTCCAAAAAAACAGGGCCGTAATGGCACATATAGTTTCATACTTTCATCGTAAGACGTGAAATGAGTCTGGGTCATACTCATGTGATGCGAAAAGACAGCGGGAATAATAAAGAGTAACCGGATATTTATCAAACTAGACCTATAGCTTGATAATGGGTGATTGTATTCAAGACCTATTGAATACGAATCGGGTTAAAGTTTGAAAACACGTCAAACAATAACAAGGGTGAATCGAACGCGTCAATTCAAAGAACAATCGAACGTTAATAAAACGATACAATTGAAACAATTTGATTTCTTTTTTAATTCATTCTCTGCATGTTGAGTTACAAGCTACTAATGATTATAAATAGACTAGAAGGAGAGCCGTTCTAGGCATCCCAAAGGACTCCTAATGGTGATCATAAACTAGCTATTTAAGGCCATTAATCGATCCAAATTAAGGCCCCTTAATGCAACAATTACACCTAAATAAATAGCAAACTAAATAGGGTAATAACACCCTTTTACTAACGGAAATAATAGACAACAAGAAGTGACGAGCAGCCCTTTTAATAATAACGTTTTGAAGATCGTTTGTATTTTACGCGCGAGATTTTGTACCATTCAATGAAGTTCACTCGTTTTATGCAAGCTCGAAATACATTTAATCATTCTCGAGAATAATTAAACTGATTTCCGACTTTCAATGTACTCGCTCCTTCATTGACCCTTAACCCCACTCGTATACGTATCATATGATGCTCTGATACCCTTAACATGACTTTATAGCCATTTAGGATGCTCTGATACCATATGATGCGAAATGCGGAAGCGGATTAATAGAAAAATAAAACAAAAGGATATTTGCCTTGAACTCATATGTCGAATTCAAGTCGATGGGATATTTACTCGGTGCTAGACCTATAACACGAGTAATGGGTGAGAATACTCAAGACCTATTGAATATTACTCGGGCTAAAGCTTGATCGCGTCAAACTCTAACATTTTGCGATCGAACGCATCGATCATGAATTACAAACTTGTAAAACATTAGGTTTTTCTTTTTTTATTCAAAATCTTGTGTGTTTTTACAAGAGATTAGGATGGCTATATATAGCCTTACAAAATAGTAAAAGGAAACCTAAAAGTCATGCTATTAAGAAAAGTTATTATGACACATAATGATAATCATAATGAACCAATTAAGATAGCTAATAAAGTTATTTTAATAGCTCAATTAAACCTCTATTTATTCCTAAATTAATCCCTCCATCGACTCGTATCCGTACTCGTATCATCCGCCCTTTCTTCAAAAAGAATCGTCCCGATTCTTGGACCTATAATATGGGTTATCAAAAGCCGATCAACCCTCGAACTACCTTGCTCGAGTTTAACCTTTGAATTCCAATCGCAATCGGAAATTCAACCAACATCTTGACTTTGACACGCCTTAAGAACGTTTGGGACCATTTTTTTTTTCGGATGAACAGTACCAGGCCCGTGAACAGTTGTTTTTTTTTTTTTTTTTTTTTTTTTTGTCCCGCTTGGAATAAAAATTACTAGAAACTCGCCCTTGAAATGCAAAACCGATTAACCCCCAAACTACCTGCTTGAGTTTAACCCTTGAACTCCAATCGCAATCGGAAATTCAACTAATAACTTGGTTTTGATACGCCTAGGACCGTCTAGATTTAGGAAAATCAAGAGCCGAAGCTCTGATACCATATGATGCGAAATGCGGAAGCGGATTAATAGAAAAATAAAACAAAAGGATATTTGCCTTGAACTCATATGTCGAATTCAAGTCGATGGGATATTTACTCGGTGCTAGACCTATAACACGAGTAATGGGTGAGAATACTCAAGACCTATTGAATATTACTCGGGCTAAAGCTTGATCGCGTCAAACTCTAACATTTTGCGATCGAACGCATCGATCATGAATTACAAACTTGTAAAACATTAGGTTTTTCTTTTTTTATTCAAAATCTTGTGTGTTTTTACAAGAGATTAGGATGGCTATATATAGCCTTACAAAATAGTAAAAGGAAACCTAAAAGTCATGCTATTAAGAAAAGTTATTATGACACATAATGATAATCATAATGAACCAATTAAGATAGCTAATAAAGTTATTTTAATAGCTCAATTAAACCTCTATTTATTCCTAAATTAATCCCTCCATCGACTCGTATCCGTACTCGTATCATCATGTCCCATAAGAACGAGAAAATGACCGTTTCATAAATCTAGTAGTCATCCTAAAACTAATTGTGCTCATTGGTTTATAAAGTAGTGTAGTGAACTTCTTCCTCAGTTAGGCAAGTGGGAACACTCATACGCGGGTAAATCACGTAATATTAGCCTCTTAACACTCTCTCACATGTGGGGTCTCTTAGAAACCCTGGCCAAAATCTTGGTCATTGATGCCACATTAAACCATGGAAACGACTATGAGACGCACTCATAAGAAGTTGAGAGATCACACATTATATGCTCGAGGATGTTTCATCTTTAAATCAATTGCTAATGCGAAGAGTAACTCACATGTGGATAAACTCCGTAATAAAAACCTCTTAACAATAACTCATGAAGTTCCAGAAAAGAGCGTACTTTGTAAGAAATGAATAATAATATTCATGTAAAGAATCTCATATTAACCCACATGTGAGTGTCCACATTGAAAAAGAACGAGAGATTATATCACTTTATAATCTGGGGGCTACTCCTCTTATTGTCAATTGGTTTTAGGATGGAACATCATTTGTGTCCCCCTCTTATTGTCAATTGGTTTGGTTTTAGGATGGAACATCATTTGTGTTGTTGAGTAGTCTGTCTCTCCTCCGTCCGAGTAAGGCACAGACCCATTTGCATGATTTAACATGGTATCAGAGCCCATGGTTAAAGACTTGGGTATGATGATTAACTGGGCCATTGTGTGCCAGTAGAAGCCGAGGCTTTGTCTACCTCTTAATTGGCCCAGTCTGATGAGCTTGTTTGCAATTGGAGAAAGTTTCATCCGTTGATGGCTCCAATCTGATTTGAATGTGGGCCTCACATGTGTATGGTGTGGGGGGGGGGGGGGGTGGGTGAAGAATCTCATATTAACCCGCATGTAAGTGTTGCACATTGAAGTAGAAAGAGAGATTGCATCACTCTATAACCAAGGGGGTTACTCCTCCTATTACCAATTGGTTTTAGGATGGAACCTCCCTTGTGTTGTTGAGTAGTCCATCTCTCCTCCGTTCGAATAAGTCTCAAGCCTATTTGCATGATTTAAAAATTCAATCTATTTAGCTTTTCATCAAGTCCCGATAAATCTCCTTGTAAATATGAGACGCTATTACATTTTAGTCGGATTGAGTTTGGTGGTATATATAAGAGGTCAATACTCACAAAAACCAGTTTATAATCCAGTTTATACAAATGACTTGTCTTTATTTACCCATGTAAATTTTATTTGACCTGTCACAAACTTATAACGAATATCGACCTTCGAATATTTGTGACGGTCTGACGGACATCAACCGTCACAAAAATTTGTGTAAAACTTATCACATGGAATGTTCATGGCTCATCAGTGGATAATTTTCAACATGAGGATGAAGAAAACCCACGAAAACTTGGAGACAAAAACGAGCCCACCAAGGCCCATTTTCAGCCCTATGCAGAATCGTACATGGACACAAGCCCATCCTAAGAAGTGGGCCTTTAGATCATTTTCCAAGTCGGACTCATAACCAGACCAAAACTCGTTGGGGGAATACCCACCTGGATTGCGACCATACATAAGGGCCACACAACACCGACATATAGCATCTCCTAAGATTAACGTAGTGTACTCCCTAAATGATAGATATCCCATGTATCTGTGAGCACTTAAATTAACTGGTGAAGAACTGTTTTAGTTTAATTAGAAGTCTCGTTTTTAAGCCGTGAGATTGTAGTAATGTTCAAACTCATGAGGACAAGCTTTATTGCCAGCCCATCTTAGTGACTCGGCCCAGCTCGAATCCGGACTAAATTGCATGGTCTATAGAGGTGGCAATCGGGTCAGTCGGGTCGGGTTTGGGTCGGGTCACGTCGGGTCGGGTCATATCGGGTTCGGGTCATATCGGGTCAGCATACCCTTTCGGGTCGAGTCGGGTCGAGTTCGGGTCGTTATCGGGTCGGGTCATTTCGGGTCAAATGATGTATCGGGTCGGGTCGGGTTTGGGTCGGGTCTGGTAACGTAATCGCATTACTATAATTTTTTACCATTAAATTTAGTTTTTAACCTATTATTTGGTTTAATTAATCCATTACTAAGTCAAACATATCAATCTAAACACAAAATCACTTTCATTTTGATCAAAATTAAGTTTAATAATTGTCGGGTCATCAATTTAATCGGGTTGATGCCGGGTCGGGTCAATATCGGGTCGGTCTGGTCGGGTTCGGGTCACTGATAATCGGGTCGTGTCGGGTTACGGGTCGTCATCGGGTCGGGTCGGGTCGGTTTCGGGTCACAATATTTTCGGGTTCGGGTCGGGTCGGGTTTGCTCGGGTTTGGGTCGGGTCACTCGGGTCGGGTCAGACTTGCCAGCTCTAATTGGTCTACACCCAAAAAAAAAAAAAAAAAAAAAAAAAAAAAAAAAATTGTACAAAATCGAGTATTCGATCATAATGGAAAATGCTTCGGGTATCCGGTTTCTAAAATCTCTTTTTTTATCCGCCATGATTTTTCCGTATATCTGAAAATGTTTATTCGTTTTTTTTTCTAGGAATAGAAACCGTATATACAATATTCATTTTTCAGTTCCACCAGTATAATTATGATTATTTTTGTTTCTTTTGTATTAAATATTATTATGAGAATAAATAAATAAATACTCCCTCTATTGCAATATGTTCTTCCTATCTACTTTTTGGGGGTTAAAGTTCATAAACTTTAACCACTAATTCCCAAGAAAGTATAAAATTTTGTAACATGATTTTCATATAATTACATTTGTTATCAAAAGATCTTTTATAAAATTATAATTTCAACCAAAAGTTATATGGAGTAATATATAGCTATAATAAAAAACACGGTCAAAGTATTGTCTCAAAATCGTGAAAAAGTAAATGGGAAAAATATTGTGGAATGGAGGGAGTAATTTAAAAGAGTATGAATACGAGTAATAAAAACTACTCACGAACATATTCGATGCTCTGTGAATTTTACGTTATTTTATTTTATTTTTATTTTTTTTAGAAAAAAAGAACCGTGTATTCTGTTTTAAATTTTGGGGATACATATTTGATAGGATTTTTGTAAAAACCGTATCGGATTTATAGAAATTTGTATAATTGATATTGTGTTAACGAATCGTATATGTATAACTAAATTGTATCGTATAGTTCTTCTCACCATTCGTCAATATGGACATGTGCCCCTTTCATATTTCTCATAAGTATGAACAGCTGACGTTAATATCAAACTAAATCATCGTAGCTTAGGGTAAGATTATTGGTAGCCTTGAGACAAGACTTTGGTAAGTCTTAAGACATGACTCACTAAAGACTATTAATAATCTACCAAAGTTCTAACAAAGTCTTAAGTTGAGTCTTGAAAATCTAAGATTCAACTTAAGACTTTGTGTGAGCCTTAGTTCCATTTTGCATCATATCTAAGGGATTCCTTAGTTTCGGGCCAACGCACTTTCAAAGGAAATTATCCAATGAGTGGATCTCATGTGTCATTTTTTTTTAAGTTTGTAAAAAAAAAAGTGACATGGAAAAGTAGAGTCTGAGGTGAGTTTGACTGATAATGTATGGAGCCTGAGCTGAGTCTGACAATAAAGAAATAATAAAAGTTAGTGGAAGCTGATTTGACATAGTCTTAAGATTTTGATGAGTCTTACCAATAATCATATCCTTATTGATAGTCTTAAGATAAGATTCACTCAAGACTACCAATAATCTACCAAAGTTTTAACAAAGTATTAAGTTGAGTCTTGGAAATCCGATACTCAAATTAAGACATTGGGTGAGTTCTGACCCCATTTTCAAAGGAAATATTCAATGAGTGAATTCTATGTGTCATTTTTTTTTTATGTTTATAAAAAAAAAAAGTGAAATGAAAAAGTCGAGTCTGTGCCGAGTCTGACTGATCATGTATGGAGTTTGAGGCGAGTCTGAGTTGAATCTGAACAATAAAAAAATAATAAAAGTTAATAAAAAGTTGATGTGATAGAGTCTTAAGACTTTGACGAGTCTTACCAATAATCTTAGGGTGAGATTATCGGTAAGATTCTCCTAAGTCTTAAGACTCTGCCACATCAGCTTTCTACTAACTTTTATTATTTCTTTATTGTTCAGACTCACCTCAAACTTTATACATTATTCGTCAGACTCACCTCAAGCTCTACTCCTTTTTTCACAAAAAAGAAATGACACTTGAAATTAACTCATTGGTTAATTTCCCTTTAAGTTGGGCCAAAACTCACCCAAAGTCTTAAGTTGAGTATTTGATTTCCAAGACTCAACTTAAGACTTTGTCAAGCCTAGGGTAAATTATTGGGTGTTTGGTTGGGGGGAATAAGGAAAGGGAAAGAGAATAAAAATGGTTGATTCCTTTTGTTGTTGTTTGTTTGACACAAAGAAAGGATAACCCATACCCCCCTTACCTCCAAAACCATTCTCATCCTTACCCCTCCCCTCCTTGGGTAAGCCCATAACCCCATAATCCCTTCTTCCTCCTACTCCCTATTTCCACCACTCCCACCAACACCAACCACATCCTCTCACACCGTCAACCACTACCACCTACACCCACCACACCGACACAACCACCACCAGGGACGCTGACACAACCACCACCAGCGACGCCGCCTGTCCACGCTAGTATCCTCAACCACTAAACACCACACCAACACCTTCCTCGGCCACACCACTGCAACCGCCCGACGCCCGCCACACCAGATCTGGTGTTTTAAGGGGTGGGGGAGGGGTTTTCGAAGGGTTGTGGTGGCTTTTTTAAAATGAATAAGGTGTCTGGGGTCGGGATTGTGGTGTTTGTTGAGGGCGTGAGGCGCGTTGATTAGGTTCGCTGTGGGGTACCGTGAGGAAGATCGTCGGCGCCGCTACTTGTGGTGGTGTCGGTGTAGATAATGGTGGCAGGTGGTGGAGGTGGTGGATGTTGGCTTTTAATTCCCTTTTCCTCTAATTGTCAACCAAACACCCAAGTATAATATAGGTGATCCCATTCATTTCCCTCTCTTACCCTTTCTTGATTTCATTCTCTTACCCTTTCCCGTACCAAACGCCCCTTTAGTAGTTTTGAGTAAGACTTATCTTAAGACTTATCAAAATATTGTCTCAAAACTACCAATAATCTTACTTTTAGCTTGTAAAGGTAGTGTTGTGCAGTCTTTAAGGTACTGAACTCAATTCTCTTTAAGAAAGGTTATTAAATGAAAGAAATTAATGCCTTATTCTCATTTTCTTTAGTGAAGGTTGGATAACGAATGGATGGAGGTTGGAGCTTCACTCGACCCAAACTTAATTTACTTTCTTATAATGTTGAACTTTTTTCTTTATTTGATAAGGTAAGAAAACTAGATTGATCATCTAGAGTAGGAGCAACCTATCTCATCCTTTCAAATGAGTGAGGTAAATTGAAGACACCAGCTTTCAAACCACCTCAAAAGAGTTGGACATGAATGTCCAATAGAAACCTTAAAGTCAGCAACTTTGTTGGTTTCACGATAGCAATGTTTAATTATCACTTCATCGAAGAAATGAAAATCTAGTTTTAATACTAGAAATTTCTAAGAAATTTGCCAAGTATTACAGATTGAGTTAATAACACATAATTTATCATCCTCCACGATTAACTTTGAGATTTCATTTAGCTGCTAAAATATCCTCTTTTAAAGCGAGAACTTCTCCTACGTTGCTTAACTGTTATGTTTGCTAAAATGTCTTCTTTTAAAGCGAGAAAAAAATACCGTATTCTCTTTGATTCAAGAACACTATAGCAATTCAAATATTTTGAATTGGTTTTACAACTAGTATAACAACCCGTGCTACAGCATAGTAATTTTATAAAAGTTAATTCTAGGGATTTAGTGTATTAATATTATTTTAATAAATTAAATATGAATTTAATTTAATGTAAATGTACTCTTATATATAGGGTTTTTCTAACGTGTGCCCTAAGGTCACACATTAATAACCCATATATGGGACATAGTGATTGACGACAATATTATTATTAATTGTGTAGAATATTATAGTAGAAATATTCCATATATGGGTTGACAAAAATATTTTGACTACAATATATTAGAAGGGAAATATATTAGAAGAGAATATTTCGTAGGGAGGGGGGGAAGATGAGCGGGAAACCTGAGAAGGAATAACACAGATGTGTAATTCTTTTAGTCTATAGGAGATGTTGAGTTCGTTTGTAACTTTTAATGCAAAAAGAAAAACCGGTTGCAAAACGTCGCCGACGTTTTATAACAAATCGTCGACGGTTTTTAAAAAAAAGACGACTCTTACCCTTATGCATCTCTCTCTCTCTCTCACCCATTTCTCACATTAACTCTTTAATTCAAACACTCCCTCCCTCACGACTCCACCGCCCACCACACCACCACCACACGACCACGTCCCCGTTGCATCACCACCGCAACACCTCCACCACCACCGCAGGAACACCAGAACCGACATAGCACCCCTTTTCTGCTCATTCTCCTTGTTTTTAATCAAGTAAGTCGTTTTTTTTTCAATTAGTTTAGTTTTAGTTGTTTAATTTGATTAAATTCATCCTTGTTTCAACTCCCCCACGACATATAAGCTAGTAATGTTTGTCTTTGTTTAAATTTCTCGTTTCAATTTTGTTATTGTTGTTTTGTTCTTTTCGATTGATTTGTTGTTGTTGTCGATGTAGTTGTTGTTGTTTTGTTGTTTGTTGTTGTTGTTGTCGATTTGTTGTTGTTGTTTGTTGTTTGTTGTTGCTGTTTGTTGTTGTTGTTTGTTGTTGGTGTCGAGTTATTGCTTGTTGTCAATGGAGGGACGTTGAAAGCAACCGTCCAGAAGGGGGAGGGACGTTGAAACCATGCGTCTGGGGTGGTTATGGACGCTGCAATTCAACGTCCAAGCATGGTAAGGACGTTGAATGTGCACGTCTTGAATGGCCATGGACGTTGGGTTTCAACGTTGGCATTGGAGGAGACGTTGTGTTTCAACGTCTGGGAAGGCAAAGGACGTTGAGTTTCAACGTCCTACATGGTGATGGACGTTGAAACTCAATGTCCGTCCATGGTTCGGACTTTTTTTTTTGTTTTAACCGTCTTTTTCAATTTTAATGGTTATATATATAATGTTTTTGTATTAAAAGTTGTTAATTTTATATTTTAATGTGTAATTTATATTTTTTTTAAATTAAAAGTTGTTAATTTTGTATTTAAATGTGTAATTTGTATTTATTTTGTATTTTTTTTGTATTAAAAGTTGTTAATTTTATATTTTAATGTGTAATTTATATTTTTTTAAATTAAAAGTTGTTAATTTTGTATTTAAATGTGTAATTTGTATTTAATTTGTAATTTTTTTGTATTAAAAGTTGTTAATTTTATATTTTAATGTGTAATTTATATTTTTTTAAATTAAATGTTGTTAATTTTGTATTTAAATGTGTAATTTGTATTTAATTTGTATTTATTTTGTATTTATTTTGTATTAAAAGTTGTTAAGTTTATATTTTAATGTGCAATTTTTATTTTTCTTGTTTTAGAAGTTGTGTATTTTACTTATAAATTTATATTTATTTTTTATTAGAAGTTGTTAATTTTATGTTATTTTTTTATGAAAACTTGTTTTTATTTTATTTAACTAACTTTTTAATCTCCTAAATGCAGATGTCGAACAGCGAAGATTACATTATGACTTCACTAGGTCGTACGAAAGATCGAAGAGTAACGAGTTCTAAGCGGCGTATCCCTTTACCGTTAGCTCCTCGTCGTGGTCGGGGTAGGGGCAGGGGTAAGGGCATCGAAATACGCCCTTCTCACACCCTACTCCCGACACTACTCCCGAGCCCGTTATGACCGAGATGGATTTTCCGAGTGCGTTTTATAGGCAGCCATTAGCCGATTCTGATGTTGAGGAGGAAGAGCATTTTGACCATGTGGTTGAGCAAGATGATGATGATGAGGAGGAGGAAGAGGAGGAGGAGGAGGAGGAGGACGATGACTCTCGTTTTCTTGGACGAGGAGGCGCGGACTACCACCTAAGAAGGTGGTACGGGATGGTAGAGGTCGATATGTGCCGCTTGGTGACGGTTCATCTAGTAGCACAGGGAGGAAGAAGATAAAGACTCAGGATAATTCTTGGCGTCTTACGGGTCCGGTTGAGGGTGGTCCGAGTGTCCTTAGCGTCCTACGTAGCTTTGGTGGCCACGTAGCTTATGGTAGTTGGACCGGTCAGGGAATGAGATCGTGGATCACGTGTTACGAGAGACCGGGTGCTTTAGAGAAGATAAGTAAGATAAAGGTCCGTGACGGTGTTATGGAGAGAGTTAGTAGGAGTGGCCTTGGTCATTTGAGGCAGTCTTTGATGACCGGTTTGGACGAGAACCTCATTAGCGCTTTTGTAGAGAGATGGCAGCCCGACACCAACACTTTTCATATGCCGTTTGGTGAGATTACTATCTTGTTGCATGATGTTGAGAAGATCCTTGGGATACGGGTGGATGGCATGAGGGTTATGGAGGACGGTCCTACGAGGGAGGAGATCGGTATGAAGGGGAAGGTGGCCACTTTATTTGGATTGCCTCTGAAAGAGGTGAAACCACCGTTGTACAAGGGTGGTGGACTGACGGTTAAGAAGTTGATAGAGCTTGCGGAGACGGGTAACCAGCATGACTCGCTGAGGGCTTACGGGCTTACATGATGGTATTGGTAGGACAGACTTTGTTTACGGACAAGTCTAGTGATAGGGTTATTGCCCGTATGTTGCCGTTGTTTGATCAGTTGAGTGATATCGGCACGTATGCTTGGGGGGCCGCGACATTGGCCTACTTGTATCGACAGTTGGGGATGGCTTCGCGTAGGGAGGGTCAGGGTGTTAGCGGTTGTCTACCATTACTTCAGGCTTGGATATATGAGTACTTTCCCATGTTCCGACCACACTCCGGATATTATGTCGAGGGGAGACCACTTGTCGAGGCTTGGTCACGGCTTCCTAGGTTTAGGGAGATGTTCGGTTGTTAGAGCAAAGACACGGGCGAGAGGTTGGACGGGCTTACGGCGGAGCACGTGACGTGGCTCCCTTATGGCGTTAGTCCTCACGGGACTTGCGGTATTTCTCTCTACTCGGGGTTGATTAGGTTTTGGATATAGTAGAGCCGTACCAGCCTGATAGGTGTCTCCGTCAGTACGGGTATGTTCAGGTTATCCCGAACTCTATGCGGTTCCCGACTGTTGACTATCGTCCGGCTAAGCCGGCCTTGGGCTATAGGTTGTCTTATGGTGATTCTCCTGATTTGGAGTGGGGTTTGAGTGATGTCGAGATAGTTTTGAGAGAGCGGTTTGACCGGGCTTTGATGCCTTTTCAGTGTGATACGCGATACATGTCTTGGTATAGGAAGATTTCTCACCCACACTTCTACCCCCGCACGCCGTACTCGCCGCTCTCTTCCTATGAGCGAGGAGCCCGAGGTATCCCGAGCTCTTAGTCGTCATTTCTCACAGATTTATAGACAGCCTACCAAGGAGAGGAAGTGGCAATATGCGCGGAGATTGGTGGATAAGATGGAGCCGTTCTTCAGAGCCGAGGACCATGCCGAGGATGATGCTGGGGATGATGATGATGATGATGAGCTTACCCCGTAGTGTAGATTTTTATTTTTATGTACGGATATTTTTATTTGTGTTGCGTATGGATATTTTTATTCTCTTTCGTTATGTATGAATATTTTCATTGTGTGAACATTTTTAGTGTTTTTAATGTTATGCATTGAAATGAACGAAAGTACTTAAAACTTAATTAAAATACAACTTTAATTAAAACGCAATCCAACACTTAATTAAAACACGATACAATTTAACAGACATGATACAGACACAAGACTTAATAAGATAAAACATAACTAAAATAACCCTAAACCCCAAACCCCAAACCCCAAACCCTAAACCCTAAACCCCAAACCCCAAACCCTAAACCCTAAACCCCAAACCCAAACCCTAAACCCCAAACTCAAACCCATGCCATAAACGATTATTATTTAAAACATTACATAATTAAATAACTATCGAACTTAATTATCTTCCGATGATGAAGACGACGATTCCTTATCTTCTTCATGATCATGAACCTCAATTTCTTCAGGTTGGGTAGACATATATTCAGTCAACAAATCATTCAAGTAGAGATAAAGAATTCCTTGCCCCGACACTCTACTAGCACATAAGTCTGATAGTCTTGGGTAATCGATCACGGTGAGGATACGCTCAAAATATGTAAAGACATCGCTTCTTAACCTGCGAAACTCCCACATCTTCTCGGTTAATACTTCATCAGAGACAACCTCATCTCTAACTGCTGGAGTTAGCACATCTTCTCGGTTTCCTTGTAAAATTATACAAAGGCTACCAATTGGAGGCTCTTCAAGCATGTGCCATACAGTGGCACTGGGAACCACTGATTCAAGACGCTCAATTAGAATTGGTAAATTTTGAACAATTAGATCGATTCTTATTTGATAAACTCTGGTTTTTTGAGCATTTGTGAGAACCATTTTATTATTGTAGTGAGTGAATAGGATTGGATGTTGTGAGTGAGGATGTTGTGATTGTAGTGGCACATAGAATGACCTATTTATAAGCTATTAATTGTAACGGTAACATTTGAATTATAACGGTAACATTTGAATTTTAACGGTAATTTTGAATTTTAACGGTTATTTTGAATTGTAACGGTAATTTTGAATTATAACGGTTATTTTGAATTATAACGGTAATTTTGAATTATAACGGTTATTTTGAATTGTAACGGTAATTTTGAATTATAACGGTAATTTTGAATTATAACGGTTATTTTGAATTATAACGGTAATTTTGAATTATAACGGTTATTTTGAATTCCAATAATTTCATAATTAGTAATATGATTGTTATAACAGTAGAGCATATTTTAAATTATTACATAATCAAACTTTAAATGCATTATCAAAGTTTAATTTCCTTGCAGTTTCTTCGTTAGTTGGTGTGGAACGCCGTCTTCTGCCATAAACTTTAGGTGTACTTCCCATCAACGTATGCCATTTCTCGATGTTTGTCTTGTACAAATCAGCATATGGTGCAACCAAAGGGTCTCTTGACCCTAGCCAGAAAGGATCGATTGGGGGCATCGGTGCATCTGTCTCTGGTACTCGACAATGCAATCTCATCCAATGGAGATGGTAATTAACGATCCACAAAACACCATATGGCCTCGTCACATGGGCTGTGGGCCTTAGGGGTAAGTATGTGCAACAATGCCAAGTACGAAATGAGGTTGTTTCATGCTGGGCGATGACACAAATAGTCCAGTTAAACAACGATGCAAAGACAAACAAATACTCCCCGTACATCCAATGGTTAGGCCCACATCCTCCACTGCTAGTGAACTCCATCCGTCTCAATGCCTCCTCGTATCTGGTAAGACCCGTAGTCAACACACAACTATCAGCAAAAAAATCCTTGTACAACTCGTATGCCTTAATCTCCCGAATACCCAACTCTCTCATGACTAAATAGTCACTTTCCCGACCCCGCACAGCATGCGAGACCACCCGATAACCACAATGACCATCATTACCGACATCTACCCAACCATCAAAGAAATCCCGTACTTCTTCAGGGACCGCATACTTTTTATTCCAAGTTGACAAAAATCCCTTAGTGTAGCCGGACTCCAACGGTGCACCAACCGGTCCTTGATCAAAATCACCCACCGTATGTTGAACAGATGTCGTCGCAGGAGTAGAAACTTTCGCAGCCTTCTTCCTTGAATGCTCAAATCCCGACTTGTTCCGGGTAGTAGAACCCCTCGGTCTCCCTTTGGGGTTTTCTCTAACATGAGGTGGTTTAACTTCCTCGTCTTCCGGGTGAAGACCATCTCGCAATTTCTCAATGATTACCCGTTTCTTCGGCGGGTCACAAGCTCTAGCTTCTTCAAACAAACTTCTCCAACTCATCATCATTGGTCTTGGGCTGTACACCAACATTGTCGTACTCCAAGGTCCTCCAAAAAGCATGAACATCTTCAAGATGGACCCTCTTACCCGTTCTTTGTAACTGGATCAATGCACAAGCACAAGGTAATCCATGAGTAACCCTTAGCACACATCCACAATGCTCTTCCAACACATTCCCGAGCTCTATCCCTCTCTTAATCTCTGCTTCCATTATCTCAATGGCATTGATAGACACATTTCCTTGCAACAATGAAAATACACGATCTCCATTTCGCGGCCTACTCCTCGAAACCTCCAGCTCATATCTAATCTTCGAGTGTTGCGCTTCAAGCATGGAATGAATACGAAACCACATAGTGTCAAGGTTTAGGTTATTACTCTTCAACCAAGCTTTTAAAAGTGAATGGGCGGACTCTACTCGGGAAGTTGTCGTGTTTCCGAGATGAAAGTATTGGTTTGTATAGCAGTTCACGAACTTCTTCCTGTATTTACCCCATGTACTGATCACATAAAGCGCCATCTCTTCCCACGTTTCACTAAAACATTCCCAAGCGCTCCTAAACTCATCAATGGTGGATGCATTTGTAACACCCCCGCACACCAGAACGCCTTACCAAGGACCATTCCGGTGTATGACAGTGTCACCATCTCGGTTTCCCGAGGAAGTTGATCAAATTAGACAATACAAGAACAATGTTATATTATTAGATTATCTATTACAATACCATTCTATTCAAGATCACTAATATAAAGTACAATTACAAAACTTGTGATTCTACATCTCTAGACCAGAAGCGTGGTGACTCGATCCCTCCAAACCTAGCAGCCGTACTCAACAATACCTGCTAAAACAACTGCTCACCATCCCCGAATGGATCACCGCAGATACCACAAAACAACACGGGGTCAGCACTGACTAATCAAATATAAGATAAGGCAATAAAGTAACCAGCTGATCATCCACTATCCCAAACTCACCACCTCGTACAAACACCGACTACACACGAAGTGTGTAGCCCTGCCAGATTACCCATCGCAACAGGTAATCCTCGCCGCGATGGGTGACCGCACTCCATCCCCACCTAGTCCAGCTCATCAACGAGCGACTAACGATCCCTGTCCCTTAATGTGCACATCCCCTCCCGTGGCGGGTTCCACGGAGGGCGAACTAGGTGTGAAGCCACTCCCGCAAGTGACTCCACCACAATCCCAAACACAAAGATCGCAAATTGTCACTTGACAACGCCATCACTACCACAACCACTATACTCCGATGATCAGCGGATAACAATGAATCGCAATGCAATCATAAACTCAAATCAATTAACAGTAGGCTGAGTAGGAAAACCCTACCTCATAGCAAAGCATGAAAGAACTCCATTTATAGCCACGCACGACTCCATTAAGCACCCTAACAATAATAACCATGTCCTATTACACGACTATACTCAAAGAATCAATCGAAAGGACACAAGGCAGAAACTTACCTAACCTTACTCATCGATGACCACATAGACAACCACCACCTACGTCATCCTTGCTTCGCGAATCCCGACATTCCCATGGTAGGGGTTTAGGCTAACTTCTTTAAGGTATGAAACTATGGAGTGATAGAGGAGGGAGATGGTTTAGGGTTAGAGAAAGAGAAACTGTCGAGGAAATGAGGAAATAGAAATGAATCTCGCGAACTCACATTTATAATAACGCATCGACAAAGAACCATACTCGGTCGAGTATAGTGACACTCGGCCGAGTAGACTCCACTCGGTCGAGTATTGGTAATACTCGGCCGAGTGGTCTCCGCTAGGTCGAGTGACAAACCCATATGTCTCCTATTACAAGTCTGATCCTACACCACTCATCCCTAAGGTCGGTTTGGTCAACAAGATCGGTCGACAACGTTCCTAAAGATCCTGGGTGTTACAATCTTCCCCCCTTAAAAGAACTTCGTCCCCGAAGTTCAGCCCACACGACACTCCCCGCAAGATTACTTACCATGACCCTAACCGCCTTCACACAGGTACACGAATTCACACTATTCATACATTACCATCAACCATCTTACTCAACAACAATCGTTTATCACAGCTACCTTTCCAAACAATCACCCATATACTTACATAGGTATGCAATTGCGACACTTTACACAATGTAAGAAAACCATACACAAATGTAAACTTCCACGTTACGTACGCTTATATTAAGTCTACAAATGCAAAGCGATACACCATTGTAAAGCAACACTCAAATTGTAAACAGTACATAAGTACACAATCACCACATCCCGAACACACATACTAATTATCATCAATTGACTCGAATCTTTATATTACCTGACACCCGTGCACCATATAATTTTCATATTAATTACATACAACATAGATGCGGCTTAAAGAAAACATAATTGTAATTTAGTAACTCCGAATGTGAACACCTAACATACATATAATTCCCAATATTTCATAAAATTAAATACTTACTCATAAATAAAATACATATTTCACAAATAAAATACTTATCATAAAACTTGAGTTGAGACATCCGTGTATAGTATAACCTTTATATTACCCGAATACAACATAGCTATCGCAACATAGCTATCGCTTCAAGGAAACATGAACATACATACATGAAATTCCAAAATCATAGATATAACTAAACACATGTTTTACATAATTAAATACTTAATTCCGCGACATTACTCTTCCCCTCTTAAAGGAACTTCGTCCCCGAAGTTCACCAGTAATCATTTTCCCAACCCAACGCTAAAACGTACCACATAACGGTGACATTACTTATAAACTCATGTAGCTAAACTTGTTTTACGACATTACACTCTGGTGACTTATAAAAACCAAACACTTCAGCAACCACATTTATACTCTTATAGCAACAGTTAACATATAGAATAATTGGAAAAAAAAAAAAAAAAATGTTTCATACATAACCTTATTGACACAAGTAGCATTGTATCCAAACATATACACACGTATAACACTTCTTACCATAAGCACATGATATGAGTAGAGTATTACCTTCTTATAATTACATGTCTAGGGTATTCCCCCCCTTAGAATAACTAAACTGTTGTATACAGCAAAACATTCATAAATTTATAGCCGATACCAACAATCACAAATCCATGATACCATAACGATCCATCTGTAGGACGTCATCTAGTATGACATAGTAAAACAAGTATCTAATAAGCTTTGTCACACAATTATCACGTAATTAGGAAATTTTCATAACAAAGTTCCAATGTCCCTCTGAAGTCGCAATAATCGGCCGAGTATGAGAGACTACTCGGTCGAGTGCGCTCTACTCGGTCGAGTGAGCTCTACTCGGTCGAGTAGTAATCTATACTTGGTCGAGTGATGCCTGACAGAGAGCGTTCTGCCAATATTACTTAGCTATCAATAGCAACCCGCAACAATTCTTCACAATAGCTTAATACATAACAAATTTCTACCTGAAGTGACATGAAACACGTCTCCATACGTTAACCAAGTAACGGCCTTAAGGCCAAATACAATCATCCAACATAAGATACCCAATACCGATGACCATATCCAAAGGAGAAATAATAATCCAACCAACAACGTAAATCCATCACAACTTAAGTAAATCCGACATAAACGAAATCAAAGCAAATAATCTAACAACATAAAATCAATGACGAGGACCCTCCTCCATGCCATCATCTCCGCCCGCGCCAGAGGTACCTGCACCTGAACTCCCTGCTCCTGGAAAGCCTGCTGCTGCTGAGTAGTCCCCTCCCGGTGATCTGCCGGAGTTGGCTCCCCACGGTCTGCGAGGCGCCCAAACTCGCCTCTCTCGGAGGTCTCCAGAAACCCGGGTCCACCCCATAACTGTGGAACACTCCCGGTCCTCTCCACCATACAGGCTGTGCCAAATCAGTCCCGATGCCCTGATTAAGGGTCATCTCGTGTAGGTTGCGGAGCACCAAGGTAGAAGAGATCCGCTCAGCCAACTCATGAGGCTGCATCCTAGGGTCATGCACCGTAGGGTATGGCGAGTACTGGTAAGGATGGTAAGGGTAGGAGTCGGGGCGAGTAAGAGGGCTCAGACACAACCGGGTCTACCCTAGACTGCCTGACTCCACGACGCTCCCTAGGTGGGGGAGGTGCCTGCTGCTGTCCCTCGTGTACGGTAGCAGGCTCAGGTAAATCCAGAAGGATCCGTGGGTCAATCAGGTAAGACTGGGGCTCAGGTCTAGGAATGCCACAAGGCTCCCACTCGGCCAAATGATCAACAACAGGGAGACGAGCTGGGTCCGGAAGCACCATCCACATAGTCCCTCTCACTCTCCAAGCAAACGACCCATCGTCCATCTTCCTCAACCATCGGTTTTGACGCCAATACTGGGCGTCCATGGTGGGTACAACCTCAACATACTCGTTCCCCTCGGAGGTGGAGCCTCAAAGTCGGTCGATCGGGCCGAGCTAGGCGGGTCACTATGGCCCCACAAGCAATGAATCGGGTCTCGGATCGTGCCATGCGCTCCGGACTAGAGCACACTATACCAGAGAGCACCGTAATAAAACGGTTTCCGGCGGTGGAGGTTAAGGTAAGACACAAGGAGCATGACTTCGTGAGAATTGAGCTTACTCACGTCCTCTCTCGAGTACAACAAACAGGTCAACATCCTTAGGAACATACGAAGGGACACGTGTTGAATGTCATTAATCAACATGGCACCGACGGTAGGGCGGGTCTGCGACCAAATACGGAAGGTACCGAGGTGCGCCACTGTTTCTTGGCCACATCACTATGGTAATCATCCTCCTCGGCCTCTAAACCCAAATGGTCGGCCAACTCATCAAGGGTAAGCTCATGATCCTCATTCATGAGACGAAAAGAGATGGTCTTGCCCTTCCTATCATAAACAAAAGAGCTCAAAAATTCTAAGGTCAAGTGGGGGTATGATTTCTTTCTCAAGTGATACAACCCCTCCATGCCCAAAATCTTGAAAATGTGAACTATGTCCTCCTGAATCCCCAAAGTCTCAAGGATACTAGGGTTGACACAACGGGTGGGGCGAAAAGGACGGCGCATAAGGGCCACGAAAGCCTTACGATGATCAAAGTTAGCAAAAATTACCGATGGATGTGCCCCACCGGCGGTACAACCGGTCCATCGCTACCTTGTCCAACCTCGAGTTGAACATCGTTGAGGGTCTCTTGTTGGGTAGACCTCTAGTTTTCACCATACTGCAAGAAAAATATTTTTAACAAAGGATTGACACTTGAAACTCTTAGCACAAGAGACGGATTTGTTTCACTTGTATATCAATTTTGGAATAAGCTTTGTAAGATAAACTATCAGAAACCACCATCTATTTTACAATTTATAAAATTCCAAGTTTCCAAATTGCTTCAAAACAGAAAATACTCATCAACAATAAGAAGAATTTCGTTTTTGCTAACCCTAGAATTCAGAAATTGAATTTTAACTCATGAAATTAATCAACCAAATTATGCACAAGTTCTAGGTGTGGCTAAATTCGAAAATCAAGAAGTTTACGACAAAATTTCGATTGTTTTTAACAAGAAACTGAAATATAGCATGCTAATACACTAAATCCTTGAAAACAATTAAGGAATTTGAGTTTAGATCTTACCTTGAACTGATGTAGGGCAATTAAAGACAAGTGTGACACCAAGATTTTACCCAAGAGCTTGAAAAAGAAAGGAAATGGAGTTTTAGAGAGAAGGAAAGATGAAGATGGGAGGCGGAAATAAGAAAGAAAGGCACGAAATTAGGGTTTTTGTATTACCCGCAATTGGCCTGCTACAGCAACACTCGGTCGAGTGTTGGGAATACTCGGCCGAGTGTTCACTACTCGGTCGAGTATTTAGGATACTCGGCCGAGTGTGCATTACTCGGTCGAGTACCTTTCTTACCCGGTCGAGTTTTAAAGACCAGAATCGATTATTATTCTGACAAAATGGATACTCGGTTATGTAACTTGATAATCGGCCGAGTTTGGTCTACTCGGTCGAGTACTCGCATCTACTCAATCTAATTTTCGAAATAGAGAAGGAGTCGTAACTTTTCACTGTTCCTGCAAAATCAAATAACATCGTTCGGAGTTCCGGGATTCCGGCTCGTCACTATTAACGCTGATTTGTACCACATTAACACACGTCACATACATCCATCATCGAAACAATCCCTCACTATGCCAAGAACTATTTTACTGTACCCACATAGCATATGTCACAATCTAATTACGGTGCCTACCAGGTTTAGCTCTATATCACATCATTTCTACTTCTGCTAATCACCAAACGTACACATTATTCACATTCGTAACACAACAATTTCAACCTAACACATTCATCATGAGATAAATTGATTAATTGGTCACTGATCACACCTTGCAACAATTCCATATTCAATTCCACTTTTCCACACATCTACCTACACATACCACTCTAGTAATAGATACACACACAATAGATGCACACAACACACCACACTTAGCAATCCACGACTCACACTATCTACCCTTTTCCCGTGTCGGCTTAAGTCCGAGGGGCCATGATTTTGAAATGAGGGCGCCTACTCACCCAAAATCTAGCATCGGCTGGGGCTCCCAACGTACATACACCAGGTTCATTTTAATTGACACCCTACGTTCATTAATTTCATTAGTTCAGGTTCCAAAATCGTCGGCTCTGATACCACTTTGTAACACCCCCGCACACCAGAACGCCTTACCAAGGACCATTTCGGTGTATGACAGTGTCACCATCTCGGTTTCCCGAGGAAGTTGATCAAATTAGACAATACAAGAACAATGTTATATTATTAGATTATCTATTACAATACCATTATATTCAAGATCACTAATATAAAGTACAATTACAAAACTTGTGATTCTACATCTCTAGACCAGAAGCGTGGTGACTCGATCCCTCCAAACCTAGCGTAGTACTCAACAATACTGCTAAAACAACTCGCTCACCATCCCCGAATGGATCACCGCAGATACCACAAAACAACACGGGGTCAGCACTGACTAATCAAATATAAGATAAGGCAATAAAGTAACCAGCTGATCATCCACTATCCCAAACTCACCACCTCGTACAAACACCGACTACACACGAAGTGTGTAGCCTGCCCAGATTACCCATCGCAACAGGTAATCCTCGCCGCTGATGGTGACCGCATCCATCCCCACCTAGTCCAGCTCATCAACGAGCGACTAACGATCCCCTCCCCTTAATGTGCACATCCCCTCCCGTGGCGGGTTCCACGGAGGGCGAACTAGGGTGTGAAGCCACTCCCGCAAGTGACTCCACCACAATCCCAAACACAGCATCGCAGCTGTCACTTGACAACGCCATCACTACCACAACCACTATACTCCGATGATCAGCGGATAACAATGAATCGCAATGCAATCATAAACTCAAATCAATTAACAGTAGGCTGAGTAGGAAAACCCTACCTCATAGCAAAGCATGAAAGAACTCCATTTATAGCCACGCACGACTCCATTAAGCACCCTAACAATAATAACCATGTCCTATTACACGACTATACTCAAAGAATCAATCGAAAGGACACAAGGCAGAAACTTACCTAACCTTACTCATCGATGACCACATAGACAACCACCACCTACGTCATCCTTGCTTCGCGAATCCCGACATTCCCATGGTAGGGGTTTAGGCTAACTTCTTTAAGGTATGAAACTATGGAGTGATAGAGGAGGGAGATGGTTTAGGGTTAGAGAAAGAGAAACTGTCGAGGAAATGAGGAAATAGAAATGAATCTCGCGAACTCACATTTATAATAACGCATCGACAGCAACCATACTCGGTCGAGTATAGTGACACTCGGCCGAGTAGACTCCACTCGGTCGAGTATTGGTAATACTCGGCCGAGTGGTCTCCGCTAGGTCGAGTGACAAACCCATATGTCTCCTATTACAAGTCTGGTCCTACACCACTCATCCCTAAGGTCGGTTTGGTCAACAAGATCGGTCGACAACGTTCCTAAAGATCCTGGGTGTTACAGCATTGATCACGCGGTACCAACCGCTTTTTGGACTGTGGAAAATGATATCTTTGTAGCACATCAAATTCTGCTTTGAGAGTGCTTGTTTCTCCATAGCACGGTTAATGTGCCAACGACACAAAAGGTGAGGAGTACTCGGATGAAGGGACTCAAGAGCGCCGATCAAACCCATCTCCCGATCAGTGACAAAGGCAGAAATAGATGAACCCGTACAACTTAGTAGCTCCCCTAATCTCAACAACATCCACCCATAATCGTCTTCCGACTCTGACGGAAGGAGCACCGTAGCAATTAAGAAGGAAGAACCACACGGTGTTACACCAACAACCTCAACAAGAGCAATTTTGTATTTATTTGTCTTGTATGTCGAGTCAATAAGAACCACATGTGGATAAGCACGGAACAGTTTAACCGCTTCCGGATGAGCCATAAAAACATGAGTAAACTCCTTTGTCTCGGAATCTGTTTTGTGCCATTCCACATAATTAGAAGCAACGGCTACAGCCAACATTTGTCGAGCGGTATTGCGTGTTCCTCTAACTTCACGCCGAAACTTGTTAACCGCACTATAAATTTGGGTGCTTGTAGGTCAGGGTTTATCGGGAGTTCTTTGATGAAGATCATTTTTAATATCTTTCGGGGAATCGATGCCGGACTTGTTGCCTCACGAACTCTTTCTCTTCGGCATTCAAACCAAAGAAAATGCCTATGACCGTCTTTGTACTTTGTTATTTCGTGGTTGTGATATCCACCTTTCTCTGAGGTCAAAATGTTCCAAACAATCAACTCCTTTCCATTTATATCATTAGCCCTGGTTACAAACGGCTCGAACCCGAAACAAACACTCACACTTAGGTGTCCCTTTCTTCTTAGGCTTCTCGAATATCGGGATCGATCTTCTTTCTAGTTCTACCGTACCTTGAACAACGAAAGTAAGAGCCTAGCAACTCGGGTTGTTTACGATTTTTGGCCCCATTTGATGCTTTTATTAAGGCAAATCCGTTATCAAAAGCTATTTTTTGAGCCCACTCAAACGCCTCATCCCGACTCGCAAAACATGTAACCGTCTCAAATAGGCGGTTGTAATTAACATCGTTTCCACCAAATTCCTCAAATGAATCCTGTTAAAACACAAAATTAATAATGATTACATGCTAAAATATGATAAAATTACTAAACTTACGAAAAAAAGTAAATAAAATGAAGAAAAAACAATTTCATAGTCTGAACCAGGAGCGGACTTTGAAACTCAAAGTCCCTCACCATGACAGACGTGAATAGTACACGTCCAACCCATGCATGGACGTGAATAGTACACGTCCAAACCATGCATGGACTTTGAGTTTCAAAGTTCTGTCCCATGGTGGACATTGAAATTCAAAGTCCCTGTCCATGACGGACTTTGAATATCCACGTCCTACTCCATGAGGGACATTGAAACTCCACGTCCCTCTCCATTATGGACGTTTAATTTACACGTCCCTCTCCATGAGGGACTTTGAATTTCAACGTCCTAATTGACGACTACAAATATTGGGTTTGGGCGTGTTTGTTACATTCATCCTAGTTCTAAGACGACTTAACTTGTAATTGTTTGTTACATTCATCCATATACACGACTACAACTTAACATGTAATTCAATATATCAACTTAAAATCTAATTCAATTATCATACTAAATCGATTGAAATGAAAATAGATTGTGTAATTACGTACCTCAGATTCGTTGTTAGCATTTGACATTGAATCGTTGTTTTGTTGATGTCGATTTTTCGTGTTGTTGTTTGTTGATGTCGAGTGAATTGTCGGTTTTTTTTTTTTTTTTTTTTTTTTTTGGCTTGGGAGAGAATTGGGTAGAGAGAGGAAGAGGAAGGGTAGGAGGCGTCTTTTTTATGAAATGCGTCGACGATTTGTTATAAAACGTCGACGACGTTTTACAGCCCTCAAAGAAAACCCTGCTCTTATATTATGGACCTTGGACCTTGTTTGGTGTTGTGTTTGAAGAGCTAATCAAGATCCAAGCCCAATAAAAAAGGCCCATAACCAAATCCGTTAGGGAAAAAAAAAAGGAAATTGACAAAAAAAATGGCCGACAATTGACCAAAAAGTTGGGAGCAAAACAAACAAAAAATTAGTTTAACACCGTTGGATACTAAATCTATCCATAAACTAAGACACATGTCACTTTATTAGCATTACATATCATATAAAAACTCTTCATTTTTTTCACCTTTACCCAAATTTCCCAATTTTATTATACTCTACTTTTCTATCATCATTTCATTTTATCTTCACCTGATTCTTGAGCAATTCAAACAAATTAATAAAGGTAAGAAGAAATTAAAACATATTGTAATTTTTTGTTTATTTGTTACACTCATCTTTTGTTTAATCTAATTTCAGTGATATTTGTTTAATATATGCGAGGTATATTTTAACCGGGAACGGAGTGAGGACCCATCTATTTTTTTGCAGCAAGATTTAATCTTTTTGGGTTTTCTGAGGTGGGTTTTTTGTGGGATTTTAATTTTGTTTTTTTTTTTTTGTTTTTATGGAATTTGCAGGAAAAATGGCAAGTGAAGTGGAGAAAAGTGTTACACAAGAAGAAGTTGTGTCAATGGAGCTTCCTGCTCCTCCTGGTTGGAAGAAACAGGTCAATTTTTAGTTACTTTTGATTAATTTGGAGTGTTTTTGTGTACTAATATAGTGTTGACTTTTTGTGATTTGGTAATTAGGGTTTTGGTTAATTTTTGGTATTTGATTTGATAGTTAGGGTTTGAGAGTGTTGACTTTTCTGTTTAATATGCTTTTTTTGATTTGGATGTACAATTTCAAATTTTAGTTGTAAGTTTCAAAGTAGGATAATGTAAAGAAGTCCTTGGGGAACTGTATGAAGATGTCATGGCAAATGATCTAAGTGACAAAGTTACACTAGTACTCGGTTCGCTTCAGTAATTTGTTTGTGAGGGGTATTTTAATTAAAGACGAACAAATGATTGAGACGGAAGTGAGTAAAATATATGGATTATGGAGATGATGGCAAAAGGTAGGGCGATTTAACATAGATATGGCCAGTTGGGTGAAGGATTTTGAACATTTTAAGCTCTAGAATTGAGTACACAGTAATACTGATTTCTGGACTGATATCTGCTGAAACTCTGTTTGTGATTCATGTATGTTAACCTCTTGAATGAGTACATATTTTCTCGACTTATATGCGCTTAAGCTAGTTACTTAATGTTTAGTCAGAAGTCTCAGTTGTATTGTTGTGTGTTCCTTGCATTCCCATCTGTGATCTGTCTAGGATAGATAAGAGCAGTTTGGAAAGTGCTTGAGCATGGTGTTTTGAATTAGTTCTTATGGGGTGGTTCGGAGTATAAGATATGCTGGGGTGCCTGCGGATATGTCTATATTTTCACGCCCCTTTTGTTTTTCAATTTTTCTTTTCAATTTTTTCGCATTTTGAGGTGTGCGTTCACCCTTAAACGGTTCTAAAGGATGATTCATGTCAGCCGACCCCAAATCATTTTGGGATTAAGGCTCTGATGTTGTTGTTGTTGTTGTAAATTCGAGTAAGCTCTTTGGCGGACTCACTGTAAGGCTGATCATATAAGGATATTGTTGGATTTGAGCTAGGTAGCGCATGGTGGTTGGATGAAGGGCGATTACTTAGAGTTGAGCGCACGATAGACTGCAAGATCACACCATTATTTTGTCCTCCTAAGTCCTACCATCTTATTTGCAAATTTACCCGTCCAGCAAAATCATACCAAAAAGATGAAGCTTTTTTTTCCTGTTTATATGAAGTTAGTGAAATTAAAAATAGGAATGATATTCTATCTTGTTTGGTGTGTAGTTTTGATTATGTCACCATTTTTGCGGCTTGCTTTGAGCTATTTGACATTGAGATGTTTGCAGTTCTTTCCAAAGCGAGGAGGCACCCCAAAGAAAAACGAAATTGTGTTCACTTCACCAACAGGGGAGGAGATACACAACCAAAGGCAGCTGCAAAAGTACCTGAAATCACACCCTGGAGGCCCACCAGCGTCCGAATTTGACTGGGGTACTGGTGAGACCCCTAGGAGATCCGCGCGTATTAGCGAGAAAGTCAAATCCAGCCCGGAAAGTGAACCTCCTCTGAAAAAGAGCAAGCGATCCTCCGCCTCTAAGAAAGATAAGGCGGATAGCGTAGATGGTGATGCATCAGCTGTAGATGGCGAGGCATCAGCTGAAGAAAAGAAGAAAGATGACGACTTCCAAATGGAAGACGCTGAAAATGCCGAGGAAGAGAAGACTGCTGACAAGCAGGATGCGGATTTTGTAAAGGATGTTGGAAAAGAGGACCAACCTGAGAATGAAGACACAAAGGACAAACCTGAGAACGAAGACACAATTATGGAGAAAAAAGACGACCAACCTGAGAATAAAGACACCGAGGACCAACCTGAGAATGAAGACACAAAGGACCAACCTGAGAACGAAGACACAATTATGGAGAGAAACGAGGATGCTCTCGAGTCTAAGGAAGTTGCACAAGAGGACCAGGCCAAGAATAAAGAATCAACCGTTGAGAGAAAGGAGGATGTTCTTGAATCTAAGGAAGTTGGAAAAGACGACCAACCTGAGAATAAAGACACAGAGGACCAACCTGAGAATAAAGACACAAAGGACCAACCTGAGAACGAAGACACAATTATGGAGAGAAAAGACGACCAACCTGAGAATAAAGACACAGAGGACCAAACTGAGAATAAAGACACAAAGGACCAACCTGAGAACGAAGACACAATTATGGAGAGAAACGAGGATGCTCTCGAGTCTATGGAAGTTGCACAAGAGGACCAGGCCGAGAATAAAGAATCAACTGTGGATAGAAAGGAGGATGTTCTTGAATCTAAGGAAGTTGAAAAAGAGGACCTGCCTGAGAATAAAGACTCAACTGTGGAGAGAACGGAGGATGTTATCGAGTCTAAGGAAGATCAGAGAAATGCAGATGAGCCAAACGATGTGAAAAATACTGTCATTGATGTTTCTCAGGAAATCAAACAGGACATCGTGGAAGAAGTAAAACCTGAGGGAGCGGGCGTCCCACATTCTGACACTAATAAACCTGATGTGTTGCAAGCACCTGATGCTGCCTACATAGAAGCAAAACTGAGCAAGAATAACGGTGCAAAAGAGAATGGAGATGTGGAGACAGGCAAGAATATGATGGAGGTGAACATGAATGGAGGCGAGTCAGGCGAGGCAAAGCCTTGACTTTTAACTGCCCTTGTTTTCTAGTGTACTGTTTAGTCGTCTATTTCGAGAGACAGGCGTACAGGCCTTGAAAGTCTCGTTAGCCCTGATGATGGTAGATTCTCATTTGTTGTTCAGTGAAGATATCCCTGTACACTGCTGTATGATGTTAGGGGTTGATCATAGACAGCATCAGTAACATTAGAGACGAATTTGTAGTTTTTTCAGAGATTTCATTGTATGTTATGTTGACTCTTAACTGCCAGTGCTGTCATGTCATAACAGTCATTGTATGTCGTTTTATGAAACTACTGTTTTTATGTACTGTAATAGTTTCCTTTGTTTCTTATCGGTGCTTGCTTCTTGTTCCTGTTAGATACTGCGGAGTCCGATTCTGAAGCAACCTCTGAATAATCGCAAATACTATGTCTGTCACAGATCCATCGTTCGTTCCCGTTGAACTTTTCAGATTCACATTGGTTGGTTTGCTCATATGTAGCGATAATTTGTTTGCATCTATGTATAAGCACAAAAACATGTCAGACTGGTCCTTCGGGTTAACACTTGCATGGTTTTGGTTTCAACCTTGACCTATAAGCTGAAATTATGGCCTGTTCAAATTCGCGTCATTTGAAGTCATGTGTTGGGTTCTTGATCGAAAAAAGACTCCTATTACATAATTTGTCGTATTCACTAAAATCTCAGAAGTGGGAAAGATCGCGGGCATAAGTTGATATACATAATTACAGTACATTTGCCAGTGTCAGTGTCTCAGCTTGTTCTCACAGCCAGAAATCTGTAACCTGCTCTCTGACCCCATGTCTTAGAGAATGCAAAAAGAATGATCAATTCATTTGTTAATCTACATAATTCTTACAGTTCCAAGTGTGTGAAATTGTATGATGACACAAATGTCGATGAAGGAAGGAAAATCGAGAAAGGACATTTAGAGGCCTTTGAGTTGCCCATTTAACCCTGTCAGTGTCGTCCATTTCTCAAAGGCAACAGCTGAAGATACGAAGGCGAGCTTTGCCAATTCCACATCTTTGTTACTCACTACAATTACAACATTGAAAATAAGATCAGTAACTTGCAGACAGAAACAGAAAAGTGCAGAAAATACGGTTTTCCCTAAAATATAATTGTCCCTGACACGCAGCTAGGTCGAGCGACTTATTTTTCTTCTTTTTTGTATAAAGGGAACAACAGTTTTGATGCTGATTGGTTTAGAACTCAAGTCATGACCGATTAGGCGATTAGGTTGAGTAACATAGGTGTACTGCGCAGTGCACACATATAGACATATAGTGAGCTTATACATTCTTCCCGACTTACCTGAAGATTTCAGTTCAGAAATAGAGGCATTGAACGCATCAGCTTCCGCCTTCTCTTCAGCACTTTCAGTTAGCTATCGTAAACAGACAATCACATAATTAATCAGGTTACTCAATTGGGTTTAAACATCTGTTTATTACAGTAAAGGTAGACAGGTAACAAGGATGTCAAACCTTGCCAAATGCAGAATTAGCCTTGCTAATCCAATCAGAACCGAGGACTGAACTTGCAGCGTTGAAATCATCCTTCTCGATAGCTTGACCCACCTCGCTTAATTTGTATACAACTTCCTGCAAATATCCTGTCATGGATTTCATAGCTTTTGTCACTTGTCATATCATGAGTACCATGCCATGAACTACATAAAGTCTGGTAACCTTATATCATGAGTATCACTTGTCATATCATGAGTATCACTTGTCATATCATGAGTACCATGCCATGGATCTCAGTGACTTTACCAGCTAAACTAACCCACGTATTCAAAAACCAACCAGCCAGACAGCCAGTTATGTCATACCATGCCATGAACTACATAAAGTCTGGTAATGACAGCAGAATTATGTATTTTGGGGAGTCGGGATGTACGCAACCTTATATCAGATAAAACTAGAAAAGAAAGAAGAGACAGAACCTTTCTCCTTAACAGAAGAATTGATAATGCTTTGTCTTTCAAGCCTTTTTTTCCTATCTTGCTTAACTTTCTCCAAGAGTTCCAAATCATCCTCGGCTTCTAAAGGCGTCGCGTTAACTCTACCGGCTAATGACAGCAGAACCACAGACGAAATGCTCATTGCAAAGCTTCTCTTGCTCAAAGTTACATGTTCTACTGATGATGATGATGCCTTACACACTAGATGTTGTGTTACATTGTGTTTTTTAAGGCAAAATGATGAAGATGATGATGTTGGTGTAAGTGAGGTGAGATGGGTGAAGGTGTTAGCAGTAGAGAGGAAGCTGGTTGCTGTCATTCTTGTTTTGTTTCCAGCTTCTGTTTCTTGGGTAGTTTAGATTTTGTGAAGGTAGCATTACATTGGGGTTTTGAGGAGATAAGGTTTGCTTGGATTTCTCTCATCCATTGCAAATTTTGTTTAGTTGAAAGGTTACTGTTGTCTTTGCAAGGGTATTACAACAAATAACACAAATAAATACTCAGGTTGACTCAGTTAGTTAAAACATACGAAATACATAGTAACAAATTAACAACTGTCCCTTAAAACATAACAATTGTCGATCTCGGTTGAGATTTAAGTTGTTCATAGACTATGTTATCCTTTAGAGCTACGATATGGCTAGTATGGACAATCGGTTCGGCCAATTTGTTCACCGTCTTGAACCCCCTAGGGCCTAGGCCCTAGCTCATTTGTTCAACACTTTGTACTGATCCAATTCCCGTAGCTATCCAAATTATAAAAATAAAAACTCAATCATTTTATATCAAACCGTCTAAACTTAAATCAAAATATCCAACCCGAACACATATAATTCAAATATTCATATGATCACCCCCTACTCGATACCAAATCTCGAATCCCAATTGAAAAACCTAATAGTAAGAAATTAAAAACCCCAAGACACGTTTAATATTTCACCAAAACAAATTTGGGATGATTGGAAAAAATTGGAAAACAAAAAGGAACAAGAAAAAAGATAAACCCTTGTAATACCCTGGAGGGGCGGCTAGTGTATCTAAGATCTTGGTTTGCTGCGTTTCACTTCCCCCAATTCAATTTAATTCAATTCAATTCAATTGGGTATGATCTTCAATCTCCTTTTCCTCAATTCATTGCCTTCAATATCGTTAATTAACTTTATGCTCTTAATATAGATAGATTTGCAAATTTTGAATTTTGCTCACTATGCTTCTGTAATATTGATTAATTTAAATGAACATGTTAATTGGGTTTTAGCAATGTAGTTCATCTTGCTAATTGATAGAATAGATTGACATGAACTTGGCAGTACAAAAGATGTAATCTTTTTTCTAGTTTTCTGTAACAATTAGTGAGTAATACTTAAAAAGATTCGATTTTGATGTTTTAGAAGCTAGGATAATGGAATAAGGAAGGTGGGTTTAAGCTGATTAGGTTTTTTTTAGATAATAAATGGAATATTGGGTATTTTGTAATATGTATTCGGGATTTCGAGATCAAATGCTGATGGATTGATAAATGCTGGTTTTTATTGTGTTTTATGTTGTTCGAGGTCGAACGTTGTAGTGGGTATTGGACTAATGATGGTATTATATTGGAAAAATGATTGTGAGTTTGTAAGATGATGATCATATGGGTACACTATTGGGGTAAACTAATGAGATTGATTTTCTGCATGAAATTAGATAATACAATAGAGCCCCCTTCTATCCAATATGGTAATACACATCCTTTGTTTAAAGACACAATCACATATCATTTGGTGATTATCATCAACACTGGCAGCAAAGGTCATGCCCATATGATCAGACTGCACTATAGCAACTTCATTTCTTACATGTTTGGAATCATGTTTGAGGACAAGAGTGTTTTCATAGGCGATGGAATAGTACAGTTTCTTTGTATTTGGGATTTTAAGCTTCTTGATACAAATTTTATGTGGGTAGATGCTTACAAGGGAAAAGAAACAGTGCATACTCAGTTTGATTATAAAATGGTAACCTACTTAGTATTTTCCATGCTTGACAATGTTACTCCCGCAAACTGTTGGCCTGGGGATGCCATGTTTCTTGTGAGTTAGAGAAACCTCAATAACTTGAAGAATGTGAGAATATTTTTGGATTATCTTTTGGTGATTGAGAATGTAAAGAACTTTGGTGAGAATGGAAGCAAAGAAGAAATGTTAAGGGATAAGACTTTCTTCACCCATGTATATCATCAACTTGGGCAAGAGCACATGATGAGAAATATGGTAGGGCAAGTATTTGTTATTGCTGCTGCCAATGAAGTCGAAAATTGGTTCTTTGTTTGTACTTTAAGTGGGTATACCACTAGAAATGACAAGCTGAACTCCAGATTTTTGAAGACAGATGAAATTAAAGCAGCCATGTCATTTTTTCTAGCACAGTATAGTGGTGGAGTGGTTATTTGGGTATTTGACCCTGGTGGAGCTGACGTGTCTGGTGGTTATTTTGACTTGGCTTATAAGGATGTCCATGAAACACTGATGTCAATCTCGCATAAGGCTACTCTTCTAAGCTCATCTGAATCTCATTCGCATATATTGATGACTGACGAGTTTGCTCTCATCCTTGAGGACAAGGATGATTTCAAGGGGTCGGAAATGATACACACCCTTTTTAAGAGGAAGGGTAGTTTAGTAACTCTCTTTACTCATTTTAGTTACTTGCATTTCCTAGCAGTTATATAAGCCTCATTCTCCATTTAGAGTGTAACCAAGAATATTGTTTAACAAGAAATCTATTGTCATCACCTTCTTCCTTAATCAACTCTATTTCCTTTGTTATTTCCTATAATCCGAAGTGGTATTCTCCACCCAATCCACTGCAGATTATAGTGTTTGCAACCTATCGATTCCAAAAATCGAACAGTTGTAACAGAAGAACAAGAAGATGGGATTTTGTGCATGTTTGAAATGTCTTTTGCCTAATGTTAGAGTTTGATTTCTCTTCTGCATAATGTTGGAGTACTATATATCACTGTATGATTGACGTCTGTAAAATTTGCTAGTTGTGCAGGTAAAGATGGCCGATAGTAATGCACCTTCCACTCCTGAGAAGCAAAAGGTATCCCTTTTCTGGATAGTAATTTCTAGTTGCAGATCCTATAGCAAACATATCCGTGATGTTTATGCCTGTATTCTGAATTCTTAAATAAGGAACATGAATTGAACGATTTGAAACCTTTGATTTTTTGTCATAAAAGAGGGAATTATGTTCTTTTAGGATGCCAACATGTGGATACTAGTAAAAATCAAGCCACCTCAATGAACAAATATGTTGTACTTATGTGGATCACACCTCATATATGACAGTAACATTAGGAGGGAAAAGGAGGGGAGGGGGATAAGGGGAAAGGAAAGGGAGGGAAGACAAGGGGAAGCAGAAAAAGATTTGATTTTTATGGTTTAGAAGCTGGGATAATAGAATAAGAAAGGTGGGGTTGAGCTGATTAAATTTCCTTGACATAATAAATGGAGTAATGGGTATTTTGTAATCTGTATTCGAGATTTCAAGATCAAGTGCTGAATTGCTGATGATTTGATAAATGCTGGTTTTGTGGTGTTTTATGTCAAGTTGCCGTTAAATGCCACTCATAATTAGTACTTGGCTGATAAACAAAATATCCATTATTAATCAAAGTCAATTTAGGATATTAATTTCATCATTCAAATCATCCATGATAATTTCTTGCTAGTCAATACCTTCTAGGATTCTACCCATTGAGAATTCATCACCGTGGCATTGGAAGAAATCCAACTAGAACAACCAGAATGAAAAGCAAGAAAATTGATCAAGACTAAACACATAGACCACATGGTTGCATCGTTGTCTCTCCTTAACCACATTCTCGACATCATCGTAATCATTCTTTCTCCTCGGTATATCCTTGCCACCCTACCACATACACAACCTTGCTTATCACTGTTTTAGCTAGCATCCCATGTGAATATGGATGAGTTTTTCTTAATGGGGACGGTAAAAGAGACAAGGAGGCAGGGTAATGGGAATGAGTCCTTGTCTAATAATATGCTAATATGGTGGTGTGTGGTGTATGTTATGTGAGGATTTAATTGATTTCCGATGCGCTAACTTGATTATTAGTAGCAAGTCATGCGCACATGCACTCACGCATGCTGAAGTGTTAGCCTAATAATATGGAGCTTGATTTTTCCAAGAGAATAGGGAAGGACTCGAGGAGTACGTAGTGTACATATAGAAATTAAGGGAGCACATAGTGTACAATCTGTACATACAGGAAGAAGACAGCTTGATAGACATGATAGTGGTGGTAGATCAACAATAACAACAAATGATAATTTAGAAAATAAATTTTAAAAATCTGTATACTTTCCTTAATTGGAAAAATATGTATACTTTAGGTCCTTGTCTTATGCATTACTTTTTTTATTATGATTAAAGTTAACGGTGTTAGTGCATAGGTCCTTAACCGTAAACTTTGAACGTTGAGTCCCTTAACTGGAAAAAAAAAAGTAAAGTTCGAGTCCTTGTCTTACCCTTAACTCTTATTGAGAATATTGGAAAAGCGGTTATGAGTTTGTAAGACAAACCAGAATATGGGATTTTGTGCATGTTTGAAATCTCTTGTTCCTTATGATAGAGTTTGGTCTCTCTTTTGCATAATGTTTGAGTACTATATATCACATTATATGATCGAGGTCCTTATTGTATGCGCTGTAAAATTTGCTGGTTGTGCAGGCCGATAGTAATGAACCTTCCACTCCTGAGAAGCAAAAGGTATGTCTTTCCTGATTACTAATTTCTAGTATCAGATCATATAGTAACAGCATTCATGACGTTTATGTGGCTTGTAGGTTGACAATGGCAACGATTCTGATCTCTTAGGTCTTGTTTTGATGCCAAAATAGGAGGGAAAGGGAAGGGAGAGAGGGGGGGGGAGGGAAGGGAAGGGAAGGGAAGGGGAGGGGAGGGGGGAGGGGGAGTTAATGTCTGGATACAATTTCCCTCCAAATCTTTCCTATGTTGGGGGATTTTGATAAATGAATGATATTATAGTCTATGTTACTCCGATACTTCACTTAGTTAACGTATTCCGTATCCGATACGTATTTTGTCGGATACGATACCACACTTAGATACTTCATTTTAGACCAAAATATTGAAAATTTTGCACAAAATAGCCGTATTAGATACTCCGATACGTATTTTGTCGGATACGAGTAGACGAGTCTGAGTAACATAGATTATAGTGTGTAAGTGATTGTGAGTTTGCAAGACAAAGCAAAAGATGGGATTTTGTGCATGTTTGAAATCTGTTTTGCCTAATGTTAGAGTTTGATTTCTCCTTTGCATAATGTTGGAGTACTATAGATCACTATATGATTGACGTCGTCGTATTCTCTGTAAAATATTTGCTGGTTGTGCAGGTAAAGATGGCCGATAGTAATGCACCTTCCACTCCTGAGAAGCAAAAGGTATCCCTTTTCTGGATAGTAATTTCTAGTTGCAGATCCTATAACAAACATATCCGTGATGTTTATGTGGGTTCAGGTTGACATTGGCAACGATTCTGAATTCTTAAATAAGGAATAGGAATTGAACGATTTGAAACCTTTGATTTTTTGTCATAAAAGAGGAAATTATGTTCTTTTAGGATGCCGACATGCGGGTACTAGTAAAAACCAAGCCACCTCAATGAACAAATACGCTGTACTTATGTGGATCACAGCTCAAATATGACAGTAATAGTAAGGGCTTGTTTAGATAGCATAATAGGAGGGGAAAAGAGGGGAGGGGGATAGGGGGAAAGGAAAGGGAGGGAAGACAAGGTGCAGTGGAAAAAGATTTGATTTTTATGTTTTAGAAGTTGGGATAATAGAATTAAAAAGGTGGGTTTGAGCTGATTAAGTTTCCTTGACATAATAAATGGAGTAATGGGTATTTTGTAATCTGTATTCGAGATTTCGAGATCAAGTGCTGAATTGGTGATGGATTGATGAATGCTAGTTTTGTGGTGTTTTATGTCGTTTGAGGTCGATGTTTTTTGTGGCTATTGGATAAATGATGGTATTATATTGGAAAAGTGGTTATGAGTTTGTAAGACAAACCAGAATGTGGGATTTGTGCATGTTTGAAATCTCTTTTTCCTTGTATTAGAGTTTGATCTCTCTTTTGCATAATGTTGGAGTACTTTATATCACAATATATGATCGAGGTCCTTATTGTATGCGCTTTAAAATTCGCTGGTTGTGCAGGTAAAGATGGCCGATAGTAATTCACCTTCTACTCCTGAGAAGCAAAAGGTATGTCTTTTCCGATTACTAATTTCTAGTATCAGATCATATAGTAACAGCATCCATGACGTTTATGTAGCTTGTAGGCGGACAATGGCAACGATTCTGATCTCTTAGGCCTCTCCCTCCATTTCCCTCCCCCCTTATTTGCTATCCAAACAAGGGATTTTAAATCCCCTACTCTCCCTCCAAATCCCTCCATCCAAATACACCCTTAAAAGAAGGGACATGTATTGAATGGTTTGAAACCTTTCCTTTCTTATTTTCATCATAAAAGTGGAATTTTTGTTCTTTTAGAATGCGTCCATGCTGGTATTAGTAACAAACAAATCGCCTCAATGAACAATGGAGATGGAGTACTTATGTGGATGACAGGTCAAAGATGACAGTAACACTAATCTCCGTTAAATAATGATCAAGTACAGTACCCTTCTTCCTTTTAAGGAGGAGTGGGATTTTTTTTTATACTTTATGCTTTTTTCCAATTTTTAGAGTCGAAACCCATATTTCTCTGAGTGAATAGGTGTTTGATTGTGTGAAGCAGTACCAAACAAGTATCTAATAGACTCCTTTGAAATTTTCTATCAAGAATTGTGATTTTCCTTTCTGCTTTCATTTTCCTTATATGAGTTGAAATTCAGTTCATACTTTATGATTGAGTATTTATTGTTTTATATGTGAAATATGTTGATTGTGTAGGTTGAAATGGCCGATAGTAATTTATTTTCTTCCCTTGAGAACGAAAAGGTACGCTTCTTTTTTTTGTTTCTAATTTGTATTATCACATCAAGCAGCAATCAAGCTCAACCGTGTTCAACTTCAAATTTAAGAAAATGAATGTGTAGTTTTTAACTGCTGAACTGAATCTGCACCCCACTTCCATATCCATATGCAAATCCTGATAGATCCTCATTTTTGGTATCAACAATTCTTGTTCGACAGTACTATAACTACTATATCAACATCTCTCAGTGAAAGAATTGCCTAAACTCTGAAGTTGTTATGGAGTATTTCTGAAAGGCTAATCTCAGACGCTTGAGCGCACTCTCATCAGAAACTTTAAATTTTTCTAACACCACCTAGGCTACAATGCAAACCCGTGCTCTTCAGGCCTGCTTAACTGATAAATCCTTGAAACAGTCCCAAAAACATCTGCTTTATCTTCAAATAATATATGAAGCATTTGTTTTAGTCTCAAACTAGATCTTGCTGTTTAATTTTGTAATCTCTTCATGACAAATCATGGTATAAAATCTGGGTTGCGATACCAAATTGCAACTGGTTTGTGAACTTCTTGAAGGTTTACAGCGACTGCATTTTAGAGAGCTATTGATCGCTGCAACGGCCAACCACATGATATTTATTACCATTATACTTTGTGGTTTGGTAACGTTGTTTTTTGTTAACGAAGGGTTAAAAACCAATATTTAATTCCATTAGGCCCTCTAAACTTCTGTGTTCAACTACTAGTCTTGTAACCCACTTACTTAATCATGTAGCAAAAAACGTTTCCTGGTTGGATTACTTTGAATGACATTCCCTTGTTTGTTCATTTCCACTCAAATGGAGGGGTGAATGCTTTGTGGTCGGCAAAACTATTATCTTGTCGATGTTAAAGATCACTATGTGTCTTTTATTTATATGTTTTCACATTTGCTGGTATTGTTGACAACTTATTAGCCTCTGTAAATTTGTCTAGGTCATTGGTACAGCACTAAGTGAGATGGAGTACAGAGTACAACTGTTCAACACGTACGTAACTTGGAGCTTTCATTTCACTTCGTACTTAGTATATTCTTCTTTGTGTCTACCTTGATTGATGCCATTTGTGTACACTGAACTAGTGGTGATATGCGGCTTGCTGAATTGTGCACTTAGCTCAATTTAGTAGTTGGGACATTTCCTGGCAATGAGCAATGTCTATTTTGAATTTCCTCTTTTGTGCCTTGGTTATGTTCTATTCCTGTCGATATCTTATTCTGTTAATGAATTAAATATTCTAATGACTTTATATTTTGGCCGTGCTTGCGGGCTGATATGTATAGTGTTTTTTCTGTTCCAGGCTTTCGCATACTTGCTTCAGTAAATGTGTCGACAGAAGGTACATCTTTTGTCCCTAATACCTCATTTATACTGATTGTGAAGTTGCAGTTTTTCTCACAAGTTCTCTCTTTTACTTTTAGGTACAAGGAAGGTGAACTTAATCTTGGTGAAACGACTTGCGTTAATCGCTGTGTTGCGAAGTATTATCAGGTGAGATGTTGAAACAGGCTAAATTCAACTAGTAGTTTAAGCAATCTATATTTCGCCAAAATGCATCTGAAGTTTCTAATCCTATTTGCACTATGTTGTGCTTGTTTAAAAGTAAATCATTTGGTGAATTTTTAAGGTCTTTGACATGGGATAGTCCTCTCCTCACTAAGCGAACAGATCTTACATAAAAGTTATACATCCATTAGGGTTGCACAATCGGTCAACCCAATCACAAGCTTCAATATAGATTAATTGAAATTTCTAGTGGAAGTCCAATATCCTGTCACAAATAGTGAACAACAACATCAGAGCCTTAAAAAATAATACAGCGAACAAGTCAACAACAGAGGCGGGAAGTATTATTTTCGATGGGAATGTTGTTGAGGGGTCAGATTTCTTCAGGTATCTAGGATCTATTATTAAAAAAGATGGGGAGTTAGACGGAGATGTGGCTCACAGAATTAAAGCGGGATGGTTGAAATGAAAGAGTGCTTCAGGGTTTTTATGCGATAAAGATATGCCCAAAGATTAAAGGGAAAATTTTATCGCACGGCAATTAGGCCTGCCTTACTTTACGGTTCCGAGTGTGGGGCCGTGAAACATTGTCACATTCAAAAGATGAGTGTGGCGGAGATGCGTATGCTTAGGTGGATGTGCGGACATAAAGGAAAGATCAATTAAGGAATGAGGTGATTAGGGGAAAGGTAAAAGTGGTGCCAATAGAGGACAAGATGATGGAAAAACGACTAAGATGGTTTGGCCATGTGAGAAGGAGACCTATGGATGCACCAGTAAGGAGTAAGGAAAGGAGTAAGGAGGCTGGCTGGAGACTTGGAGAACAGAAAAGGTCCCTAGAGGTAGAAGAAGACCGAGACAGACATGGTTGAGAGTGATAGAGCACGATATGAGATTTTTGGGGCTTGAGGAGAGTATGGTGACGGAGAGGGCACAATGGAGGGAAATGATACATGTGGATTTTTAGTATTTGATGTGTTTTTTTTTTTGACATATTTAGTGTTTTTTTATTTAATTTACAAATTTAACTATTTGTTCTTCTCTCCTTTATTACACTTTTTTATCAACCACTTTCTTATATATTTTACCTGGTTTACTTTTAAGGCATTCCGGATCCTTAATTCTATTTCGGTTTTCAAAAGCGTTTTAATCTTTTCTCTCGATTTAAATTTTAAGTTTTTATAAAATAAATCCGGAATTCGATTTTAAAATCCGTAAGTTTACCTTGACATTGCATTACGTTTCCGCTCTTCCCTTTTGTTTTTGTTTTTCCCTTTTCTATTCGCATTTTGAGGCGTGCGTTCACCCATGGACAGTTCTAATGGATGATTCATGTCAGCCGACCCCAAGTCATTTGGGGATTAAGGCTCTGATGTTGTTGTTGTTGAAGAACAAGTCAACAACACCCAAGTGCCTCTAAGGCTCTCGCCGGGGGCCGGGTAAGGGTGTTGGATATACGTATCTTTATCCTTGTGTAGTAAATAGAAATTATGATAATTGTTGTAGCCCAAGATATAGTTTAACTTACTATTGCTTGTTGACCCGTTGACTAGGTAATGCTTTTCTCACATCAACGTTTTGCAAGTACAATTGGTCTCCCTTGTGACGGGTTACCATTTGTGGCGGATATTTTGTGAGATAAAATGGTAACAAAATGGGTTAGTGGAGAAAGGGGACCACATGAATAGTGTTGCAGAGAGAGTAAAAGTGGGTACATTGTGAGGTAAAATGGTATCCGTCACAAGCTTGTGACGGATATGTCATGTCTTCAATGAGAATTTGTGTTGCAAGTATGATCGTTTTCTAACCCCAAGATATAGTTTAGCTCACATTGGCATGTAGTAAGCATGATTTGAAACCTGTGTTACTCCGACTCTCCGACGCGGGTGTCGTGTCCGACACTTGTCGTCTTGTCGAGTGTCAGATACGGCTATTTTGTGCAAATTTTTCAATTGTTGGGTCTAAATTGAAGTGTCGAATTGTCGTGTCGGTATCAGACAAGTAGGTGTCGGACACGTGACACGGCAGCTAAGTGAAGTGTCGGAAGTAACATAGTTTGAAACCTAAGATATGGTTTGGCTTTCCATGGTTTCCTTCAGCATAACTCATAGGGGAGCGAATGAAAGTTGCACAATTTTGTGACTACTGACTAGCCCTTGCTTGTGATCTCTCAGGTGAACAACATGGTTGGTCAGTTGCTCGCATATGGTAAACATCGCAGGTAAATTTCCGGCTGTTTGATAGTTACAGATTTACGATAGGCCTCTAACACCTCATGATATACATTGCAATCTGGTGGAATCAAGGCACAACATCCTTTGATAGGTTTGCTTTTGTTTATTCCACACAATTTTTTTTAACATGGACCGAGACTTGGAAGAGTATATCGGCACATTATGCCTCGCATCATAAATTTTGTAGATCAAGGTGGTAGATGGTTTTGACATATTCACAACTTTTTCTTCATGTAGTCATTTTTTTTTGCAATTTTGCTTTGAGAGCACATTTACTGTATACGTATAGTACGAACTATCATTGTTTTGGATATTAGGATAGCCGGCTGATGTAGCTTTTGCAATTGTTGTATGATTCTTTTAACCTCATATTTCGATTTTGAACTTTCATTCCTGACCTCAAATTGTTTAGGAAATAAGCATTTGTTGATGATGTAAAATATTCTTCGAACGCATGATGAAGTTATTATAGCTAAAACTAAGATAACCTCCCATTCTCTAATCGTGTAAACGTGTAGTCTAGGACCTAAAAAAAGTAAAGTTATTACATACATCAATCGTTTCATAAAGGTTTGAAGCTCTTATCGACCTTTGTCAAGTTCTTTTCATGTAGTATTAGTTTTTCCACATTTTAGTCTACTTATATTTTAGCACCCTAATATCGAATTTTGGCTCATCTCTTCTTACGACAATTGCATTTTTTTTCATAGCATCGACTACATTTACGGAATAACTCGATTAAGACGCGTCAATCGATTCCACGATGATGTTGGAAAACCATATTTGATATCATAGTGGTAGTTGGACTAAAAGAAAGGTCGTCATAGTGTTGTCAAAAGAGACAACTTTTTGCAATATAAACAGCGTTGATAGCACTAATGCGTCGGTAGCTCTTAAAAAAGTAGTTTAAAGAAAGGTACACAACACAATAGAATATACAATAACTCAGTACACTACAACAAAAGATCAAATGAGGAATACATAAATGAAACCCAAAATCTCATTGAAGACGGTACGTATCCGTCACTTTCGAGTGACGGATACCATTTTCTCTCACAAATGACCCAAATAGAGGAGAGAGGGTAGCACATGGGGGTGCCCCACCTTCTCCCCCCTATCCGTTTTGTGAGTGACATTACCCGTCACTTGTTCCGACCCGTCTTCAGCAAGACTAATTGTAAATGAAAAGAATGGAATCTTTGACATGATCACTTTCCTTGTATTCATCATTTTCAGACTAAACAATTCTTATTTTCTCTAATTACTTCATTAACAAGTTACAAGATCCAATACATTTGTCGTTCTAATTAAGGCAGATCGCTTTAGAAATCGAGCTAAATCTTACGAAGTACTCCACATGTCTAGGCGGTCCGTTTTTCTTAAGACCATTGTTTTTGGTCTGAAATAAAACAGATAACATGTCATTATTTTACAATAAAATGTTGTTATTTTTTGATAACATGTTACTATTATTGTTCATATCATTTTCAGGGTAAAAAATGACACATTTAGTCATAACATTTTGTGAATTAATTGATTACATTTTCTTAAAAAATGGCAACATTTTATCCGTCTGACAAATAAGATCAAAAGTGTCTGTCTGAAACAAGAATTTGTGATGTCCAGGTTATTTATTGTCCTATTCTATTTTAGAGTGTCTCACTCAATTGTTATCCGTATTTTTTTTCCTTTGACAGTTGAGTTGACACTTCCCATTTCATTAAGCTTAATACGTGCATATTTTCCTTGACATAATATGCACGAAACTAAAATAGTAAAAAAGTTATATCAGTCTATATTGAGCGTGTACATGCTTCAACCATGCGTTTACCATGTTCTTAAGTTGAACAACAAAACCATTGCCGATCACTTAGGCACCAATGCGCGATGTACATGGTTTTCTAATATTTTGGACTTTGATCTCTTATTGAGTAATCTTCCAGATTTTGAAAGATGTCTACTTATATAATTTTGATAAATTGTTGCTATTATTTGTCAAACTTTAAATCTGTGGGTCATCGCCAAAACTTCGAAGCTGGCTCCGCCAGACAACCATCGATTACAAGTTGCTATATAAAAATGTGAAAGGAACTACATTAACAGTACAATATGACTAATACGAGTAGAAAAATTCTACAGTAGTATATTGTTGTAAAAAACAAGAGAGTTGGCATGTGAGAGTTTGGACTAACAATAATCTACTCATGATCACTTAGATCAACTGACAAGGGGTTGTTAAACTAACTGAGAGTCCGTGTTCGTCGTTCTCCTAAACGCAACATCATTAAAACTCACGAGGAGAGTTTCTCCGCCCAAGAAATTCTACTCCTATTAATCCGGGATTAAACCGGATGGTTTACCGCAAAAAACAATAATCTCATTTATTTTTGTACCAAAAAAAACACTCTCATTTATATGCATTATTCTCTTTTCTTTAAAGCAAAAACTTTGAAAAAGAAACCAATAAAAACATGAAAAGGAATATGAAAAGCAGTCCCTCCAAAAATTCCTCTATAAAACCCCATTTAATCTCAATTCTTGTTCTTCCCCCTTTCTCCTGATTCTTCAATCAACTTCCCACTATTTTAATTATTTTTATTACACTATAGTTACATTATATTTTGAAAAAGCAAATAAAAGAGAGGTTTTGCACTTTTACAAGAATTTTGATTACATTTTTTGATGATTTAGTTGATGGGTATTTCTTAAATGATAATTTCTTGGTATATTCATCTTAAAAGTTGAGTTCTTTATTGTTTTTCTGAGGTGGGTTGTTTTTCTATGGCATGTTTGAGCAATATTTGTAATTGCAGCAGCAAGTACAGTAATAATTTCTTGGTGGTACAAATTGAGGGTATTAAAATTGGATTTTCCCTTTTAGTTGAAGATTACACAGCTTAATTTTGTAGGGTTTTGAAGTTCAGATGATGGATTATAAAGTTATGAGATTCTGCAGATTGATTTCTGTCATCTTCTTGCTGCTAATATCTCAAATTGGTACTATTTCCAATGATTTAATTTATTATCTTTTGATTTATGAAGTTGTTATTACTATGCACAAATTCTTGTTTAAGACGGACATATTCTACGGATTATTATGTTGATTAAGTTTAGTTTTCTTTGTTTAAGTCATCAACCTGAGATTTCTAGCTGATTATTGAATTAGTTTACAAACTGTGTTTCAGTAAAGTTGTAATTTGAGGTTATTTGTTTCTTGATGCTTCATACTCCCTCCGTCTCCGTCATTTGTTGAACTTTTTTTACTCTATGAGTATTTTAGTCAAAGATAAACAAATGATTGGGACGGAGGGAGTACAATAATACAGTAGCATTTTAATGAGAAGGTATGATCTTTTTGTTGATCATATACTGGTTTACTTGTAAAAATCTTGTTAGATATGGATTATGATCCTAGATCTTTTATCAATCTGTATCATTATGTGATCAAGGTAGATTTTAATGGAAAAAGTTTGTAGCTTTAACTAATCTGTATCTTTCAACTAAGCACAAGTCTAGTTAGTAGAGTTAGTCTCAGGCTCTCAAGAGAATGTGATTTCCTATCGTCTATCGATATTGTCTTATTAGGCTAATTACTCTTTCAACTGAATTCTAGCGACAAAGCGGTTCAGTTATGAATTATCATCTTATGATCTAGTTTATCTCATGAGATGATGAGAATGTACTTTAAATTTGTGAGTTTGATGCATATTTGATTTTGCTACTTGTGATACTTCTTTTTCTCCAGGAGCAACAAGAATTGATGCTTTTACTGGAACATTTGGTATAAACTATGGGAGGATTGCCGACAATCTTCCATCGCCGGAAAAAGTAGTTCAGCTTTTACGAAAAGCAAAGATTCGAAATGTTAGAATATTTAATTATGATCATAGTGTGATTCAAGCATTTAGTGGCACTGGGCTCGAGTTAGTTGTTGGGCTTCCAAATGAAAATCTCAATGATATGAGTACTAACCCAGATCATGCTTTGAAGTGGGTTAAGGACAACATACTGGACTTTTACCCACAGACTCGAATCGTCGGTATAGCTATTGGAAATGAAGTTTTCGGGAACGACCAAAATCTGTGGGGAAGTCTGTTGGGTGCAGTCAAGAACATTTATAAAGCGACGAAAAGTCTCAATCTTGATGATAAAATTCAAATTACTTCTTCTCAGCATTTTGGAGTTTTTGATAATTCGTACCCTCCTTCCAATTGTACTTTCAGGAATGATCTGAAGGAATACATAAAGCCACTTTTGGATTTCTTTTCACATATCGGGTCACCTTTTTGTTTAAATGCTTATCCATTCCTTACTTACATGAGTGATCCAACCCACATCAACGTAAGCTATGCCCTTTTTCAGAAAAACCCGGGAATTATAGACTCTCAAACAAAGCTCCATTATGACAATCTTCTAGAGGCTCAGGTTGATGCAGCTTATGCTGCACTTGAAGATGCGGGTTTTAAAAAGATGGAAGTGATAATTACTGAGACGGGTTGGGCATCTCGTGGAGATCAAAGTGAAGCTGTTGCTACTCCTGAAAATGCAAGGACCTATAATTACAATCTCCGAAAGAGGCTTGCCTTGCGAAAGGGAACTCCTTTAAGACCAAAGTTAATTCTTAAAGCTTATCTCTTTGCTATGTTCAATGAGGATTCTAAACCTGGGCCGACTTCTGAGAGGAACTTTGGGCTTTGGAAACCTGATGGAAGCATTTCATATGATGTTGGATTTCCTGCTTTGAAGTCCTCAGCTCCGGTAATATGAGACTGGTTGTTTTCCTGGTCAATATGTCTACTGAGTAGTGAATATATACTGATTCTGATATAAAAAAATAGAGCCTATGTTTGATGATAATTGATAAATAGTTTGCCAACCTCGCATTTCATTATAAACTTTATTTAGAATTCTGTAAATAAACGTTTGGAATGTTGTTGTGGCCTTGTTGAATGAGATTTCGAATATTTTGGATCCTTGGCTAATGTTTACAATATGTTTTGACAATTTTAAAAAAATGGCATTTATATATTAATCTCTACCCTTTTATGCTTAAAATCATATCATTGGGGTCCCATGTTTAAGTTTTGCATATATCTTGCGTATATATTTCCCTGATACCCCTGCATTGACGATTTTATGATTGACCTCCTCATTGGAGATTGATTTTATTCCTAATTGTCTACCATGTCTTTTAGAATTCCACAACAAATTCCTTTGGCATGTATATTATATTAGTAATGCGTAGCCCAATTAGGTGACTAATGCCATGGTTGTACACGATGATTTACGTGAGGGGTGACAACGTGCTCCATATCGTTTTGGGCCTAAGGCTTTGTTGTTGTATCTTATATCTCATGCTCACTAAGTCACCAATCATTACATTGTACGACTAGGTTTATACTTGCCTCAAGATAGTTGTTGAAAATTTTCCCTTCTGCCATTGATGTCTTAGTCCTGATCTCTTCTGTTTATAATGGTGAGCAGGGTATTAAAGCTCCAGGCTGGTTCACGCCCTATACTGTGGTATTTACCATGACAATGTCGATACTATTTCTGCTTTTGATATCGTGATGACGTAGCAATTTGAATTCCATTCGTGGAGTCAATTGGGTAGCAGGTACTATAGTCTCCAACATCTGTTGTGCTGATATAAAATGAGAACTCCATGATTGCTACATTATGCTGATACTTTTATTGTTTTCTTTCATCTAACAAATTATTCCTTTAACTTGGTGCCAATTACATCGTTTATGAGCAGACAGATTAATACTCACCAACTATAAATATATTTTCATAATATTTAATCGTGGAGTTTTTCTCGGCATAATTGATTATGATTATTTGCTAAGAGATTGATTAAATGCTTTCATGTATATTGTGATCAAATTTATAATTAAAATTAACATAAGATCATGGTTAGCCATGAACTTCTTTGTCATATGGCCAGACCAAGTCAAAGTCCATGTCCAAGATCATGGGTCGCCATAAAGTTCTGAGAACTACCTTAATCCCTTGGCTTATTTATTAAGGAACGGAGTATGAATTAACGGAAATACTAATTGCAGATAAAGGGAGATCAGATAAAGGGGCGATCTTGAGAACACATAACAGAAAGGAAATGGCAAAGACTAGCATGGTTGTCATGATAGTAGCAATGATGATGCTGATTAGTGGAATAGCTGCCAAGAATTTGACCGTGGGAGATGAAATGGGATGGAAAGTTCCTTCCTCTGACGACTTCTACACCACCTGGGCTGCCAACCAGACGTTTGTCGTTGGTGACATTTTGGGTAATTCTATTGTAACTATACATTTATTCGTTTGCTTTTACAGAGTACATTTTACGAGTCTTGGTCATGATAATGCTAATTTGTATTAATGTCCATTATTTATAGGAAATGTTGTTAATTTATAATCGGTTAATTACTACGTACCTTTTAAAATCAAGTTTTTGAATCTACCTTTTAAAAACTTTTTAAAAACTATCACCTTAACTCTTCACCATCCCCACTACCAGTCACACCAAACCACCACCAACAGTCGCACCACCACCATCTCCAATCGCATCACGACCAAACTCGTGGGATGAAATACCACCGGCACTTGCCACACCAGGCAGCAGACCCGATGAAGAAAAGCCACCACCACCACAACAAACAACACTCCCTTTCTGTCAAAAGCAAACCCCATCCTCAAAGCACCGCCTTGAAGACATCAACATATTTAGCAAGCTACAACGCCTTCAACACCACCGTTACCATGCCACTGAAACCATCGCCATCACGCCATCTGAACCCTGTGACCCAGCATTTCCTTTTATGGTAGAAGCGGCGGCCATGATTGTTGGGTGGATGGTGCGAGTAGTGGTTGTCATATCCTGTGAATTTTGGCTTAGTTGGGTTATCTTCTTTACCCATAAGTGGAGGTTGAAGGAGGTCTTGGTGGCTCCTATGGAAGTGGTGGATTTGGGTGGGTGATGAAGGTGGTGATTGGTGGTTGTCAAAGAGATAGATGCGGTGGTTGTTTTGGGAATGTTAGAGAAGGATTAAGGCGTATAGTAAGGGGTATTTTGGCCATTCACTTTTTTTTTGGCCGTAAATCATTTACGGTATCAGTTTTTGATCAAAAGTGGTTTAGATGGTACTACGGAGTACATTTTTAAAAAGCTTTTAAAAGGTAGCAAGTTTCAAAAACTTGATTTTAGAAGGTAGTAATCTGAAAAGTGAAAGAAGATAGGACTTTCGGTATAAGTTTTGGAAGAATTTCGTTCACTTGAGATTTGGCATTAAGAATTATCTTCGATATAAAATTTGAAAAATGATGTTATGTTATTGTTAGGTATATGTTATCAATTTTTCCTTATTTATATTCCACTAGAGTTAAAAAACAACAATGTCTAAGCTACAAATAATTCTTTCTCCCAACTTGCTCCATTTTATACTGTGTTTTCCTTCACTACGCACTTCCATTGTTGGCATGGGCGTTTTAAGCGGGGGTTCATGGGGTTCCATTGAACCCCCACTCATCCCCAAAAATTATCATATATAAGTAGGAATGATAATGAATCAGTAAGATGTTGGCATATTGGTTTGTATGTGGCCTTTTATTCAGGGTGTTGGGGTTCGATTCCCTTAGCTAACAAATTTTCCTTACCATTTACTTCTTTATTTATTTTTAATTGACTTTTACTTGCAATTTTAATTTAATATGTAAATGTGAACCCCCATTACGAGCATCCTAGAAACGCCACTGATTTGTTGTCCCACCTTACTTTGGCACCTCCTGGTGACAATTCATGTCACGAAATCATTATGAGAATAATATTTCTCGTTGTTTGTATTATCCCCTTCAACTGTACCGCGTATAAGTGTAGTACATAATGTCGTTTTACAGAGATCATGTTATATCCCCCTTAAGTTCTTAACCATTCATTGTCTTGGCAGTTTTTAACTTTGACACTGGCGCCCATACCGTGGCCATAACGTCAAGAGATGCTTATGACGATTGTGACAAGGACATTGATGCGGATGCTATTGAAGTTGAAGAAGGCCCTTATGAAAGGACCCTGGATAGCGCAGGGCAATTCTACTTCTTTTGCACTATAGGCTTTCACTGTGCCAATGGCCTGAAATTCTCTGCCAATGTCACGGGAACTCCTGCACCGGCTCCTTGATCTTCTTAAGGAAGATTTACTACCGCCTCCCACTGGTTTTACCATCTCCTTTCCTCGTGGCCCTTATATACCATCAAGCTTCTATCAGTTGTTTATTTCTTTTTTTCCGTTGTTGGAAAGGTTGAACCTGGTGATAGTATCATCACTCGTGACTTGTGACTTAACTAGACTAATTATCTCACCGGTGCAGTTATATTCCGTGGCTTTTGTTTATGTAAACATCTTTTTCGAAATATTTGGTGTTCTTATTTTCTCTCTTTGTGGATTTAAGTTAGGTGGTACAGATTTGGGTCTCTTTTGGTTCGATCTGTTGTTATTCCGACTCATGTTCAAATGTTTAGCTGTTAAGGGTAATTATTTTTTTCCATTGGAGGAGCTGGTCGGTCAGTGCGCCTTTGCTACTAGCTACATTGGTCCTGTCTTCATATGATCGCATTAACTTGTTTCCGGTGGTGGCATGCAAAAATTTGTACATTAGTCACTGTGTGAGATATATTTTAACCAAACGTATGAAATTAACACAAATTCGAGAGAGTACGTTGGCCACTGCATTCACATAATCACATTTTGATGTGATAAGTTGGTGTTGCCTGTTGCCTGTTGGTGACCTGCAAAAATCGACGGAGTATGTAATACGGTTAAGTTTCAAACGTCGTTTGTTCCACTAATTATTAGTGTAAAAGTCATCATAAAGTAAGCCTTACATCATCTTTACATCACTTAGTTAAGTCGTATAAGACTCGAAACAAAATCATTAAGGAAGTCAAATAAAGTTTACTTTTTTTTTACAACAATAAACTGATTATATTAAAAACTACATCATCTATCCAGTAGCTAAACGAATAGACCAGAAAAGAGTAAATTCTAAAGAGGTGGCGAATTTCATGAACTGAATTCCGCACGCCTATTGGTACTGGCTGTAACTTTGCCAGAACAGAAGATAATTTTCGACATGAAATGACAAAAGAGACAGAGGTATAGCCCACCAATTGGGCACGTCGCATTGCAGACAGTAGAGCTCTTGTCGATGCCACCAGTGTAGACGAAGCTCTGATATAGACCCGATCAGATTCTCCCGTAAGTGAGTCCGAAATGGAGGCGTGATAACACTTATTCGAACTCAAATGACCGACCAACACATATATGCAAATAGTGTCAGAGGTAATGGTTATTGGGACGACTGCCGGTGCAGGATATGGTACTAGCGAAGTGTAACCCGTTAAGGTGCACCAAGTTTCTGGGAATTTTTGATGTGAAGTGAAAAGGTGATCGGTAAGTTGGCAAATTCGCAGAGGATCCACAGGACAGTGGTTATAAACTACAGAGTTTCGGACAGTCCAAATTGCTTGCAGGACACATCCAAAGTAAAGGAGAGGATTGTAAGAACCTGATGACCGATGATGGAAAAAGGATATCAAATCAGCCAACCATCTAGAAAAGGGTATCCCAGCATTTGTTTGCGTGTTAATACCAAGAGCAGAAGATTGTCATACATGCTGGGTAATAGTGCAAGATCGGAAAAGATGATCTGTAGAGTAGGCTGACAGATGGCCACAATGCTCACTTCTGCTGCTCATCTGGATTTATTGTACTCTGCATTAAAAGGCTAGCCTAAAAATGTCACGTAGACAATGCCACATGGGATGAAAAAAAACCACGTACACAATAACAATGTGACTTGGTAAACTAATATGACATGGATTATCAATTTATTATTATATTGCATTAATTTAATTCACTTATTTTCTTTAAAAATCCATCCATATTCCATTAGCTTTAAATTTAATTAACTCAAAAAAAAAAAACTACAGTAAGAAAATACGCATTAACTATAAGTTAATAATTTCAAGAAATTTCATATGGATTAGTATTATATGTATTCAAAATAAAAAAACTGAATACATAAGAAATTAAAAATGAAGAAGAATAAATGAAGTTGAAAAAAAAAATGTATTGTCGGATTTGTCACTAATTCACTACTTTTTTTTGAAAGGCACTAATTCACTATTATTGTTATTATAACTTTGTTGTATATAAAAGATGTTTTACAGAACTAATTAATCAATGAATGAGTATTAAATATCATAAAAATATTTTCTTAGGAAAATATAAAATGTATGGAAAAGAAAATATTTATTTAATTTAAGTAATTTACAAACAAATTCTGTAAATACTTAAATGAAATTAAACATTAATAATAGAATTTTAAAAGGGTAGTAATACTGTGTATTTAGTTCATGAAATTATTTCACGTAAAGGATAAGGTTTTGGAAAATATAAAATATATGGAAAAGAAAATATTTATTTATTTTAAATAATTTACAAACAAATTCTGTAAATACATAAGTAAATTAAACACTAATAATAGAATTTTAAAAGGGTAGTAATACCATGTATTTAGTTCATGAAATTATATCACGTAAAGGATAATTTAAATGAGACCTTCTCCATTCCACTTTTATTGTTTAATTATCCTTTAAAATTCATTCCGAATTAATTGTTTTTTCAAAATTTAGTATGATAAATGACTTAACTATTAGTATTTATACAATATAATAAAAAGACAAGATGAGTAGTTTATTATTTGACGTGTGTCATGTTAAGCATAGGGATGTCAGCGGGGCGAGTACAAGTGTATACCGCCCCGCACCCGCCCCAGTTGGGGCGGAGATGGGCAGAGCTTTGGCGGGTGGTGGGGCGGGTGCGGGTATGAAAATTGTACCCGCCATGGGTAATGGGGCGGGGATGGATTTTGCATCTTACCCGCCTCAAACCCGCCTACCCTCCAATTGCTAAAAAAATTTGTGCGATTATGACAATTTTTTAAATCTTATTTAGTTATAATTAAGATATAATGTAAATAATAACTATTTTATAAAGGTTTTTACTAACTTCTTGGTGAAAAACTAAACTTATAAAGATAAATTCAAAAAAAATGGAAATTAATAATGACTAAATCAACATTTGCAAAAAAATTTATCGAATAAATTATAGTGTAGCCGGTTAATGGATAAGCGGGGCGGGTACGGTTTTATATTTCCACCCGTTGGAATGGTTTTGGAAACTTGTACCGCCACGGGTGGTGGGGCGGGGACGGGTACGAGTTTTTCATGGTGAGTATGGGTACGGGGGAGCCTATATCCACCACCGCCCCGCCCCAATGACATCCCTAGTTAAGCAATTTTAAGTGCCACATTTTATGTTATTTTTCTTTGCAGTTTATCTATACAATATAGTTAAAAGCCTACTTAAACATTTAATTTTATTCCACGTGTAATTTTTCTATTGGTTAATAATAATTCAATTATATTAATTACTTAATTATCTAACTAAATTAAGTAATTATCTAACTAAAATTAACCACTAAATACCATGTGTTACATTCTTATAAAATACAAACAAGATAAAAAATATTCGTGGCAAACACAAAAAATAAATTAATACAAACTCTTTATTTCCTTCTCAAATTTGGTATTAATCTACCTATTCATTTAACTTTTTTTTTTCCTTTTATTTAATAGATGGTCTTTTGGTTTTTCCTCACAATTATTATACTTTATTGAAATTAATTAAATAATTAATTACAAAAATTTCCTTATATAAATATTACAACAATCCTATTTTTCATTTTTATCGAAAAAGTTGGTAGGTAAAGTATGCATATATAACCAATTGAATTATTTAACTTTTTAATTCTTATTATGTTTTGAATAGTTAGAATCTTATTTAACTATTATTTTTGTGTTTGTATTAAAATTGCAGGAGGATGACATACTCACATATAAAAAACATTGCATGAAATCTGAAAATAATGGTTATGAAACTTCTTTGTAATTATCTTTTGACTTGAATATATTTTTCATTTTTATTATTATTATTATTATTATTATTATTATTATTATTATTAATTTTATTACTATTATTACTATTACTATTATTATTATTACTATTATTATTATTACTATTATTATTATTACTATTATTATTATTATTATTATTATTATTATTATTATTATTATTATTATTATTATTATTATTATTATTATTATTATTATTATTATTATTATTATTATTATTATTATTATTATTACTAAAATTCTCCGGAAATCACGCAGAAAGTTCCTCGGGTCAGATAAAGCGGCCACGCAAAATTTGAGTAGCAACAGAAGACATTTGGGGGTGCCGGTACGCCATAAACCAGCATTCGTCGAACCTCGGATAATCGTGAAAAATGTATTAATAATCGTTATCTGAGGCTGAAATCGAATAGGTTAACTCCTGAAATGACCTCGGACGCGTGATAAAAAAATCGGGCGAAAAAGAAACAGGGCCCGCTACGACCTCGATAACGGCTCAAATTGAAGTGTATAATACACGGTTTTTCGGGATTCCAGGGTATCGGAACAAAATTCTCCGGAAATCACGCAGAAAGTTCCTCGGGTTAGATAAAGCGGCCACGCAAAATTTGATTAGCAACGGAAGACATTTTGGGGTGCCGGTACGCCATAAACCAGCATTCGTCGAACCTCGGATAATCGTCAAAAATGTATTAATAATCGTTATCCGAGGCTGAAATCGAATAGGTTAACTCCTGAAATGACCTCGAATGCGTGATAAAAAAACCGGGCGAAAAAGAAATAGGGCCCGGTACGACCTCTCGAACAGCTCAAATTGAAGTGTATAATACACGGTTTTTCGGGATTCCATGGTACCGGAAAAAAATTCTCCGGAAATCGCGCAGAAAGTTTCTCGGGTCAGATAAAGCGGCCACGCAAAATTTAAGTAGCAACGGAAGACATTTGGGGGTGCCGCCGGTACGCCATAAACCAGCATTCGTTGAACCGCGGATAATCGTGAAAAATGTATTAATACTCGTTATCCGAGGCTGAAATCGAATAGGTTAACTCCTAAAATAACATCGGACGCGTGATTAAAAAATCGGGAGAAAAAGAAACAGGGTCTGGTATGACCTCACGAACGGCTCAAATTGAAGTGTATATTACACAGTTTTTCGGGGTTTTAGGGTACCGAAACAAAATTCTCCGGAAATCACGCAGAAAGTTCCTCGAGTCAGATAAAGCGGCCACGCAAAATTTGAGTAGCAACGGAAGACATTTGGGGGTGCCGGTACGCCATAAACCAACATTCGTCGAACCTCGGATAATCGTGAAAAATGTATTAATAATCGTTATCCGAGGCTGAAATCGAATAGGTTAAATCCTGAAATGACCTCGGACGCGTGAAAAAAAACCGGGAGAAAAAAAAACAGGGTCCGATACGACCTCCAGAACGGCTCAATTTGAAGTGTATAATACACGGTTTTTCGGGATTCTAGGGTACCGGAACAAAATTCTCCGGAAATCGAGCAGAAAGTTCCTCGGGTCAGATAAAGCGGACACAAGAAATTTGAGTACCAACGGAAGACATTTGGTGGTGCCAGTATGCCATAAACCAGCATTTATCGAAACTCGGATAATCGTGAAAAATGTATTAATATTCATTATCCGAGGCGGAAATAGGATAGGTTAACTCCTAAAATGACCTCGGACGCGTGATAAAAAAATCGGGAGAAAAGGTAACAGGGTCCGGCACGACCTCCCGAACGGCTCAAATTGAAGTTTATAATACACGGTTTTTCGAGATTCCAGGGTACCGGAATAAAATTCTCCGGAAATCGCGCAGAAAGTTCCTTGGGTCAGATAAAGCGGCCATGCAAAATTAGAGTAGCAACGGAAGACATTTGGGGGTGCCGGTATGCCATAAACAAGCATTCGTTGAACTCGGATAATCGTGAAAAATGTATTAATACTCGTTATCCGAGGCTGAAATGGAATAGGTTAACTCCTGAAATGACCTCGAACGCGTGATAAAAAAACCGGGCGAAAAAGAAACAGGGCCTGGTACGACCTCTCGAACGGTTCAAATTGAAGTGTATAAATGTATAATCCACGGTTTTTCGGGATTCAAGGGTACCGGAACAAAATTCTCCGGAAATCGTGCAGAAAGTTCCTCGGGTCAGATAAAGCGGACACGGGAAATTTGAGTAGCAACAGAAGACATTTGGTGGTGCCAGTATGACATAAAGTAGCATTTGTCGAACCTCGGATAATAGTGGAAAATGTATTAATATTCGTTATTCGAGGCTGAAATCGAATAGGTTAACTCCTGAAATAACCTCGGACGCGTAATAAAAAAACCGGGCGAAAAAGAAACAGGGCCCGGTACGACCTCTCGAACGGCTCAAATTGAAGTGTATAATACCCGGTTTTCGGGGTTCCATGGTACCGGAACAAAATTCTCCGGAAATCGCGCAGAAAGTTTCTCGGGTCAGATAAACGGAACACGCGAAATTTGAGTAGCAACGGAAGACATTTGGTGGTGCCAGTATGCCATAAACCAACATTCGTCGAACCTCGGATAATCGTGAAAAATTTATTAATATTCGTTATCCGAGGCTGAAATCGAATAGGTTAACTACTGAAATGACCTCGGACGCATGATAAAAAAACCGGGAGATAAAGAAACAGGGCCCGGACGACCTCCCGAACGGCTCAAATTGAAGTGTAATACACGGTTTTTCGGGATTACAGGGTACCGGAACAAAATTCTCCGGAAATCATGCAGAAAGTTCCTCGGGTCAGATAAAGCGGCCACGCAAAATTTGAGTAGCAACGGAAGACATTTGGGGGTGTCGGTACGTCATAAACCAGCATTCGTCGAACCTCGGATAATCGCGAAAAATGTATTAATAATCGTTATCCGAGGCTGAAATCGAATAGGTTAACTTCTGAAATAACCTCGGACGCGTGATAAAAAACCGGGAGAAAAAGAAACAGGGTCATGTACCACCTCCCGAACGGCTCAAATTGAAGGGTATAATACATGGTTTTTCCGGATTCCAGGGTACCGGAACAAAATTCTCCGGAAATCGCGCTGAAAAGTTTCTCGGATCAGATAAAGCGGCCAAGCAAAATTTGAGTAGCAACGGAAGACATTTGGGGGTGCCGGTACGCTATAAACCAGCATTCGTTGAACCGCGGATAATCGTGAAAAATGTATTAATACTCGTTATCCGAGGCTGAAATCGAATAGGTTAACTTCTGAAATGACCTCGGACGCGTGATAAAAGACCACATGAAAAAGAAACAGGGTCCAGTACGACCTCCCGAACGGCTCAAATTGAAGTGTATAATACATGGTTTTTCGGGATTCCAGGGTACCGGCACAAAATTCTCCGGAAATCGCGCAGAAAGTTCATCGGGTCAGATAAAGCGGACACACGAAATTTGAGTAGCAACGGAAGACATTTGGATGTGCCAGTATGCCATAAACCAGCATTTGTCGAACCTCGGATAATCGTGAACAATGTATTAATATTCGTTATCCGAGGCTAAAATCGAATAGGTTAACTCCTGAAATGACCTCGGACGCGTGATAAAAAAAACCGGGAGAAAATGAAAGAGGGTCCGGTACGACCTCACGAACGGCTCAAATTGAAGTGTATAATTGTGACACCCCTCGTTGAGGCAACTAAATATAACTAGTAAATCGTGGCGGAAACACGATATTTTTAAAACTTTTAAAGCTTCTAGTGAAGTCCAACGCGAGGTATCACCAACACGATAGATAAGTTTAGATAGTTAAAGTTAAGTTTACAACACAAGTCTATTTATTGGGGAAAAGTTATCCCACGAATGAACATGTGTCTAAAAGTAGGTGAGTCTATTAAAGTGATAGCTAAATAAGGTCCAAGGTAAGAACTCGCTAGCTCACACGGTCTTCCCCATTTAAGCTTCATCACCAACCTGTCATTCATAATAAATATGAAAGCCACAGTCAATGGGGAGTAACTCAGGGTTCTCCCAGCCACAATATGTCAAAATACAAGTAATTAGGAATGCAATTAAATAAACAAGTATAAGAATAAATACTTACGGTAACAAGAGAATCATGATTAGTATACAAAATGCAATGAGAGTAGTTATGCATAAATGAGAGGAGAATAATTAGGTCAAACAGTCACCAATTGACTCGACTCAAATGTAAGACAAATTACAAAGTATAGACTCAAACAAGACAACCCTCTAGACTCCAACCTCTTGGTAGGACGACGATCATAATACGGTCCTAGTCTAAACCTGGCCAGACTCTCGGGATGGACGACACCCGATTCGACAAACGATACCAAATCGTATCCAAGACTCGAAATATGGTACACCTAACCGTGCCCGAAAGTCGAGTAACCTCAAGCGGAACCTTGTCACCTAACCGTGACCCCCGGTCCGAAGAGGCGGAAGGAAAAATAGCCCAACTCGGAAACAATGGCACCTAACCGTGACCCAATGTCCGAGGGCAAATAAATAAGGAATGTCGAGTAGTCTCACAATGTAAAACGTCACACTCGGGTCACAAATACGAGTGGAAAAGATTGAACAAACATAACGTAAACAATTCATGTGAAGCATGCATAAGTATAAAGGTATGAGAAACATCAGGTACTCTCTGCCGGTGTGGGCACCGCATTTCTTGCCCACCGGGCAGAGGATTCATGCTATGGTGAACAATGTCAAATTAGGTGAGGGTGTATTCTCTGGGGGTGGCGGCTGCCCACCCACCGGCCCAGGGGATACAAGCTAAAGGAAACAAGGTCAAAAACATTCAATGTGTATCCTCTGCCGGGGTGACCATTTTGCCCACCGGCAGGGAATACCTACTATAGTCAATTAACTTCAACATTTCACATTGTGTATTCTCTGCCGGTTGACCGGCTGCCGGCCCACCGGCAGGGGATACACCCTATTATAAAAGGCACCAAAAATTTCATGTACGCGCTGCCGGTTGGGTAGGCCGGCTGCCGGCCCACCGGCAGAGGATCACTGTATACGAAAACTCAACAAACATTCATCTAGAGCCTTCCAAATTCAACCATCTTTCATTTAATCATTTCATACTTCTTAAACATGATGAATACTCAAAAAATTACCACTTTCAAGATGTAATTAACATATGGGGTGGATTATAAGTCATTAAAGTGAGGCTTAAATCAAATAATTATGAGGGAATTACACTAACATCATCCCATATTTCACCATATTACAACAAGACATGAAATTACTCCTTAAACATGTGAGAATTGTCATACAAGTATTCTACTCAACACCAAATCACCAAAAAGCATGAAAGACACCAAATTTAACATTCATATGAGTCTAATACTACACAATTCACACAATTTTAACATAAAAGTCGAGTAACCCATCACCGTTACCTTTTTGCACTTCAATCTTCTAAAGACTCGTCAATGATGTAGCTATCCTCCTCCGGGTTGTCCAAGTTCTCCCCTAAACACAAAAACAAAGGTATTAAGTCAAGAATCTACATCCTTGTAAGATGAGAATTTCGAAATAGAGGAAAAGATGGCAACTTTCTTACTTAGAAAGAAGGGAAATGAGAAAAGGAAGAGAATGGCGCGAAAAGGAACGAGATTGGTGAAGAATTGAGTTGGTGAAGAATTGAGTGAGATATGGTGATTTTAGGGTTAGTAAGGGAAGGTTCAACAATGGTGATATGGTTGTTGGGAAATTTCAGAAATTAGAAGTGAGGGAGATGAAGTTGTGAGGGTTTAGTTGAGGTTTTGTGTAGAGAAAAGAGGGGGAAAAAGGCCCATGAGTCAAGTTAAGCCCAATAACTCGAAATGAGTCGGTATCCACTAGAATTTTCGTCCCAAGTCTACTATAACTCGAGTCGGAGAATAATATTATTAAAATCTACACTATTATTACCGTTACACGGCTACGACGATATTTTATGAAAATAAGCTTTAAATAATAATTATTTAATAAAAATTACTTAAAAGTTCATTTAAAATATAAGAAAGGCGCGGGGTGTTACAATAATACACGGTTTTTCGGGATTCCAGGGTACCGGAACAAGATTCTTCGGAAATCGCGCAGAAAGTTCCTCGGGTCAGATAAAGCGGCCACACAAAATTAGGGTAGCAACGGAAGACATTTGGGGGTGCCGGTATTCCATAAACCAGCATTCGTCGAACTCGGATAATCGTAAAAAATGTATTAATACTCGTTATCCGAGACTGAAATCAAATAGGTTAACTCCTGAAATGACCTCCGACGCGTGATAAAAAAAACCAGGCGAAAAAGAAACAGGGCCCGATACGACCTCCCGAACCGCTTAAATTGAAGTGTATAATACATGGTTTTTCGGGATTCCAGGGTACCGGAACAAAATTCTCCAAAAATCGCGCAGAAAGTTCCTCGGGTCAGATAAAGCGGACACACGAAATTTGAGTAGCAACGGAAGACATTTGGTGGTGCCAGTATGCCATAATCCAGCATTTGTCGATCCTCAGATAATCGTGAACAATGTATTAATATTCGTTATCCGAGGCTAAAATCGAATAGGTTAACTCCTGAAATGACCTCGGACGCGTGATGAAAAAACCGGGAGAAAATGAAAGAGGGTCCGGTACGACCTCACGAACGACTCAAATTGAAGTGTATAATACACGGTTTTTCGGGATTCCAGGGTACCGGAACAAAATTCTCCGGAAATCGCGCAGAAAGTTCCTCGGGTCAGATAAAGTGGTCACGCAAAATTAGAGTAGCAACGGAAGACATTTGGGGGTGCCGGTATTCCATAAACCAGCATTCGTCGAACTCGGATAATTGTGAAAAATGTATTAATACTCGTTATCTGAGACTGAAATCGAATAGGTTAAGTCCTGAAATGACCTCGGACGCGTCATAAAAAACCGGGCGAAAAAGAAACAGGGCCCAGTACGACCTCCCGAACGGCTCAAATTGAAGTAGATAATACACGGTTTTTCGGGATTCCAGGGTACCGGAGCAAAATTCTCCAGAAATCGCGCAGAAAGTTCCTCGGGTCAGATAAAGCGCACACACGAAATTTGAGTTGCAACGGAAGACATTTGGTGGTGCCAGTATGCCATAAACCAGCATTTGTCGAACATCGGATAATCGTGAACAATGTATTAATATTCGTTATCCGAGGCTAAAATCGAATAGGTTAACTCCTGAAATGACCTCGGACGCGTGATAAAAAAACCGGGAGAAAATGAAAGAGGGTCCGGTACGACCTCACGAACGGCTCAAATTGAAGTGTATAATACACGATTTTTCGGGATTCCAGGGTACCGGAACAAAATTCTCCGAAAATCACGCAGAAAGTTTCTCGTGTCAAATAAAGCGGCAACGCAAAATTTGAGTGGCAACGGAAGACATTTGGGGTGCCGGTACGCCATAAACCAGCATTTGTCGAACCTCGGATAATCGTGAAAAATGTATTAATATTCATTATGCGAGGCTGAAATTGGATAGGTTAACTCCTAAAATGACCTCGGAAGCGTGATAAAAAAAACCGGGAGAAAAAGAAACAGGGTCCGTCACGACCTCTCGAACGGCTCAAATTGAAATGTATAATACACTGTTTTTCGGGATTCCGGGGTACCGGAGCAATATTCTCCGGAAATCGCGCAGAAAGTTTTTCGGGTCAAATAAAGCGGCCACGCAAAATTTGAGTAGCAACGGAAGACATTTGGGGGTGCCGGTACGCCATAAACCAGCATTCGTGGAACTTCGGATAATCGTGAAAAATGTATTAATATTCATTATCCGAGGCTGAAATCGAATAGGTTAACTCTTAAAATGACCTCGGACGCGTGATAAAAAAACCGGGAGAAAAGGAAACAGGGTCTGGTATGACCTCACGAACGGCTCAACTTGAAGTGTATAATACACGGTTTTTCGGGATTCCAGGGTACCGGAACAAAATTCACCGGAAATCGCGCAGAAAGTTTCTCGGGTCAGATAAAGCGGCCACGCAAAATTTGAGTAGCAATGGAGGACATTTGGGGGTGCCGGTAGTACGCCATAAACCAGTATTTGTTGAACCTCGGATAATCGTGAAAAATGTATTAATACTCGTTATCCGAGGCTGAAATCGAATAGGTTAACTCCTAAAATAACCTTGGATGCGTGATTAAAAAATAGGGAGAAAAGAAACTGGGTCTGGTTTGACCTTCCGAACGACTTAAATTGAAGTGTATAATACACGGTTTTTCTGGATTTTAGGGTACCGGAACAAAATTCTCCGGAAATCGTGCAGAAAGTTCCTCGTGTCGGATAAAGCGGCCACGCAAAATTTGAGTAGCAACGGAAGACATTTGGGGTGCCGGTATGCCATAAACCATCATTCGTCGAACCTCGGATAATCGTGAAAAATGTATTAATACTTGTTATCCGAGTCTGAAATCGAATAGGTTAACTCCTGAAATGACCTCGGACGCGTGATAAAAAACAGGAGAAAAAGAAACAGGGTCCGGTATGACCTCCCGAACCGCTCAAATTGAAGTGTATAATACCCGGTTTTTCGGGATTCCAGGGTACCGGAACAAAGTTCTCCGGAAATCGCGCAGAAAGTTTCTCGGGTCAGATAAAGCGCCCACGCAAAATTAGAGTAGGAACGGAAGACATTTGGGGTGCCGGTATGCCATAGACCATTATTCATCGAACCTCGGATAATCGTGAAAAATGTATCAATACTCGTTATCCAAGGCTGAAATCGAATAGGTTAACTCCAGAAATGACCTCGAACGCGTGATAAAAAAACCGGGCGAAAAAGAAACAGGGCCGATACGACCTCCCGAACGGCTCAAATTGAAGTGTATAATACACGGTTTTTCGGGATTCACGGGTACCGGAACAAAATTCTCCGGAAATCGCGCAGAAAGTTCCTCGGGTCAGATAAAGCGGACACACGAAATTTGAGTAGCAACGGAAGAAATTTGGTGGTGCCAGTATGCCATAAACCAGCATTTGTCGAACCTCGGATAATCGTGAACAATGTATTAATATTCGTTATCCGAGGCTGAAATCGAATAGGTTAACTCCTGAAACGACCACGGATGCGTGATAAAAAAACAGGGAGAAAAAGAAACAGGGTCCGGTACGACCTCACGAACGGCTCAAATTGAAGTGTATAATACACGGTTTTTCGGGATTCCAGGGCACCGGAACAAAATTCTCCGGAAATCGCGCAGAAAGTTCCTCGGGTCGGATAAAGCGGCCACACAAAATTTGAGTAGCAACGGAAGACATTTGGGGGTGCCGGTACGCCATAAACCAGCATTCATCGAACCTCGGATAATCGTGAAAAATGTATTAATATTCCTTATCCGAGGCTGAAATCGAATAGGTTAATTTCTAAAATGACCTCGGACGCGTGATAAAAAAACCGGGAGAAAAAGAAACAGGGTCCGGTATGACCTCACGAACGGCTCAAATTGAAGTGTATAATACACGATTTTTCGGGATTCCAGGGTACCGGAACAAAATTCTCCGGAAATCACGCAGAAAGTTCGTCGGGTCAGATAAAGCGGCCACGCAAAATTTGAGTAGCAACGGAAGACATTTAGGGGTGCCGGTACGCCATAAACCGGCATTCGTCGAACCTCGGATAATCGTGAAAAATGTATTAATAATCGTTATCTGAGGCTGAAATCGAATAGCTTAACTCCTGAAATGACCTCGGACGGGTGATAAAAAAAACCGGGCGAAAAAGAAACAGGGCCCGCTACGACCTCCGGAACAGCTCAAATTGAAGTGTATAATACATGGTTTTTCGGGATTCCATGGTACCGGAACAAAATTCTCCGGAAATCGCGCAGAAAGTTCCTTGGGTCAGATAAAGTGGACACACGAAATTTGAGTATTAACGGAAGACATTTGGTGGTGCCAGTATGCCATAAACCAACATTTGTCGAACCTCGGATAATTGTGAACAATGTATTAATATACGTTATCCGAGGCTGAAATCGAATAGGTTAACTCCTAAAAAGACCTCGGACGCGCGATAAAAAAGCCGGGAGAAAAAGAAACAGGGTCTGGTATGATCTCGCGAACGGCTCAAATTGAAGTGTATAATATTGGTTTTTCGGGATTCCAGAGTACCGGAACAAAATTCTCCGGAAATCGCGCAGAAAGTTTCTCGGGTCAGATAAAGTGGCCACGCAAAATTTAAGTAGCAACGGAAGACATTTGGGGGTGCCGGTACGCCATAAACCAGCATTCGTTGAACCACGGATAATCATGAAAAATGTATTAATATTCGTTATCCGAGGCTGAAATCGAATATGTTAAATCCTAAAATAACATCGGACGTGTGATTAAAAAATTGGGACAAAAAGAAACAGGGTCTGGTATGACCTCCCAAACGGCTCAAATTGAAGTGTATTTTACACAGTTTTTCGGGATTTTAGGGTACCGGAACAAAATTCTCCGAAAATCGTGCAGAAAGTTCCTCGTGTCAGATAAAACGGCCACGCAAAACTTGAGGAGCAACGGAAGACATTTGGGGTGTCGGTATGCCATAGACCATTATTCGTCGAACCTTGGATAATCGTGAAAAATGTATTAATACTCTTTATCCAAGGCTGAAATCGAATAGGTTAACTCCTGAAATGATCTCGGACGCGTGATAAAAACCGGGAGAAGAAGAAACAGGGTCCAGTATGACCTCCCGAACAGCTCTAATTGAAGTGTATAATACACGGTTTTTCGGGATTCCAGGGTACCGGAACAAAATTCTCCGGAAATCAGGCAGAAAGTTCCTCGGGTCAGATAAAGCGGCCACGCAAAATTCGGGTAGCAACGGAAGACATTTGGGGGTGCCGATATTCCATAAACCAGAATTCGCCGAACTCGGATAATCGTGAAAAATGTATTAATACTCGTTATCCGAGACTGAAATCGAATAGGTTAACTCCTGAAACGACCTCGGACGCGTGATAAAAAACCTGGCGAAAAAGAAACAGGGCCCGGTACGACCTCCCGAACGGCTCAAATTGAAGTGTTTAATACATGGTTTTTCGGGATTCCAGGGTACCGGAACAAAATTCTCCGAAAATCGCGCAGAAAGTTCCTTGGGTCAGATAAAGTGGACACACGAAATTTGAGTAGCAACGGAAGACATTTGGTGGTGCCAGTATGCAATAAACCAGCATTTGTCGAACCTCGGATAATCGTGAACAATGTATTAAAATTCGTTATCCGAGGTTAACATTGAATAGGTAACTCCTGAAATGACCTCGGACGCGTAATAAAAAAAATCGGGAGAAAATGAAACAGGGTCCGGTACTACCTTACGAACGACTCAAATTGAAGTGTATAATACACGGTTTTTCGGGATTCCAGGGTATGGGAACAAAATTCCCCGGAAATCGCGCAGAAAGTTCCTCGGTCAGATAAAGCGGCCACACAAAATTTTAGTAGCAACGGAAGACATTTGGGGGTGCCGGTACGCCATAAACCAGCATTCATCGAACCTCGGATAATCGTGAAAAATGTATTAATATTCCTTATCCGAGGCTGAAATCGAATAGGTTAATTCCTAAAATGACCTCGGACGCGTGATAAAAACCGGGAGAAAAAGAAACAGGGTCCGGTATGACCTCACGAACGGCTCAAATTGAAGTGTATAATACACGATTTTTTGGGATTCCAGGGTACCGGAACAAAATTCTCCCGAAATCACGCAGAAAGTTCCTCGGGTCAGATAAAGCGGCCACACAAAATTTGAGTAGCAACGGAAGACATTTAGGGGTGCCGGTACGCCATAAACCGGCATTCGTCGAACCTCGGATAATCGTGAAAAATGTATTAATAATCGTTATCTGAGGCTGAAATCGAATAGCTTATCTCCTGAAATGACCTCGGACGCGTGATAAAAAAAACCGGGCGAAAAAGAAACAGGGCCCGCTACGACCTCCGGAACGGCTCAAATTTAAGTGTATAATACATGGTTTTTCGGGATTCCATGGTACCGGAACAAAATTCTCCGGAAATCGCGCAGAAAGTTCCTCGGGTCAGATAAAGTGGACACACGAAATTTGAGTATCAACGGAAGACATTTGGTGGTGCCAGTATGCCATAAACCAGCATTTGTCGAACCTCGGATAATTGTGAACAATGTATTAATATTCGTTATCCGAGGCTAAAATCGAATAGGTTAACTCCTGAAATGACCTCGAACGCGTGATAAAAAAACCGGGAGAAAATGAAAGAGGGTCCGGTACGACCTCACGAACGGCTCAAATTGAAGTGTATAATACACGGTTTTTCGGGATTCCAGGGTACCGGAACAAAATTCTCCGGAAATCGCGCAGAAAGTTTCTCAGGTCAGATAAAGCGGCCACACAAAATTTGAGTAGCAACGGAAGACATTTGGAGGTGCTGCCGGTATGCCATAAACCAGCATTCGTTGAACCGCGGATAATCGTGAAAAAATGTATTAATACTCGTTATCCGAGGCTGAAATCGAATAGGTTAACTCCTAAAATAACATCGGACGCGTGATTAAAAAATCGGGAGAAAAAGAAACAAGGTCTGGTATGACCTTCTGAACGGCTCAAATTGAAGTGTATATTACACAGTTTTTCGGGATTTTAGGGTACCGGAACAAAATTCTCCGAAAATCGTGCAGAAAGTTCCTCATGTCAGATAAAGCGGCCACGCAAAATTTGAGTAGCAATGGAAGACATTTGGGGTGCCGGTATGCCATAAACCATCATTCGTCAAACCTCTGATAATCGTGAAAAATGTATTAATACTCGTTATCCGAGGCTGAAATCGAATAGGTTAAAACCTGAAATGACCTCGGACGCGTGATAAAAAACCGGGAGAAAAAGAAACAGGGTCCGGTATGACCTCCCGAACAGCTCAAATTGAAGTGTATAATACACGGTTTTTCGGGATTCCAGGGTACCGGAACAAAATTCTTCGGAAATCGCGCAGAAAGTTCCTCGGGTTAGATAAAGCGGCCACACAAAATTAGGGTAGCAACAGAAGACATTTGGGGGTGCCGGTACGCCATAAACCAGCATTCGTCGAACCTCGAATAATCGTGAAAAATGTATTAATAATCGTTATCCGAGGCTGAAATCGAATAGGTTTAATCCTGAAATGACCTCGGACGCGTGATAAAAAAACCGGGAGAAAAAGAAACAGGGTCCGGTACGACCTCCCGAACGGCTCAAATTGAAGTGTATAATACACGGTTTTCGGGATTCCATGGTACCGAAACAAAATTCTCCGGAAATCGCGCAGAAAGTTCCTCGGGTCAGATAAAGTGGACACACGAAATTTGAGTAGCAACGGAAGACATTTGGGGGTGCCGGTAGGCCATAAACCAGCATTCGTCGAACCTCGGATAATCGTGAAAAATGTATTAATATTCATTATCTGAGGCTGAAATCGAATAGGTAAACTCCAAAAATGACCTCAGACGCGTGATAAAAAAAACTGGGAGAAAAAGAAACAGGGTCCGGTATGACCTCCCGAACAGCTCAAATTGAAGTGTATAATACACGGTTTTTCGGGATTCCAGGGTCCCAGAACAAAATTCTCCGAAAATAGCGCTGAAAGTTTCTCGGGTCAGATAAAACGGCCACGCAAAATTTGAGTAGCAACGGAAGACATTTGGGGTTGCCGGTATGCCATAAACCAGCATTCGTCGAACCTTGAATAATCGTGAAAAATGTATTAATACCCGTTATCCGAGCCTGAAATTGAATAGGTTAACTCCTAAAATGACCTCGGACGCGTGATAAAAAAAATCGGGAGAAAAGGAAACAGGGTCTGGTATGACCTCCCGAAACGGCTCAAATTGAAGTTCATAATACACGATTTTTCGGGATTTTAGGGTACCGGAACAAAATTCTCCGAAAATCATGCAGAAAGTTCCTCATGTCAGATAAAGCGGCCACACAAAATTTGAGTAGCAACGGAAGACATTTGGGGGTACCGGTACGCCATAAACCAGCATTCGTCGAACCTCGGATAATCGTGAAAAATGTATTACTAATATTTTCCTTATCTGAGGCTGAAATCGAATAGGTTAATTCCTAAAATGACCTCGGACGCGTGATAAAAAAAACGGGAGAAAAAGAAAAAGGGTCAAGTATGACCTCACGAACGGCTCAAATTGAAGTGTATAATACACGGTTTTTCGGGATTCCAGGGTACCGGAACAAAATTCTCCGAAAATCACGCAGAAAGTTCCTCGGGTTAGATAAAGCGGCCACGCAAAATTTGATTAGCAACGGAAGACATTTTGGGGTGCCGGTACGCCATAAACCAGCATTCGTCGAACCTCGAATAATCGTGAAAAATGTATTAATAATCGTTATCCGAGGCTGAAATCGAATAGGTTTAATCCTGAAATGACCTCGGACGCGTGATAAAAAAACCGGGAGAAAAAGAAACAGGGTCCGGTACGACCTCCCGAACGGCTCAAATTGAAGTGTATAATACACGGTTTTCGGGATTCCATGGTACCGAAACAAAATTCTCCGGAAATCGCGCAGAAAGTTCCTCGGGTCAGATAAAGTGGACACACGAAATTTGAGTAGCAACGGAAGACATTTGGGGGTGCCGGTAGGCCATAAACCAGCATTCGTCGAACCTCGGATAATCGTGAAAAATGTATTAATATTCATTATCTGAGGCTGAAATCGAATAGGTAAACTCCAAAAATGACCTCAGACGCGTGATAAAAAAAAAAAAAAAACTGGGAGAAAAAGAAACAGGGTCCGGTATGACCTCCCGAACAGCTCAAATTGAAGTGTATAATACACGGTTTTTCGGGATTCCAGGGTCCCAGAACAAAATTCTCCGAAAATAGCGCTGAAAGTTTCTCGGGTCAGATAAAACGGCCACGCAAAATTTGAGTAGCAACGGAAGACATTTGGGGTTGCCGGTATGCCATAAACCAGCATTCGTCGAACCTTGAATAATCGTGAAAAATGTATTAATACCCGTTATCCGAGCCTGAAATTGAATAGGTTAACTTCTAAAATGACCTCGGACGCGTGATAAAAAAAATCGGGAGAAAAGGAAACAGGGTCTGGTATGACCTCCCGAAACGGCTCAAATTGAAGTTCATAATACACGATTTTTCGGGATTTTAGGGTACCGGAACAAAATTCTCCGAAAATCATGCAGAAAGTTCCTCATGTCAGATAAAGCGGCCACACAAAATTTGAGTAGCAACGGAAGACATTTGGGGGTACCGGTACGCCATAAACCAGCATTCGTCGAACCTCGGATAATCGTGAAAAATGTATTACTAATATTTTCCTTATCTGAGGCTGAAATCGAATAGGTTAATTCCTAAAATGACCTCGGACGCGTGATAAAAAAAACGGGAGAAAAAGAAAAAGGGTCAAGTATGACCTCACGAACGGCTCAAATTGAAGTGTATAATACACGGTTTTTCGGGATTCCAGGGTACCGGAACAAAATTCTCCGAAAATCACGCAGAAAGTTCCTCAGGTCAGATAAAGCGGCCACGCAAAATTTGAGTAGCAACGGAGGACATTTCGGGGTGCCGGTACACCATAAACCAGTATTCGTCGAACCTCTGGTAATCGTGAAAAATGTATTAATAATCGTTATCCGAGGCTGAAATCGAATAGGTTAACTCCTGAAATGACCTCGAACGCGTGATAAAAAAACCGGGCGAAAAAGAAACAGGGCCCGGTACGACCTCTCGAACGGCTCAAATTGAAGTATATAATACACGGTTTTTCGGGATTCCATGGTACCGGAACAAAATTCTCCGGAAATCGCGCAGAAAGTTCCTCGGGTCAGATAAAGCGAACACACGAAATTTGAGTACCAACGGAAGACATTTGGTGGTGCAAGTCTGCCATAAACCAGCATTCGTCGAACCTCGGATAATCGTGAAAAATTTTGTAATACTCGTTGTCCGAGGCTGAAATCGAATAGGTTAACTCCCGAAATGACCTCGGATGCGTGATAAAAAACCGGGCAAAAAAGAAACAGGGCTCGGTACGACCTCCCGAACGGCTCAAATTGAAGTGTATAATACACGGTTTTTCGGGATTCCAGGGTACCGGAGCAAAATTCTTCGGAAATCACGCAGAAAGTTCCTCGTGTGAGATAAAGCGGCCACGCGAAATTTGAGTAGCAACGGAAGACATTTGGGGGTGCCGGTATGCCATAAACCAGCATTTGTCGAACCTCGGATAATCGTGAAAAATGTATTAATAATCGTTATCCGAGGCTGAAATCGAATAGGTTAACTCCTGAAATGACCTCGGACGCGTGATAAAAAAACCGGGAGAAAAAGAAACAGGGTCCGGTACGACCTCCCGAACGGCTCAAATTGAAGTGTATAATACACGTTTTTTCGGGATTCCAGGGTACCGGAACAAAATTCTCCGGAAATCGCTTAGAAAGTTTCTCGGGTCAGATAAAGCGAACACACGAAATTTGAATAGCAACGGAAGAAATTTGGGGGTGCCGGTACGCCATAAACCAGCATTTGTCGAACCTCGGATAATCGTGAAAAATGTATTAATATTCATTATCCGAGGCTGAAATCGAATAGGTAAACTCCAAAAATGACCTCAGATGCGTGATAAAAAAAAAACCGGGAGAAAAAGAAACAAGGTCCGGTATGACCTCCCGAACGGCTCAAATTGAAATGTATAATACACGGTTTTTCGGGATTCCAGGGTCCCGGAACAAAATTCTCTGAAAATCGCGCTGAAAGTTCCTCGGGTCAGATAAAACGGCCACGCAAAATTTGATTAGCAACGGAAGACATTTAGGGGTGCCGGTACGCCATAAACCAGCATTCGCCGAACCTCGAATAATCCTGAAAAATGTATTAATACCCGTTATCCGAGCCTGAAATTGAATAGGTTAACTCCTAAAATAACCTCGGACGCGTGATAAAAAAATCGGGAGAAAAAGAAACAGGGTCTGGTATGACCTCCTGAAACGGCTCAAATTGAAGTGTATAATACACGATTTTTCGGGATTTTAGGGTACCGGAACAAAATTCTCCGGAAATCATGCAGAAAGTTCCTCATGTCACATAAAGCGGCCACGCAAAATTTGAGTAGCAACGAAAGACATTTTGGGGTGCCGGTACGCCATAAACCAGCATTCGTCGAACCTCGGATCATCGTGAAAAATGTATTAATATTCATTATCTGAGGCTGAAATCGAATAGGTAAACTCCTAAAATGACCTCAGAAGCGTGATAAAAAACCGGGAGAAAAAGAAACAGGGTCCGGTTTGACCTCCTGAACGGCTCAAATAGAAGTGTATAATACACGGTTTTTCGGGATTCTAGGGTACCGGAACAAAATTCTCCGGAAATCGCGCAGAAAGTTCCTCGTGTCAGATAAAGCGGCCACGCAAAATTTGAGTAGCAACGGAAGACATTTGGGGGTGCCGGTACGCCATAAACCAGCATTCGTCGAACCTCGGATAATCGTGAAAAATGTATTAATATTCATTATCTGAGGCTGAAATCGAATAGGTAAACTCCTAAAATGACCTCAGACGCGTGATAAAAAAAACCGGGAGAAAAAGAAACAGGGTCCGGTATGACCTCCCGAACGGCTCAAATTGAAATGTATAATACACGGTTTTTTGGGATTCCAGGGTACCGGAACAAAATTCTCCGGAAATCGTGCAGAAAGCTCCTCGGGTCAGATAAAGCGGCCACGCAAAATTTGAGTAGCAACGGAAGACATTTCGGGGTGCCGGTACGCCATAAACCAGCATTCGTCGAACCTCGGATAATCGTGAAAAATGTATTAATATTCATTATCTGAGGCTGAAATCGAATAGGTAAACTCCTAAAATGACCTCAGACGCGTGATAAAAAAATCGGAAGAGAAAGAAACAGGGTCTGGTATGACCTCCCGAACGTCCTCAAATTGAAGTGTATAATACACGATTTTTCGGGATTTTAGGGTACCGTAACAAAATTCTCCGGAAATCATGCATAATGTTCCTCATGTCAGATAAAGCGGCCACGCAAAATTTAAGTAGCAACGGAAGACATTTGGGGTGCCGGTATGCCATAAACCCCCATTCGTCGAACGTCGGATAATCGTGAAAAATGTATTAATACTCGTTGTTCGAGGCTGAAATCGAATAGGTTAACTCTTGAAATGACCTCGGACGCGTGTTAAAAAAATCGGGAGAAAAAGAAACAGGGTCTGTTATGACATCCCGAACGGCTCAAATTGAAGTGTATAATACACGATTTTTCTGGATTTTAGGGTACCGGAACAAAATTTTCCGGAAATCATGCAAAATGTTCCTCATGTCAAATAAAGCGGCCACGCAAAATTTAAGTAGCAACGGAAGACATTTGGGGTGCCGGTATGCCATAAACCCCCAATCGTCGAACCTCGGATAATCGTGAATAATGTATTAATACTCGTTGTCCGAGGCTGAAATCGAATAGGTTAACTCCTGAAATGACCTCGGACGCGTGATAAAAAAAACTTGGCAAAAAAGAAACAGGGCCCGGTACGAACTCCCGAACGGCTCAAATTGAAGTGTATAATACACGGTTTTTCGGGATTCCAGGGTACCGGAACAAAATTCTCCGGAAATCGCGCAGAAAGTTCCTCGGGTCAGATAAAGCAGACACAGGAAATATGAGTAGCAACGGAAGACATTTGGTGGTGCCAGTTAGACCTGGCAAAAGCAACCCGACCCGATTGACCCGACCCGAAAAAGCTGACCCGAGACCCGAAGTGACCCGAACTACATCACCCGAATGTGACCCGAAAACCCGAATTGACCCGACCCGACCCGAACATTACCCGAGCTTCCTTGACCCGTACTGGCCCGACCCGAAAATGACTCGATCCAGAACCACTAAACCCGAAAATGACCCGACAAAATATAACTCTAATTGAACCGAAAAGACTTGAAATGACTATTTCTCTATTATTCAATGACCTGAAAATGACCCGACCCAAAATGACCCGACCCGCTTGACCCGAAACAGACCCGAAAACAAACCCGAAATAGACCCGAAACCCGAAAAGACCCGTCCCGGCCCGAATTAACCCGAACTCAACGAGAAACCCGAATTGACCCGACCCGAATTGGCCCGACCCGAACCCGACCCGTTGACCCGTTTTGCCAGGTCTAGTGCCAGTATGCCATAAACCAGCATTTGTCGAACCTCGGATAATCGTGAAAAATATATTAATCTTCATTATGCGAGGCTGAAATCGGATAGGTTAACTCCTAAAATGACCTCGGACGCGTGATAGAAAAACCGGGATAAAAAGAAACAGGGTCCGTCACGACCTCCCGAACGGCTCAAATTGAAGTGTATAATACACGGTTTTTCGGGATTTCAGGGTACCGGAACAAAATTCTCCGAAAATCACGCAGAAAGTTTCTTGGGTTAGATAAAGCGGCCACGCAAATTTAGAGTAGCAACAGAAGACATTTGGGAGTGCCGGTATGCCATAAACAAGCATTCGTTGAACTCGGATAATCGTGAAAAATGTTTTAATACTCGTTATCCGAGGCTGAAATCGAATAGGTTAACTCCTGAAATGATCTCGGACGCGTGATAAAAAGGACAGGCGAAAAAGAAACAGGGCCCGTAACGACCTCCCGAACGGCTCAAATTGAAGTGTATAATACACGATTTTTCGGGATTCCAGGGTACCGGAACAAAATTCTCCGGAAATCGCGCAGAAAGTTCCTCGGGTTAGATAAAGCGGACACGCAAAATTTGAGTAGCAACGGAAGACATTTGGGGGTGCCGGTATGCCATAAACCAGGATTCGTCGAACCTCGGATAATCGTGAAATATGTATTAATACTCTTTATCCGAGCCTGAAATTGAATAGGTTAACTCCTAAAATAACCTCGGACGCGTGATAAAAAAATCGAGAGAAAAAGAAACAGGGTCTGGTATGACCTCTCGAACGGCTCAAATCTTAAGTGTATAATACACGATTTTTCGGGATTTTAGGGTACCGGAACAAAATTCTCCGGAAATCATGCAGAAAGATCCTCATGTCAGATAAAGCGGCCACACAAAATTTAAGTAGCAACGGAAGACATTTGGGGTGCCGGTATGCCATAAACCACCATTCGTCGAACCTCGGATAATCGTGAAAATGTATTAATACTCGTTATCCGAGGCTGAAATCGAATAGGTTAACTCCTGAAATGACCTCGGACGCGTGATAAAAAATTTGGGCGAAAAAGAAACAGGGCCCGGTATGACCTCCCGAACGGCTCAAATTGAAGTGTATAATACAGAGTTTTTCGGGATTCCAGGGTACCGGAACAAAATTCTCCGGAAATCGCGTAGAAAGTTCCTCGAGTCAGATAAAGTGGCCACTCAAAATTTGAGTAGCAACGGAAGACATTTGGGTTGCCGGTATGCCATAAACCAGCATTCGTCGAACCTCGGATAATCGTGAAAAATGTATTAATACTCGTTATCCGAGGCTGAAATTGAATAGGTTAACTCCTAAAATAACCTCGGACGCGTGATAAAAAAAATCGGGAGAAAAAGAAACAGGGTCTGGTATGACCTCCCGAACTGCTCAAATTGAAGTGTATAATACACGGTTTTTCGAGATTTTAGGTTACTGAAACAAAATTCTCTGGAAATCGTGCAGAAAGTTCCTCATGTCAGATAAAGCGGCCACACAAAATTTGAGTAGCAACGGAAGAAACTTCGGGTGCCGGTATGCCATAAACCACCATTCGTCGAATCTCAGATAATCGTGAAAAATTAATTAATACTCGTTGTCCGAGGCTGAAATCGAATAGGTTAAATCCTGAAATGACCTCGGATGCGTGATAAAAAACCGAGCGAAAAAGAAACAGGGCCCGGTACGACCTCCCGAACGGCTCAAATTGAAGTGTATAATACACGGTTTTTCGGGATTCCAGGGTACCGGAACAAAATTCTCCGGAAATCGTGCAGAAAGTTACTCGGGTCAGATAAAGCGGACACACGAAATTTGAGTAGCAACGGAAGACATTTGGTGGTGCGAGTATGCCATAAACCAGCATTTGTCGAATCTCGGATAATCGTGAAAAATGTTTTAATATTCATTATACGAGGCTGAAATCGAATAGATTAACTCTTAAAATGACCTCGGACTCGTGATAAAAAAACCGGGAGAGAAAGAAACAGGGTCCGGTATGACCTCCCGAACGGCTCAAATAGAAGTGTATAATACACGGTTTTTCGGGATTCCAGGGTACCAGAACAAAATTCTCCGAAAATCGCGCAGAAAGTTCCTCGTGTCAGATAAAGCGGCCATGCAAAATTTGAGTAGCAACGGAAGACATTTGGGGGTGTCGGTACGCCATAAACCAGCATTCGTCGAACCTCGGATAATCGTGAAAAATGTATTAATATTCATTATCTGAGGCTGAAATCGAATAGGTAAACTCCTAAAATGACCTGAGATGCGTGATAAAAAAACCGGGAGAAAAAGAAACAGGGTCCGGTATGACCTCCCGAACGGCTCAAATTAAAGTGTATAATACACGGTTTTTCGGGATTCCAGGGTTCTGGAACAAAATTCTCCGGAAATCGCGCAGAATGTTCCACGGGTCAGATAAAGCGGCCACGCAAAATTTGTGTAGCAACGGAAGACATTTGGGGGGTGTCGGTACGCCATAAACCAGCATTCGTCGAACCTCGAATAATCGTGAAAAATGTATTAATACTCGTTATCCGAGCCTGAAATTGAATAGGTTAACTCCTAAAATAACCTCGGACGCGTGTTAAAAAAATCGGGAGAAAAAGAAACAGGGTCTGGTATGACTTCCCGAACGGCTCAAATTGAAGTGTCTAATACACGATTTTTCGGGATTTTATGGTACAGGAACAAAATTCTCCGAAAATCATGCAGAAAGTTCCTCCTGTCAGATAAAGCGGCCACGCAAAATTTGAGTAGCAACGGAAGACATTTGAGGAGCCGGTATGCCATAAACCACTATTCGTCAAACCTCGGATAATCGTGAAAAATGTATTAATATTCATTATCCGAGGCTGAAATCGAATAGGTTAACTCCTGAAATGACCTCTGACGCGTGATAAAAAAAACCGGGCGAAAAAGAAGCAGGGCCCGGTACGACCTCCCGAACGGCTCAAATTGAAGTGTATAATACACGGTTTTTCGGGATTCTAGGGTACCGGAACAAAATTCTCCAAGAATCGCGCAGAATGTTCATCGGGTCAGATAAAGCGGACACTCGAAATTTGAGTAGCAACGAAAGACATTTGGTTGTGCCATTATGCCATAAACCAGCATTTATCGAACCTCGGATAATCGTGAAAAATGTATTAATATTCATTATGCGAGGCTAAAATCAGATAGGTTAACTCCTAAAATGACCTCGGACGCGTGATAAAAAAATCGGGAGAAAAAGAAACAGGGTCCGTGTAACACCCCGTAATTTCGGACCGTTAATATATTTCGGAAGTAATTTATTAATCAAGTAAAATTTGATATTAATGTATTTAAAGTAAAAATAATTCAAAGAAATATAATTTTATTATATTTTGAAGAAAAGTATTTATTTTGATAGTTTCGAAATGTTTAAAAATAGTTTTAACCGTGTAAAAACTTTTATTTTGAAATAAGGGCATTTCGGGGAAAAATGACAACTCTATTGAAAATTGGGCAAACGATTTTGGAAATGGGTCGTATGAGTATTCAATTTTCTTGTAATCTCGTGTTTAAGAACTTTGGCCTTGTCGGAATTTACATTTGACAAGCGGTTCTAATTATTATCGAAACGAGACAAACCGACTCGTAAAATCCCGACTAAAACCCGCACCCTTCCTCTTTTCCTCTCCCTTTCCCGCGACACCCTTCCCCCTTCCTTCCTTTTTCTGATTTTTGTTCACCTAACTTCATCTTCCTTAAACCTTCTATCCGATTCTAAACAAAAACACACCATTTTCTTACTTTTTAAGCTAAAATTCACTATAACTCATTCATTTCTTGTCGGATTTTCACATAATTTATATTTCCGGAATCCTCTCTTCGAGATCTACCTCCTGGTATATTTTAATTTCAGTTTTCTTGAAGTTGTTTTAAGACAATTTTGGGTAATTTCGGTATTTTGTACTTATTATTGTGTTTTTATGGTTTATTTAGGTGAAGAATTGGAAGACGAGTTTGGGGACTCGTATATTGTCGAAGATAGTGGCTAGTTGCTTGTTAGGGTTTGGTTTTCAAGGTGCTAATTGCTCATTTTCTAGCTTAAGGTAACATATTTCGAGTTACTCGACGAATAATCGTCATATTCTTTGTTATTTTTGTATGTTTTTGTGATTTTTATTTAAGTAGTTAATTCCACATGATAATATGGTTGCATGCATGGCTAATTCATGTCTTTTGGTTAGTTTAAGTTAACATATTAGTATGGGAACGATTAATTATGTTTCAGACGGTGTTATACTGAACAAAAATGGAGAAATGGAGGTGTGGGAATGGCGGCCAGCAGGCCCGGCAGGCCCGTACAGGCCCACGGCTGGCCCGGGTCAGCCCGTTGCTTGTTTCGCGGTTTTTCATGCTTTGTTCATCATTTTAGGTTCATTATTGTTATAGTTAGAATAAGTATCATATGGTTAAACCTTTGAAATGAATAATGTTAGTAGTAAAGATAATGAGGTTGGTAAAATTATGCTCATATTGATAGTTATCACATGTTAGGTTAGATTATAAAATGAAATTGTAATGAATAGGCTCAAAATGAATCTTATAGCAATAATTGCAATGTTTTGATGATTGTGCCGAAAACTGAGCCTTAGTCCCTTTGACTGATTCGATGTCAGTCAATTGAGTGATTGGTCAGCCGCAATTTAACCCGTACCTGTCGCAGGACTGGGGTTGCGGGTAAAAATTCGGTTGGATGAAATTTAATATGAATTGGATAATCGGCCTTTTTCTTGCTTTAGGCCATTTATCAAGTTTTTAGTTCACATGTATAGTTGGTTGAATTTAATAGTTTCTTATATTGTAGAAACGGCCCTAGATTCCCTGAAACCTTTAATATTGTTAATATTGTTAGAATTGGAATTGGTATTAAATACTTTTTGCAGGTTGTTGTGTTTGTCATAGATAGGTCTTTATAGTCTTTGACGAGTATATGTTCACTGCTTAATAGCCTTTGTGTTCCTGACTTGGTGGGATTATTCCAAGTTGGGGCATGACCTCGTTACTTATTTTGATAGTAAGTGGTCAGCTTAAGTACTAGCCAACCCTTTGGTGGACTCCTTAGGGTACTCACTTTGTTTTAGAAAAATTGTGGGTCTTGGGTGCGGTGCTGTGTATCCGCATGTCTAGGTCTGCGCGGATTTTAGGCTAGGGTTGTGTTGTGTCTTGGCCATGTTTTGATAGAACCTCTGAGCCAAGATACCGGTTCGATTACCTTCCCTACCTCGTGGTATAGACTCGAGTTACAGAGTGACTATTGACCGTACTAAGAACTTATGCCTGTCTTTGATATATTGCCCTTTCTTGTATGGTGATTTTATGAATTGTAATAGGTGAGATGTAAGCCGGTTACAATTGATAAAGTTTGGATTACTGCTTGTTATATGTTTCACATGGTAGTTTAATTTGGTCAGCTTAGTATTCATAGGTTAGAATACTTGTTAGTTAAATTGTTCATCATATTGTTTACATGTTACACTACATGTTACATTAAATATGACATTTCGTGGCTGGGAGGACTCGAAGTTACTCCCCACTGAATTGTGGCTTTCGTGTTTGTATAAAATGCGATTGACAGGTACTTGATGCTTAGTTGGGGTTCATGGACGAGCTAGTGAGCAAGAGAACCTTGGACCTAGTTTGGCTATTTTTGTAGTAAACCTTTTAACTTTTGGTTGTGTATATATTTTGAAGGGACATATGTCTCCCTCTTTTTCTTTGGGTTGTATCACTATAATTCCTTGTCTTTAGCATGGTTATGTAAATTAGTTTATTAGCTTTTGCAGGTTTTGGGCACTCTTAAGTCGGAGATGTTTGTGAATGGTTGGGAAAGTTTTAAAAATTACAGGTTTTGTCTAGTTGAACCATTTACAAACATATCCTGTCAGTTTTTCTGTAGATTTTACGTGATTATTTAAGGCTTAAATTGAGGGTGTCACAGTTGGTATCAGAGCTTGTTGCTCCCGACGCACGTTTGTGCACCCCACTTAAATCACTTGACCTTTAATTAATAAACTTGAGAGAAGGGTAGGATGGGTAGATTTAGGATTTTATGTGGTAGTCTGTTTGTGATTGCTAATTGATAGGTACTAATTAAATTTTTTCTTTTAAAGATGGCTCCGCCAAGAAGAATCGATGATGCTCTTTTACTAGTTCTTACTCAAATTCTCCAAAACCAACAAAATCAACAGAATCAACAAGCTCCTCTTCCCCCGCCTGCTGAGGGTACTCCAGGCACCTATACTTGGGTGGCTAACCAATTAACCCGAATCAACACTCCCACTTATGGTGGAGAGATTGATCCAGTTGCTCTTACAGGGTGGTTTCGGGAGTTGGAGAAAAGCTTTACGTTGTATGATGTTAAGGAAGAACATAAAGTGAAGGCGGCATCTCACTTCTTAGTACGAGAAGCTGATCGATGGTGGTCCATGACTGGGCCTACCGTTTCATCTGAACCAGGATTTGACTGGGAACGTTTCAAGGAATTAGTGGAGGCCCGATTCTATCCGCAAGAACTTAAGCAGCAGAAGTTGAAGGGATTCATGGAATTAAAGCAAGGAAGCCTTCCTGTTCAGGCCTTCACCGATAAATTCAACGAGTTGGCTCATTATGCAACTAGATTGGTGAAGGATGACAATGAAAAAGCCTTCTTTTATCTTGAAAAGCTCTCTCCTAAAATCAAAAGCATGGTCCGTCGGGATTCCACCAGCTTTGTTTCAATGTACAATGATGCTTTATGGGCTGAGAATTCCCTGAAAGACATTGAAAATGAAGCTCGTGCAACTAGTTCCAATCTTGGCAAGAGGCCTTTATATCCATCTTCTAGGCCTTATACTCCTTCACCCAGGTTCATCTCTTCTCCCTCTGACTCAAACAAGAGGAGATTTGTTTCTAATGTGCAAGTTAACCGGGGTGGTCAATCTTCAGCTCTTAATGACAATAAAGGTACTAAAGACCGAGTATGCTATAACTGCAAGAAACCATTACACCCTGGTAAGTGCTTTGTTGATCCTATCATATGCTTTTCATGCAACAAACCGGGCCACAAGGCCAATGTTTGCCCGGAGAAGAAGGTGACGACTCCTATTACTCCTGCCGCCCCAGTGAGACCAGTGAGGCCGAAGGGTCAGATTTTTGTTATGATTCGAGCAGAAGCTGAGGCACATCCTGATATCATTACTGGTACATTTTCTATTTTCGATGTTCCTTGTTTGGTACTATTTGATACGGGTGCCTCTTTATCTTTTATTTCAATGAAACTCTCCGATAAGTTATCACTTGAATCATCACAAGAAGAAAGCACATCTATATCCTTACCCTCTGGTGATGTCTTTTCCTGTTCTAAAATCTATCCTGAAGTCCCTATTTCTATTGCGGATCTATATTTCCAAAGAAATCTTTTCCAATTTCCGCTTGAAGAATTTGATGTCATTTTGGGCATGGATTGGTTACATACTTATCATGCTCGATTTGAATGTCGGGATCAGAAAATAATTCTTACAAGCCCTTCAGGTCACCGTGTGTCTTATCAAATGGTTAAAAGACAAACCGGTAATAAATTACTTTCTGCTATGAAGTTTGTCAATACGATGAAAAAGGGTCATCAAGCCTTCTTGTGTATGGTGACTCCTTCTTATTCTTCCTCTCTGCCTCCTAAAGAGAACATTCCTGTAGTATGTGAATTTCCCGATGTTTTTCCTGATGAGCTACCGGGAATTCCTCCTGAAAGGGAAGTTGAATTTACTATCGATCTTATTCCTGGTACCGGCCCTATTGCTAAAGCTCCTTATAGGCTGGCACCGTCTGAAATGAAAGAGTTGAAGACTCAGCTGGATGATTTGATTGTCAAAGGTTTTATCCGACCTAGCTCTTCACCTTGGGGTGCTCCTGTTCTCTTTGTAAGAAAGAAGGATGGATCTATGCGATTATGCATAGATTATCGTGAACTTAACCGGGTTACTATCAAGAATAAATATCTTCTTCCTAGAATTGATGATCTTTTCGACCAACTCCGTGGTGCTTCTACTTTTTCTAAAATTGATCTTCGTTCGGGCTATCATCAAATTCCAGTCCGAGAAGCTGACATTCCTAGAACTGCCTTCAGTACAAGATATGGTCATTTCGAGTTTACGGTGATGCCATTCGGTTTGACCAATGCTCCAGCAGTATTCATGGATCAGATGAACCGTACTTTCAGAGAACACCTTGACAAATGCATTGTAGTGTTCATTGATGACATCCTGATCTATTCTAAATCTGAAGAAGAACATGTCCAACACCTTCGTGCTATTTTGGAGATTTTGCGCCGTGAAAAATGGTATGCTAAATTCTCTAAATGTGAATTCTGGTTACCTAAAGTGACCTTCCTTGGGCATGTCATTTCAAAAGAGGGCGTTATGGTAGATTCTGCCAAAATTGAAGCCGTTGTTGATTGGAAAAGTCCGACCAATATTTCTGAAATCCGTAGTTTCCTTGGCTTGGCGGGTTACTATCGGCGATTTGTAAAGGATTTTTCAAAGGTTGCTAGGCCGATGACTCAGTTGCTGAAGAAAGAGTCTAAATTTGTGTGGTCTGAGGAGTGTGAAAATGCCTTCCAGGAATTGAAAAAGAGGTTGACTACCGCTCCGGTGTTGACCTTACCTGAAGAAGGAGTGGACTTTGATGTTTACTGCGATGCTTCTAAGCATGGTATAGGTTGTGTCTTAATGCAAAAGGGAAAGTCATTGCGTATGCCTCTCGACAGCTTAGAGTTCATGAAGTTAACTACCCGACTCATGATCTTGAATTAGCTGCGGTGGTGCATGCTTTGAAGATTTGGAGACACTACCTCATTGGAGTCCATTGCAACATCTACACCGACCACAAAAGTCTGAAATATCTCTTTACCCAAAAAGAGCTGAACATGAGACAAAGAAGATGGTTAGAATTGGTGAATGACTATGATGCCGATCTAATTTATCATGAAGGAAAAGCTAATGTGGTGGCTGATGCTCTTAGCAGAAAATCCTATCATTCTTTGAATTCTTTTCAGGAATTACCTCCTGAACTTGCTTTAGAACTTCAAAGATTTGGAATAAGCCTTGTAAAAAGGGGCTCTCATCATCTTGATGCCATGTCAGCCGAACCTGACTTCTACCGTGAGATCCGTGCTTGCCTTTCCGATGATCCTACTTTCAAATCCATTCAAGCTAAAATTCAACTTGGGCAAGCTAAGGATTGTAAGATTGATGATGATGGGTATCTTCGTTAACATGGTTGAATCTATGTTCCGAGTGCAGCTGATTTGAGAAAAAGAATTCTTGATGAAGCACACCTCTCTCCTTACTCCGTTCATCCGGGAGCTACCAAAATGTACAAAGATTTGAGATTGCAATTCTGGTGGCCTAGGATGAAGATTGAAGTTATGGAGTATGTCAGTAAATGCCTCACCTGTCAGAAAGTAAAAATAGAGCATCAAAAGCCCGGGGGTTTGCTTCAACCCTTGGATGTTCCTCTTTGGAAATGGGAGTCTATTTCCATGGATTTTGTGATGGCTTTACCCAGGACTTCCATTGGGAAGAATGCTGTTTGGGTGGTTGTGGACCGATTGACTAAGTGTGCTCGGTTTATTCCTATCAAAGAGACCTGGAGATTAGAAGTTCTAGCTGGTGCCTATGTGAATGAAGTAGTGCGCTATCATGGGGTTCCTAAAGATATAGTTTCAGATCGAGACCCTCGATTTTGTTCTCGGTTCTGGACTGCATTACAAGAGGCCTTGGGTAGTAAACTATTGATGAGCACTGCTTTTCACGCCGCCACTGATGGTCAAACTGAGAGAACAATTCAAACTTTAGAGGATCTTCTTCGTGCCTGTGCTTTAGATTTCCAAACTTCTTGGGAGAAATGTTTACCTCTGGTTGAATTCTCTTACAACAACAGCTATCAAGCCTCCATTAAAATGGCACCATATGAAGCTCGTATGGTAGAAAATGCCGTACTCGATCTGTTGGGATCAAACCCAAAATGTTCCAATGTTAGGACCTGATTTGGTGACCGAGTCCATTGAACAAGTTAAGATCATTCGGGAGCGGATGAAGGCCGCTCAGGACCGTAAAAAATCATATGCTGATGTCCGTCGTCGACCACTTTCCTTTGAGGTTGATGATCAAGTATTTCTTAAAGTGTCACCTATGAAAGGGGTGAAACGGTTTGGCGTTAAAGGGAAGCTGAGTCCTAAATATATTGGACCTTTCCTGATGATTGAAAAGATTGGTCCCGCTGCTTACCGTTTAGAATTGCCCCCAAATCTGAGCAAGGTTCACAATGTCTTCCATGTTTCTCAGTTGAGGAAGTACATTAGTGACCCTAGCCATATCATCCAAGAAGAGATTCTTGAATTGGAGCCTAACTTGGTGGTTGAAGAAAGGCCAATTCGAATTCTTGAAAAAGCCAATAAGCAACTTAGGAGCAAAGTTGTACCTCTAGTCCGTGTTCTTTGGCGTTGTGGAAATGTCGAAGAAGAGACTTGGGAGACTGAAGCTTCTATGTTAGCTAAATATCCTGAATTATTCTCGTAAGGTATTCCTTTTCTTACTCTTTTTCCGAGTTACTAAGCCGTGTTTAATCATAATTAGTAAAGATAATATTCTTATTATAGAATTTTAAACTAAAAGTTTGAAAATGCTTTTATGATTTTCAATGGTTTTAACATTAGTGAATGTTAAATCTCGTTGTTGGAGACGTCCCAATAATGGGTTTTCTCATTTATTGGTGTAGAAATATTTTTATATCTTGATATGAATGTGGATGTTCTTGTCGATCAACGAGTATCACCGTTTCATTGAAAAGATACCTATATTTTCTTATGATTATATTATTAAGATGTTGTATATTATAATTTCTCCTTCTAAGTTTCGAGGACGAAACTTTTTAAAAGGAGGGGTGATTGTAACACCCCGTAATTTCGGACCGTTAATATATTTCGGAAGTAATTTATTAATCAAGTAAAATTTGATATTAATGTATTTAAAGTAAAAATAATTCAAAGAAAAATAATTTTATTATATTTTGAAGAAAAGTATTTATTTTGATAGTTTCGAAATGTTTAAAAATAGTTTTAACCGTGTAAAAACTTTTATTTCGAAATAAGGGCATTTCGGGGAAAAATGACAACTCTATTGAAAATTGGGCAAACGATTTTGGAAATGGGTCGTATGAGTATTCAATTTTCTTGTAATCTCGTGTTTAAGAACTTTGGTCTTGTCGGAATTTACATTTGACAAGCGGTTCTAATTATTATCGAAACGAGACAAAACCGACTCGTAAAATCCCGACTAAAACCCGCACCCTTCCTCTTTTCCTCTCCCTTTCCCGCGGCACCCTTCCCCCTTCCTTCCTTTTTCTGATTTTTGTTCACCTAACTTCATCTTCCTTAAACCTTCTATCCTATTCTAAACAAAAACACACCATTTTCTTACTTTTTAAGCTAAAATTCACTATAACTCATTCATTTCTTGTCGGATTTTTACATAATTTATATTTCCGGAATCCTCTCTTCGAGATCTACCTCCTGGTATATTTTAATTTCGGTTTTCTTGAAGTTGTTTTAAGACGATTTTGGGTAATTTCGGTATTTTGTACTTATTATTGTGTTTTTATGGTTTATTTAGGTGAAGAATTGGAAGACGAGTTTGGGGACTCGTATATTGTCGAAGATAGTGGCTAGGTGCTTGTTAGGGTTTGGTTTTCAAGGTGCTAATTGCTCATTTTCTAGCTTAAGGTAACATATTTCGAGTTACTCGACGAATAATCGTCACATTCTTTGTTATTTTTGTATGTTTTTGTGATTTTTATTTAAGTAGTTAATTCCACATGATAATATGGTTGCATGCATGGCTAATTCATGTCTTTTGGTTAGTTTAAGTTAACATATTAGTATGAGAACGATTAATTATGTTTCAGACGGTGTTATACTGAACAAAAATGGAGAAATGGAGGTGTGGGAATGGCGGCCAGCAGGCCCGGCAGGCCCGTGCAGGCCCACGGCTGGCCCGGGTCAGCCCGTTGCTTGTTTCGCGGTTTTTCATGCTTTGTTCATCATTTTAGGTTCATTATTGTTATAGTTAGAATAAGTATCATATGGTTAAACCTTTGAAATGAATAATGTTAGTAGTAAAGATAATGAGGTTGGTAAAATTATGCTCATATTGATAGTTATCACATGTTAGGTTAGATTATAAAATGAAATTGTAATGAATAGGCTCAAAATGAATCTTATAGCAATAATTGCAATGTTTTGATGATTGTGCCGAAAACTGAGCCTTAGTCCCTTTGACTGATTCGATGTCGATCAATTGAGTGATTGGTCGGCCGCAATTTAACCCGCACTGCGCAGACTGGGTTGCGGGTAAAAATTCGGTTGGATGAAATTTAATATGAATTGGATAATCGGCCTTTTTCTTGCTTTAGGCCATTTATCAAGTTTTTAGTTCACATGTATAGTTGGTTGAATTTAATAGTTTCTTATATTGTAGAAACGGCCCTAGATTCCCTGAAACCTTTAATATTGTTAATATTGTTAGAATTGGAATTGGTATTAAATACTTTTTGCAGGTTGTTGTGTTTGTCATAGATAGGTCTTTATAGTCTTTGACGAGTATATGTTCACTGCTTAATAACCTTTGTGTTCCTGACTTGGTGGGATTATTCCAAGTTGGGGCATGACCTCGTTACTTATTTTGATAGTAAGTGGTCAGCTTAAGTACTAGCCAACCCTTTGGTGGACTCCTTAGGGTACTCACTTTGTTTTAGAAAAATTGTGGGTCTTGGGTGCGGTGGTGTGTATCCGCATGTCTAGGTCTGCGCAGATTTTAGGCTAGGGTTATGTTGTGTCTTGGCCATGTTTTGATAGAACCTCTGAGCCAAGATACCGGTTCGATTACCTTCCCTACCTCGTGGTATAGACTCGAGTTACAGAGTGTATTGACCGTACTAAGAACTTATGCCTGTCTTTGATATATTGCCCTTTCTTGTATGGTGATTTTATGAATTGTAATAGGTGAGATGTAAGCCGGTTACAATTGATAAAGTTTGGATTACTGCTTGTTATATGTTTCACATGATAGTTTACCTTGGTCAGCTTAGTATTCATAGGTTAGAATACTTGTTAGTTAAATTGTTCATCATATTGTTTACATGTTACACTACATGTTACATTAAATATGACATTTCGTGGCTGGGAGGACTCGAAGTTACTCCCCACTGAATTGTGGCTTTCGTGTTTGTATAAAATGCGATTGATAGGTACTTGATGCTTAGTTGGGGTTCACGGACGAGCTAGTGAGCAAGAGAACCTTGGACCTAGTTTGGCTATTTTTGTAGTAAACCTTTTAACTTTTGGTTGTGTATATATTTTGAAGGGACATATGTCTCCCTCTTTTTCTTTGGGTTGTATCACTATAATTCCTTGTCTTTAGCATGGTTATGTAAATTAGTTTATTAGCTTTTGCAGGTTTTGGGCACTCTTAAGTCGGAGATGTTTGTGAATGGTTGGGAAAGTTTTAAAAATTACAGGTTTTGTCTAGTTGAACCATTTACAAACACATCCTGTCAGTTTTTCTGTAGATTTTACGTGATTATTTAAGGCTTAAATTGAGGGTGTCACAGTTGGTATCAGAGCTTGTTGCTCCCGACGCACGTTTGTGCACCCCACTTAAATCACTTGACCTTTAATTAATAAACTTGAGAGAAGGGTATGATGGGTAGATTTAGGATTTTATGTGGTAGTCTGTTTGTGATTGCTAATTGATAGGTACTAATTAACTTTTTTCTTTTAAAGATGGCTCCGCCAAGAAGAATTGATGATGCTCTTTTACTAGTTCTTACTCAAATTCTCCAAAACCAACAAAATCAGCAGAATCAACAAGCTCCTCTTCCCCCCGCCTGCTGAGGGTACTCCAGGCACCTATACTTGGGTGGCTAACCAATTAACCCGAATCAACACTCCCACTTATGGTGGAGAGATTGATCCAGTTGCTCTTACAGGGTGGTTTCGGGAGTTGGAGAAAAGCTTTACGTTGTATGATGTTAAGGAAGAACATAAAGTGAAGCTGGCATCTCACTTCCTAGTATGAGAAGCTGATCGATGGTGGTCCATGACTGGGCCTACCGTTTCATCTGAACCAGGATTTGACTGGGAACGTTTCAAGGAATTAGTGGAGGCCTGATTCTATCCGCAAGAACTTAAGCAGCAGAAGTTGAAGGGATTCATGGAATTAAAGCAAGGAAGCCTTCCTGTTCAGGCCTTCACCGATAAATTCAACGAGTTGGCTCATTATGCAACTAGATTGGTGAAGGATGACAATGAAAAAGCCTTCTTTTATCTTGAAAAGCTCTCTCCTAAAATCAAAAGCATGGTCCGTCGGGATTCCACCATCTTTGTTTCAATGTACAATGATGCTTTATGGGCTGAGAATTCCCTGAAAGACATTGAAAATGAAGCTCGTGCAACTAGTTCCAATCTTGGCAAGAGGCCTTTATATCCATCTTCTAGGCCTTATACTCCTTCACCCAGGTTCATCTCTTCTCCCTCTGACTCAAACAAGAGGAGATTTGTTTCTAATGTGCAAGTTAACCGGGGTGGTCAATCTTCAGCTCTTAATGACAATAAAGGTACTAAAGACCGAGTGTGCTATAACTGCAAGAAACCAGCACACCCTGGTAAGTGCTTTGTTGATCCTATCATATGCTTTTCATGCAACAAACCGGGCCACAAGGCCAATGTTTGCCCGGAGAAGAAGGTGACGGCTCCTATTACTCCTGCCGCCCCAGTGAGACCAGTGAGGCCGAAGGGTCGGATTTTTGTTATGAGTCGAGCAGAAGCTGAGGCACATCCTGATATCATTACTGGTACATTTTCTATTTTCGATGTTCCTTGTTTGGTACTATTTGATACGGGTGCCTCTTTATCTTTTATTTCAATGAAACTCTCCGATAAGTTATCACTTGAATCATCACAAGAAGAAAGCACATCTATATCCTTACCCTCTGGTGATGTCTTTTCCTGTTCTAAAATCTATCCTGAAGTCCCTATTTCTATTGCGGGATCTATATTTCCAGCAAATCTTTTCCAATTTCCGCTTGAAGAATTTGATGTCATTTTGGGCATGGATTGGTTACATACTTATCATGCTCGATTTGAATGTCGGGATCAGAAAATAATTCTTACAAGCCCTTCAGGTCACCGTGTGTCTTATCAAATGGTTAAAAGACAAACCGGTAATAAATTAATTTCTGCTATGAAGTTTGTCAATGCGATGAAAAAGGGTCATCAAGCCTTCTTGTGTATGGTGACTCCTTCTGATTCTTCCTCTCTGCCTCCTAAAGAGAATATTCCTGTAGTATGTGAATTTCCCGATGTTTTTCCTGATGAGCTACCGGGAATTCCTCCTGAAAGGGAAGTTGAATTTACTATCGATCTTATTCCTGGTACCGGCCCTATTGCTAAAGCTCCTTATAGGCTGGCACCGTCTGAAATGAAAGAGTTGAAGACTCAGCTGGATGATTTGATTGTCAAAGGTTTTATCCGGCCTAGCTCTTCACCTTGGGGTGCTCCTGTTCTCTTTGTAAGAAAGAAGGATGGATCTATGCGATTATGCATAGATTATCGTGAACTTAACCGGGTTACTATCAAGAATAAATATCTTCTTCCTAGAATTGATGATCTTTTCGACCAACTCCGTGGTGCTTCTACTTTTTCTAAAATTGATCTTCGTTCGGGCTATCATCAAATTCCAGTCCGAGAAGCTGACATTCCTAGAACTGCCTTCAGTACAAGATATGGTCATTTCGAGTTTACGGTGATGCCATTCGGTTTGACCAATGCTCTAGCAGTATTCATGGATCAGATGAACCGTACTTTCAGAGAACACCTTGACAAATGCATTGTAGTGTTCATTGATGACATCCTGATCTATTCTAAATCTGAAGAAGAACATGTCCAACACCTTCGTGCTATTTTGGAGATTTTGCGCCGTGAAAAATGGTATGCTAAATTCTCTAAATGTGAATTCTGGTTACCTAAAGTGACCTTCCTTGGGCATGTCATTTCAAAAGAGGGCGTTATGGTAGATCCTGCCAAAATTGAAGCCGTTGTTGATTGGAAAAGTCCGACCAATATTTCTGAAATCCGTAGTTTCCTTGGCTTGGCGGGTTACTATCGGCGATTTGTAAAGGATTTTTTAAAGGTTGCTAGGCCGATGACTCAGTTGCTGAAGAAAGAGTCTAAATTTGTGTGGTCTGAGGAGTGTGAAAATGCCTTCCAGGAATTGAAAAAGAGGTTGACTACCGCTCCGGTGTTGACCTTACCTGAAGAAGGAGTGGACTTTGATGTTTACTGCGATGCTTCTAAGCATGGTATAGGTTGTGTCTTAATGCAAAAGGGAAAGTCATTGCGTATGCCTCTCGACAGCTTAGAGTTCATGAAGTTAACTACCCGACTCATGATCTTGAATTAGCGGCGGTGGTGCATGCTTTGAAGATTTGGAGACACTACCTCATTGGAGTCCATTGCAACATCTACACCGACCATAAAAGTCTGAAATATCTCTTTACCCAAAAAGAGATGAACATGAGACAAAGAAGATGGTTAGAATTGGTGAATGACTATGATGTTGATCTAATTTATCATGATGGAAAAGCTAATGTGGTGGCTGATGCTCTTAGCAGAAAATCCTATCATTCTTTGAATTCTTTTCAGGAATTACCTCCTGAACTTACTTTAGAACTTCAAAAATTAGGAATAAGCCTTGTAAAAAGGGGCTCTCATCATCTTGATGCCATGTCAGCCGAACCTGACTTCTACCGTGAGATCCGTGCTTGCCTTTCCGATGATCGTACTTTCAAATCCATTCAAGCTAAAATTCAACTTGGGCAAGCTAAGGATTGTAAGATTGATGATGATGGGTATCTTCGTTATCATGGTAGAATCTATGTTCCGAGTGCAGCTGATTTGAGAAAATGAATTCTTGATGAAGCACACCTCTCTCCTTACTCCGTTCATCCGGGAGCTACCAAAATGTACAAAGATTTGAGATTACAATTTTGGTGGCCTAGGATGAAGATTGAAGTTATGGAGTATGTCAGTAAATGCCTCACCTGTCAGAAAGTAAAAATAGAGCATCAAAAGCCCGGGGGTTTGCTTCAACCCTTGGATGTTCCTCTTTGGAAATGGGAGTCTATTTCCATGGATTTTGTGATGGCTTTACCCAGGACTTCCACTGGGAAGAATGCTGTTTGGGTGGTTGTGGACCGATTGACTAAGTGTGCTCGATTTATTCCTATCAAAGAGACCTGGAGATTAGAAGTTCTAGCTGGTGCCTATGTGAATGAAGTAGTGCGCTATCATGGGGTTCCTAAAGATATAGTTTCAGATCGAGACCCTCGATTTTGTTCTCGGTTCTGGACTGCATTACAAGAGGCCTTGGGTAGTAAACTATTGATGAGCACTGCTTTTCACGGGTCTTTTGCCAAAATAGCCATTTGGCCGAAACTATTTACCATAATGATCATATATCCATTATATTTCCCAAAATAGCCATACAACATTGTAAATGACTATCTAAACTTAATTTTAAAAATTATTTAAGTTTATCATGATATAGGAATAATTTAAGTTAGAAAAAAGGAGGAAACTTTTATAATCTTTTTACAATTTCAAAATATCTATAAAATTTTCATTAAAAGCTATAAAATTAAAAATGTGCTTTCATTGTTGATAGGGCATTGACAATGATAAAGAAAATTGCATGTTCTTTTATTTTTTTAAAACTGCGTGTTCTTTCTTTTTTTTTTCCACACGATATTTTTTATGAAAGTATTTGTAAATCTACGTGTTCATTTGAAACTTAAACAAAAATCATAGGTCTTCACTCAAAAGTTAAAAATAGATTCATAGGCCAATAGATTAAATATTTTTCTTAATTTTATGAAAATATTATTGAAATATTACTATTTTTCAATTTTGTTGATTTTTTTTTTCATAGTTTTTGTATATTTGTACTATTTTGGGGGAATATAATAAAATTGAAAAACCTTATAGTTTAGCTTTTTATGGCAACTTTATTAATTTACATGGTCATTTTGGTAATTAGATTTATAAAATGGTCACTTTGGTAATTAGATTTATGAAATAGTCATTTTGGAAAATAGTTTGAGTTAAATGGCTATTTGGGCAAAAAACCCGCTTTTCACGCCGCCACTGATGGTCAAACTGAGAGAACAATTCAAACTTTAGAGGATCTTCTTCGTGCCTGTACTTTAGATTTCCAAACTTCTTGGGAGAAATGTTTACCTCTGGTTGAATTCTCTTACAACAACAGCTATCAAGCCTCCATTAAAATGGCACCATATGAAGCTCTGTATGGTAGAAAATGCCGTACTCCAGTCTGTTGGGATCAAACCCAAAATGTTCCAATGTTAGGACCTGATTTGGTGACCGAGTCCATTGAACAAGTTAAGATCATTCGGGAGCGGATGAAGGCCGCTCAGGACCGTAAAAAATCATATGCTGATGTCCGTCGTCGACCACTTTCCTTTGAGGTTGATGATCAAGTATTTCTTAAAGTGTCACCTATGAAAGGGGTGAAACGGTTTGGCGTTAAAGGGAAGCTGAGTCCTAAATATATTGGACCTTTCCTGGTGATTGAAAAGATTGGTCCCGCTGCTTACCGTTTAGAATTGCCCCCAAATCTGAGCAAGGTTCACAATGTCTTCCATGTTTCTCAGTTGAGGAAGTACATTAGTGACCCTAGCCATATCATCCAAGAAGAGATTCTTGAATTGGAGCCTAACTTGGTGGTTGAAGAAAGGCCAATTCGAATTCTTGAAAAAGCCAATAAGCAACTTAGGAGCAAAGTTGTACCTCTAGTCCGTGTTCTTTGGCGTTGTGGAAATGTCGAAGAAGAGACTTGGGAGACTGAAGCTTCTATGTTAGCTAAATATCCTGAATTATTCTCGTAAGGTATTCCTTTTCTTACTCTTTTTCCGAGTTACTAAGCCGTGTTTAATCATAATTAGTAAAGATAATATTCTTATTATAGAATTTTAAACTAAAAGTTTGAAAATGCTTTTATGATTTTCAATGGTTTTAACATTAGTGAATGTTAAATCTCGTTGTTGGAGACGTCCCAATAATGGGTTTTCTCATTTATTGGTGTAGAAATATTTTTATATCTTGATATGAATGTGGATGTTCTTGTCTGATCAACGAGAGTATCACCGTTTCATTGAAAAGATACCTATATTTTCTTATGATTATATTATTAAGATGTTGTATATTATAATTTCTCCTTCTAAGTTTCGAGGACGAAACTTTTTAAAAGGAGGGGTGATTGTAACACCCCGTAATTTCGGACCGTTAATATATTTCTAAGTAATTTATTAATCAAGTAAAATTTGATATTAATGTATTTAAAGTAAAAATAATTCAAAGAAAAATAATTTTATTATATTTTGAAGAAAAGTATTTATTTTGATAGTTTCGAAATGTTTAAAAATAGTTTTAACCGTGTAAAAACTTTTATTTCGAAATAAGGGCATTTCGGGGAAAAATGACAACTCTATTGAAAATTGGGCAAACGATTTTGGAAATGGGTCGTATGAGTATTCAATTTTCTTGTAATCTCGTGTTTAAGAACTTTGGTCTTGTCGGAATTTACATTTGACAAGCGGTTCTAATTATTATCGAAACGAGACAAAACCGACTCGTAAAATCCCGACTAAAACCCGCACCCTTCCTCTTTTCCTCTCCCTTTCCCGCGGCACCCTTCCCCCTTCCTTCCTTTTTCTGATTTTTGTTCACCTAACTTCATCTTCCTTAAACCTTCTATCCTATTCTAAACAAAAACACACCATTTTCTTACTTTTTAAGCTAAAATTCACTATAACTCATTCATTTCTTGTCGGATTTTTACATAATTTATATTTCCGGAATCCTCTCTTCGAGATCTACCTCCTGGTATATTTTAATTTCGGTTTTCTTGAAGTTGTTTTAAGACGATTTTGGGTAATTTCGGTATTTTGTACTTATTATTGTGTTTTTATGGTTTATTTAGGTGAAGAATTGGAAGACGAGTTTGGGGACTCGTATATTGTCGAAGATAGTGGCTAGTTGCTTGTTAGGGTTTGGTTTTCAAGGTGCTAATTGCTCATTTTCTAGCTTAAGGTAACATATTTCGAGTTACTCGACGAATAATCGTCACATTCTTTGTTATTTTTGTATGTTTTTGTGATTTTTATTTAAGTAGTTAATTCCACATGATAATATGGTTGCATGCATGACTAATTCATGTCTTTTGGTTAGTTTAAGTTAACATATTAGTATGGGAACGATTAATTATGTTTCAGACGGTGTTATACTGAACAAAAATGGAGAAATGGAGGTGTGGGAATGGCGGCGCCGGAAAGCAGTGCGAGCCACGGGCGGCCCGGTCAGCCCGTTGCTTGTTTTGCGGTTTTTCATGCTTTGTTCATCATTTTAGGTTCATTATTGTTATAGTTAGAATAAGTATCATATGGTTAAACCTTTGAAATGAATAATGTTAGTAGTAAAGATAATGAGATTGGTAAAATTATGCTCATATTGATAGTTATCACATGTTAGGTTAGATTATAAAATGAAATTGTAATGAATAGGCTCAAAATGAATCTTATAGCAATAATTGCAATGTTTTGATGATTGTGCCGAAAACTGAGCCTTAGTCCCTTTGACTGATTCGATGTCAGTCAATTGAGTGATTGGTCACCGCAATTTAACCCGCACTGCCGCAGAATCGGGGTTGCGGGTAAAAATTCGGTTGGATGAAATTTAATATGAATTGGATAATCGGCCTTTTTCTTGCTTTAGGCCATTTATCAAGTTTTTAGTTCACATGTATAGTTGGTTGAATTTAATAGTTTCTTATATTGTAGAAACGGCGCTAGATTCCCTGAAACCTTTAATATTGTTAATATTGTTAGAATTTGAATTGGTATTAAATACTTTTTGCAGGTTGTTGTGTTTGTCATAGATAGGTCTTTATAGTCTTTGACGAGTATATGTTCACTGCTTAATAGCCTTTGTGTTCCTGACTTGGTGGGATTATTCCAAGTTGGGGCATGACCTCGTTACTTATTTTGATAGTAAGTGGTCAGCTTAAGTACTAGCCAACCCTTTGGTGGACTCCTTAAGGTACTCACTTTGTTTTAGAAAAATTGTGTGTCTTGGGTGCGGTGGTGTGTATCCGCATGTCTAGGTCTGCGCAGATTTTAGGCTAGGGTTGTGTTGTGTCTTGGCCATGTTTTGATAGAACCTCTGAGCCAAGATACCGGTTCGATTACCTTCCCTACCTCGTGGTATAGACTCGAGTTACAGAGTGACTATTGACCGTACTAAGAACTTATGCCTGTCTTTGATATATTGCCCTTTCTTGTATGGTGATTTTATGAATTGTAATAGGTGAGATGTAAGCCGGTTACAATTGATAAAGTTTGGATTACTGCTTGTTATATGTTTCACATGATAGTTTAATTTGGTCAGCTTAGTATTCATAGGTTAGAATACTTGTTAGTTAAATTGTTCATCATATTGTTTACATGTTACACTACATGTTACATTAAATATGACATTTCGTGGCTGGGAGGACTCGAAGTTACTCCCCACTGAATTGTGGCTTTCGTGTTTGTATAAAATGCGATTGATAGGTACTTGATGCTTAGTTGGGGTTCACGGACGAGCTAGTGAGCAAGAGAACCTTGGACCTAGTTTGGCTATTTTTGTAGTAAACCTTTTAACTTTTGGTTGTGTATATATTTTGAAGGGACATATGTCTCCCTCTTTTTCTTTTGGTTTTATCACTATAATTCCTTGTCTTTAGCATGGTTATGTAAATTAGTTTATTAGATTTTGCAGGTTTTGGGCACTCTTAAGTCGGAGATGTTTGTGAATGGTTGGGAAAGTTTTAAAAATTACAGGTTTTGTCTAGTTGAACCATTTACAAACATATCCTGTCAGTTTTTCTGTAGATTTTACGTGATTATTTAAGGCTTAAATTGAGGGTGTCACAGTCCGTCACGACTAGGGATGGCAATGGGTAGGGTTTGGGTAGGGTCCGCCTAGACCCTGACCCGGACCCGAGATTTTCCCTTTGGACCCGTACCCGACCCAGACTCGCAAGGGTCTAAAATTTGAGGACCAATACCCGGACCCTATGGGTAAGGGTAGGGTCTGGGTCTACCCGCGGCTCCGAGTTTAAGCCACTTTATTAACATGATTAACAACCATGGGGTCTATAATATTTAAAAAAAAATCATACTACTTTAACATTATGAGTTTATTAATCCTTATTGTACACTACCAAATAAATATACATACCAAAGAGATTAAGAAAGACAAAGAAGACCTAAATTAATTTTACATCCAAATAAATGTAAAAGAATCAAACTCGGAACCCAAAAATCAATGCCGTACTTGATAGCCGTCTCCATATGACCGTCTTTGGCTGCCGTTAATGGTGCTTGTCAGTCGTCGTCTATTAGAGAGGTGTTGTCAGTCGCGTATCAGTGCTGTGGTGGTGGTTTTCTTGTGTCAGTGGTGGAGTGGTGGTATTGTCAGAAGAGTTTGGTTGAGTTTTATCACTTTATGGGATTAGGGAAGAGAAAGAGACTTTAGTTGGGTTTCTACGGTCTGCCAGTATGAAATCAGAAAAGTTGTGATTTTAATTTTTTTTTTTTTTTTAATAATGGGTCTATGGGTCGGGTATGGGTCTCATAACTTAGACCCGTACCTGGACCCGAAATATTTTCTTAAGACCCATACCCGACCATACCCATTGGGTCTGAAAAAATAAGACCCATACCCGACCCATTAGGGTCCGACCCTTAGGGTCTGGGTCGAGTCCCCGACCCACTGCCATCCCTAGTCACGACCTCCCGAATGGCTCAAATTGAAGTGTATAATACACGGTTTTTCGGGATTTCAGGGTACCGGAACAAAATTCTACGGAAATCGCGCAGAAAGTTTCTCGGGTCAGATAAAGCGGCCACGCAAAATTAGAGTAGCAACGGAAGACATTTGGGAGTGCCAGTATGCCATAAACCAGTATTCGTCGAACTCGGATAATCGTGAAAAATGTATTAATATTCGTTATCCGAGGCTGAAATCGAATAGGTTAACTCCTGAAATGACCTCGGACGCGTGATAAAAGAACCGAAAGAAAAAAGAAACAAGGCCCGGTACGACCTCCCGAACGGCTCAAATTGAAGTGTATAATACAAGGTTTTTCAGGATTCCAGGGTACCGGAACAAAATTCTCCAGAAATCGCTTAGAAAGTTTCTCGGGTCAAATAAAGCGGCCACGCAAAATTTGAGTAGCAATGGAAGAAACTTAGGGGTGCTGGTACGCCATAAACCAGCATTTGTCGAACCTCGAATAATCGTGAAAAATGTATTAATATTCATTATCCAAGGCTGAAATCGAGTAGATTAACTCCTAAAATGACCTCGGACGCGTGATAAAAAAACCGGGAGAAAAAGAAACAGGGCCCGGTATGACCTCCCGAACGGCTCAAATAGAAGTGTATAATACGCGGTTTTTCGGGATTCCAGGGTACCGAAACAAAATTCTCCGGAAATCGCGCAGAAAGTACCTCGGGTCAGATAAAGCGGCCACGCAAAATTTGAGTAGTAACGGAAGACATTTGGGGGGTGCCGGTACGCCATAAACCAGCATTCGTCGAACCTCGATTAATCGTGAAAAATGTATTAATACTCGTTATCCGAGCCTGGAATTGAATAGGTTAACTCCTAAAATAACCTCGGACGCGTGATAAAAAAATCGGGAGAAAAAGAAACAGGGTCTGGTATGACCTCCCGAACGGCTCAAATTGAAGTGTATAATACACGATTTTTCGGGATTTTAGGGTACAGGAACAAAATTCTCCGGAAATCATACAGAAAGTTCCTCATGTCAGATAAAGCGGCCACGCAAAATTTGAGTAGCAACGGAAGACATTTGGTGGTGCCAGTATGCCATAAACCAGCATTTGTCGAACCTCGGATAATCGTGAAAAATGTATTAATATTCATTATGCGAGGCTGAAATCGGATAGGTTAACTCTTAAAATGACCTCGAACGCGTGATAAAAAAACCGCGAGAAAAAGAAACAGGGTCCGTCACGACCTCCCGAACGGCTCAAATTGAAGTGTATAATACACGGTTTTTCGGGATTGCAGGGTACCGGAACAAAATTCTCCGAAAATCACGCAGAAAGTTTCTCGGGTCAGATAAAGCGGCCACGCAAAATTAGAGTAGCAACGGAAGACATTTGGGAGTGCCGGTATGCCATAAACCAGCATTCGTCGAACTCGGATACTCGTGAAAAATGTGTTAATACTCGTTATCCGAGGCTGAAATCGAATATGTTAACTCCTGAAATGATCTCGGACGCGTGAAAAAAAAACCGAAAGAAAAAAGAAACAGAGCCCGGTACGACCTCCCGAACGGCTCAAATTGAAGTGTATAATACACGGTTTTTCGGGATTCCAGGGTACCGGAACAAAATTCTCCGGAAATCGCTTAGAACGTTTCTCGGGTCAGATAAAGTGGCCACGCAAAAATAACCTCGGACGCGTGATAAAAAAATCGGGAGAAAAAGAAACAGGGTCTGGTATGACCTCCTGAACGGCTCAAATTGAAGTGTATAATACACGATTTTTCGGGATTTTAGGGTGCAGGAACAAAATTCTCCGGAAATCATGCGGAAAGTTCCTCATGTCAGATAAAGCGGCCACGCAAAATTTGAGTAGCAACGGAAGGCATTTGGGGTGCCGGTATGCCATAAACCACCATTCGTCGAACCTCGGATAATCGTGAAAAATGTATTAATATTCATTATCCGAGGCTGAAATCGAATAGGTTAACTCCTGAAATGACCTCGGACGCGTGATAAAAAAACCGGGCAAAAAAGAAACAGGGCCCGTTACGACCTCCCGAACGGCTCAAATTGAAGTGTATAATACACGGTTTTTCGGGATTCCAGGGTACCGGAACAAAATTCTCCGAAAATCGCGTAGAAAGTTCATCGGGTCAGATAAAGCGGCCACGCAAAATTTGAGTAGCAACGGAAGACATTTGGGGGTGCCGGTATGCCATAAACCAGCATTCGTCGACCCTCGGATAATCGTGAAAAATATATTAATACTCGTTATCCGAGCCAGAAACTGAATAGGTTAACTCCTTAAATAACCTCGGACGCGTGATAAAAAAATCGGGACAAAAAGAAACAGGGTCTGGTATGACCTCCCAAACGGCTCAAATTGAAGTGTATAATACACGATTTTTCGGGATTTTAGGGTACCGGAACAAAATTCTCCGAAAATCACGCAGAAAGTTTCTCGGGTCAGATAAAGCGGCCACGCAAAATTTAAGTAGCAACGGAAGACATTTGGGGGTGACGGTATGCCATAAACCAGCATTCGTCGAACCTCGGAAAATTGTGAAAAATGTATTAATACTCGTTATCCGAGCCTAAAATTGAAAAGGTTAACTCCTAAATAAACCTCGGACGCGTGATAAAAAAATCGGGAGAAAAAGAAACAGGGTCTGGTATGACCTCCCGAACGGCTCAAATTGAAGTGTATAATACACGATTTTTCGGGATTTTAGGGTACCGGAACAAAATTCTCCGAAAATCATGCAGAAAATTCCTCATGTCAGATAAAGCGGCCACGCAAAATTTAAGTAGCAACGGAAGACATTCGGGGTCCCGGTATGCCATAAACCACCATTCGTCGAACCTCGGATAATCGTGAAAAATGTAGTAATACTCGTTATCCGAGGCTGAAATTGAATTGTTTAACTCCTAAAATAACCTCAGACGCTTGATAAAAAAATCGGGAGAAAAAGAAACAGGGTCTAGTATGACCTCCCGAACGGCTCAAATTGAAGTATATAATACACGGTTTTTCGGATTTTAGGGTACCGGAAAAAAATTCTCTTGAAATCGTGCAGAAAGTTCCTCATGTCAGATAAAGCGGCCACGCAAAATTTAAGTAGCAACGGAAGACATTTGGGGGTGCCGATATGCCATAAACCAGCATTCGTCGAACCTCGGATAATCGTGAAAAATTTATTAATACTCGTTATCCGAGCCTGAAATTGAATAGGTTAACTCCTAAAATAACCTCGGACGCGTGATAAAAAAATCGGGAGAAAAAGAAACAGGGTCTGGTATGACCTCCCGAACGGCTCAAATTGAAGTGTATAATACACGATTTTTCGAGATTTTAGGGTACCGGAACAAATTTCTCCGGAAATCATGCAGAAAGTTCTCATGTCAGATAAAGCGGCCACGCAAAATTTAAGTAGCAACGGAAGACATTTGGGGGTGCCGGTATGCCATAAACCAGCATTCGTCGAACCTCGGATAATCGTGAAAAATGTATTAATACTCGTTATCCGAGCCTGAAATTGAAAAGGTTAACTCCTAAAATAACCTCGGACGCGTGATAAAAAAATCGGGAGAAAAAGAAACAGGGTCTGGTATGACTTTCCGAACGGCTCAAATTGAAGTGTATAATACACGATTTTTCGGGATTTTAGGGTACCGGAACAAAATTCTCCGATTTCATGCAGAAAATTCCTCATGTCAGATAAAACGGCCGCGCAAAATTTAAGTAGCAACGGAAGACATTTGGGGTCCCGGTATGCCATAAACAACCATTCGTCGAACCTCGGATAATCGTGAAAAATGTATTAATACTCGTTATCCGAGGCTGAAATTGAATAGTTTAACTCCTAAAATGACCTCCCGAACGGCTCAAATTGAATTATATATTACACGGTTTTTCGGGATTTTAGGGTACCGGAACAAAATTCTCTTGAAATCGTGCAGAAAGTTCCTCATGTCAGATAAAGCGGCCACGCAAAATTTAAGTAGCAACAGAAGACATTTGGGGGTGCCGATATGACATAAACCAGCATTCGTCGAACCTCGGATAATCGTGAAAAATGTATTAATACTCGTTATCCGAGCCTGAAATAGAATAGGTTAACTCCTAAAATAACCTCGGACGAGTGATAAAAAAATCGGGAGAAAAAGAAATTGGGTCAGGTATGACCTCCCGAACGGCTCAAATTGTAGTGTATAATACACGATTTTTCGAGATTTTGGGGTACCGGAACAAAATTCTCCGGAAATCGCGCAGAAAGTTCCTCGTGTCAGATAAAGCGGCCACTCAAAATTTGAGTAGCAACGGAAGACATTTGGTGGTGCCAGTATGCCATAAACCAGCATTTGTCAAACCTCGGATAATCGTGAAAAATGTATTAATATTCAATATCCGAGGCTGAAATCGAATAGGTTAACTCCTGAAATGACCTCGGACGCGTGATAAAAAAACTGGGCGAAAAAGAAACAGGGCTCGATACGATCTCCCGAACGGCTCAAAATGAAGTGTATAATACACGGTTTTTCGAGATTCCAGGGTACCGGAACAAAATTCTCCGAAAATCACGCAAAAAGTTCATCGGGTCAGATAAAGCGGCCACGCAAAATTAGAGTAGCAACGGAAGACATTTGGGAGTGCCGGTATGCCATAAACCAGCATTCGTCGAACTCGGATAATCGTGAAAAATGTATTAATACTCGTTATCCGAGGCTGAAATCGAATAGGTTAACTCCTGAAATGATCTCGGACGCGTGATAAAAAAGAGGGGCGGAAAAGAAACAGGGTCCGTTACGACCTCCCGAACGGCTCAAATTGAAGTGTATAATACACGGTTTTTTGGGATTCCAGGGTACCGGAACAAAATTCTCCGGAAATCGCGTAGAAAGTTTCTCGAGCCAGATAAAGCGGCCACGCAAAATTTGAGTAGCAAGGGAAGACATTAGGGGGTGCCGGTATGCCATAAACCAGCATTCGTCGAACCTCGGATAATCGTGAAAAATATATTAATACTCGTTATCCGAGGCTGAAATTGAATAGGTTAACTCCTAAAACAACCTCGGACGCGTGATAAAAAAATCGGGAGAAAAAGAAACAGGGTCTGGTATGACCTCTTGAACGGCTCAAATTGAAGTGTATAATACACGATTTTTCGGGATTTTAGGGTACCGGAACAAAATTCTCCGGAAATCATGCAGAAAGTTCCTCATGTTAGATAAAGCGGCCACGCAAAATTTAAGTAGCAACGGAAGACATTTGGGGGTGCCGGTATGCCATAAACCAGCATTTGTCGAACCTCGGATAATCGTGAAAACTGTATTAATACTCGTTATCTGAGCCTGAAATTGAATAGGTTAACTCCTAAAATAACCTCGGACGCGTGATAAAAAAATCGGGAGAAAAAGAAATAGGGTCTGGTATGACCTCCCGAACGGCTCAAATTGAAGTGTATAATACACGATTTTTCGGGATTTTGGGGTACCGGAACAAAATTCTCCGAAAATCGCGCAGAAAGTTTCTCGGTTCAGATAAAGCGGCCACGCAAAATTTGAGTAGCAACGGAAGACATTTGGTGGTGCCAGTATGACATAAACCAGCATTTGTCGAACCTCGGATAATCGTGAAAAATGTATTAATATTCATTATCCGAGGCTGAAATCGAATAGGTTACCTCCTGAAATGACCTCGGACGCGTGATAAAAAAACTGGGCGAAAAAGAAACAGTGCCCGGTATGACCTCCCGAACGGCTCAAATTGAAGTGTATAATAAACGGTTTTTCGGGATTCCAGGGTACCGGAAAAAAATTCTTCGGAAATCGCGTAGAAAGTTCCTCGAGTCAGATAAAGCGGCCACGCAAAATTTGAGTAGCAACGGATGACATTTGGGGGTGCCGGTATGCCATAAACCAACATTCGTCGAACCTCGGATAATCGTGAAAAATATAATAATACTCGTTATCCGAGGCTGAAATTGAATAGGTTAACTCCTAAAATAACCTTGGACGCGTGATAAAAAAATCGGGAGAAAAAGAAACGGGGTCTGGTATGACCTCCCGAACGGCTCAAATTGAAGTGTATAATACACGGTTTTTCGGGATTTTAGGGTACCGGAACAAAATTCTCCGGAAATCGTGCAGAAAGTTCCTCATGTCAGATAAAGCGGCCACGCAAAATTTAAGTAGCAACGGAAGACATTTGGGGGTGCCGGTATGTCATAAACCAGCATTCGTCGAACCTCGGATAATCGTGAAAAATGTATTAATACTCGTTATCCGAGCCTGAAATTGAATAGGTTAACTCCTAAAATAACCTCGGACGCGTGATAAAAAAATCGGGAGAAAAAGAAATAGGGTCTGGTATGACCTCCCGAACGGCTCAAATTGAAGTGTATAATACACGATTTTTCGGGATTTTGGGGTACCGGAACAAAATTCTCCGAAAATCGCGCAGAAAGTTTCTCGGTTCAGATAAAGCGGCCACGCAAAATTTGAGTAGCAACGGAAGACATTTGGTGGTGCCAGTATGACATAAACCAGCATTTGTCGAACCTCGGATAATCGTGAAAAATGTATTAATATTCATTATCCGAGGCTGAAATCGAATAGGTTACCTCCTGAAATGACCTTGGACGCGTGATAAAAAAACTGGGCGAAAAAGAAACAGTGCCCGGTATGACCTCCCGAACGGCTCAAATTGAAGTGTATAATAAACGGTTTTTCGGGATTCCAGGGTACCGGAAAAAAATTCTCCGGAAATCGCGTAGAAAGTTCCTCGAGTCAGATAAAGCGGCCACACAAAATTTGAGTAGCAACGGATGACATTTGGGGGAGCCGGTATGCCATAAACCAGCATTCGTCGAACCTCGGATAATCGTGAAAAATATAATAATACTCGTTATCCGAGGCTGAAATTGAATAGGTTAACTCCTAAAATAACCTTGGACGCGTGATAAAAAAATCGGGAGAAAAATAAACAGGGTCTGGTATGACCTCCCGAACGGCTCAAATTGAAGTGTATAATACACGATTTTTCGGGATTTTAGGGTACCGGAACAAAATTCTCCGGAAATCATGCAGAAAGTACCTCATGTCAGATAAAGCGGCCACGCAAAATTTAAGTAGCAACGGAAGACATTTGGGGGTACCGGTATGTCATAAACCAGCATTCGTCGAACTCGGATAATCGTGAAAAATTGTATTAATACTCGTTATCCGAGGCTGAAATCGAATAGGTTAACTCCTGAAATGATCTCGGACGCGTGATAAAAAAGACAGGCGAAAAACAAACATGGTCCGTTACGACCTCCCGAACGGCTCAAATTGAAGTGTATAATACACGGTTTTTCGGGATTTTAGGGTACGGGAACAAAATTCTCTTGAAAGCGTGCAGAAAAATCCTCATGTCAGATAAAGCGGCCACGCAAAATTTAAGTAACAACGGAAGACATTTGGGGGTGCCGGTATGCCATAAACCAGTATTCGTCGAACCTCGGATAATCGTGAAAAATGTATTAATACTCGTTATCCAAGCCTGAAATTGAATAGGTTAACTCCTAAAATAACCTCGGACGCGTGATAAAAAAAATCGGGAGAAAAAGAAACTAGGTCTGGTATGACCTCCCGAACGGCTCAAATTGAAGTGTATAATACACGATTTCGGGATTTTAGGGTACCGGAACAAAATTCTCCGGAAATCATGCAGAAAGTTCCTCATGTCAGATAAAGCGGCCACGCAAAATTTAAGTAGCAACGGAAGACATTTGGGGGTGCCGGTATGTCATAAACCAGCATTCGTCGAACTCGGATAATCGTGAAAAATGTATTAATACTCGTTATCCGAGGCTGAAATCGAATAGGTTAACTCCTGAAATGATCTCGGACGCGTTATAAAAAAGACAGGCGAAAAAGAAACATGGTCCGTTACGACCTCCCGAACGGCTCAAATTGAAGTGTATAATACACGTTTTTCGGGATTTTAGGGTACGGAACAAAATTCTCTTGAAAGCGTGCGAAAAAGTTCCTCATGTCAGATAAAGCGGCCACGCAAAATTTAAGTAACAACGGAAGACATTTGGGGGTGCCGGTATGCCATAAACCAGTATTCGTCGAACCTCGGATAATCGTGAAAAATGTATTAATACTCGTTATCCGAGCCTGAAATTGAATAGGTTAACTCCTAAAATAACCTCGGACGCGTGATAAAAAAATCGGTAGAAAAAGAAACTGGGTCTGGTATGACCTCCCGAACGGCTCAAATTGAAGTGTATAATACACGATTTCGGGATTTTAGGTACCGGAACAAAATTCTCCGGAAATCATGCAAAAGTTCCTCATGTCGATAAAGAGGCCACGCAAAATTTAAGTAGCAACGGAAGACATTTGGGGTGCCGGTATGTCATAAACCAGCATTCGTCGAACTCGGATAATCGTGAAAAATGTATTAATACTCGTTATCCGAGGCTGAAATCGAATAGGTTAACTCCTGAAATGATCTCGGACGCGTGATAAAAAAGACAGGCGAAAAAGAAACATGGTCCGTTACGACCTCCCGAACGGCTCAAATTGAAGTGTATAATACACGGTTTTTCGGGATTTTAGGGTACGGGAACAAAATTCTCTTGAAAGCGTGCAGAAAGTTCCTCATGTCAGATAAAGCGGCCACGCAAAATTTAAGTAACAACGGAAGACATTTGGGGGTGCCGGTATGCCATAAACCAGTATTCGTCGAACCTCGGATAATCGTGAAAAATGTATTAATACTCGTTATCCGAGCCTGAAATTGAATAGGTTAACTCCTAAAATAACCTCGGACGCGTGATAAAAAAAATCGGGAGAAAAAGAAACTGGGTCTGTTATGACCTCTCGAACGGCTCAAATTGAAGTGTATAATACACGATTTTTCAGGATTTTGGGGTACCGGAACAAAATTCAACGGAAATCGCGCAGAAAGTTCCTCGTGTCAGATAAAGCGGCCACTCAAAATTTGAGTAGCAACGGAAGACATTTGGTGGTGCCAGTATGCCATAAACCAAAATTTGTCGAACCTCGGATAATCGTGAAAAATGTATTAATATTCAATATCCGAGGCTGAAATCAAATAGGTTAACTCCTGTAATGACCTCAGATGCGTGATAAAAAAACTGGGCGAAAAAAAAAAAAGGGCCCGGTACGATCTCCCGAACGGCTTAAATTGAAGTGTATAATACACGGTTTTTCGAGATTCCAGGGTACCGGAACAAAATTCTACGAAAATCACGCAGAAAGTTCATCGGGTCAGATAAAGCGGCCACGCAAAATTAGAGTAGCAATGGAAGACATTTGGGAGTGCCGGTATGCCATAAACCAGCATTCGTCGAACTCGGATAATCGTGAAAAATGTATTAATACTCGTTATCCGAGGCTGAAATCGAATAGGTTAACTCCTGAAATGATCTCGGACGCGTGATAAAAAAGACGGGCGAAAAAGAAACAGGGTCCGTTACGACCTCCCGAACGGCTCAAATTGAAGTGTATAATAAACGGTTTTTTGGGATTCCAGGGTACCGAAACAAAATTCTCCGGAAATCGCGTAGAAAGTTCCTCGAGTCAGATAAAGCGGCCACGCAAAATTTGAGTAGCAACGGAAGACATTTGGGGGTGCCGGTATGCCATAAACCAGCATTCGTCGAACCTCGGATAATCGTGAAAACTGTATTAATACTCGTTATCCGAGCATGAAATTGAATAGGTTAACTCCTAAAATAACCTCGGACGCGTGATAAAAAAATCGGGAGAAAAAGAAACGGGGTCAGCTATGACCTCCTGAACGGCTCAAATTGAAGTGTATAATACACGGTTTTTCGGGATTTTAGGGTACCGGAACAAAATTCTCTGGAAATCGTGCAGAAAGTTCCTCATGTCAGATAAAGCGGCCACGCAAAATTTAAGTAGCGACGGAAGACATTTGGGGGTGCCGGTATGTCATAAACCAGCATTCGTCGAACCTCGGATAATCGTGAAAAATGTATTAATACTCGTTATCCGAGCCTGAAATTGAATAGGTTAACTCCTAAAATAACCTCGGACGCGTGATAAAAAAATCGGGAGAAAAAGAAATAGGGTCTGGTATGACCTCCCGAACGGCTCAAATTGAAGTGTATAATACACGATTTTTCGGGATTTTGGAGTACCGGAACAAAATTCTCCGGAAATCGCGCAGAAAGTTTCTCGGTTCAGATAAAGCGGCCACGCAAAATTTGAGTAGCAACGGAAGACATTTGGTGGTGCCAGTATGACATAAACCAGCATTTGTCGAACCTCGGATAATCGTGAAAAATGTATTAATATTCATTATCCGAGGCTGAAATCGAATAGGTTACCTCCTGAAATGACCTCGGACGCGTGATAAAAAAACTGGGCGAAAAAGAAACAGTGCCCGGTATGACCTCCCGAACGGCTCAAATTGAAGTGTATAATAAACGGTTTTTCGGATTTCCAGGGTACCGGAAAAAAATTCTCCGGAAATCGCGTAGAAAGTTCCTCGAGTCAGATAAAGCGGCCACGCAAAATTTGAGTAGCAACGAATGACATTTGGGGGTGCCGGTATGCCATAAACCAGCATTCGTCGAACCTCGGATAATCGTGAAAAATATAATAATACTCGTTATCCGAGGCTGAAATTGAATAGGTTAACTCCTAAAATAACCTTGGACGCGTGATAAAAAAATCGGGAGAAAAATAAACAGGGTCTGGTATGACCTCCCGAACGGCTCAAATTGAAGTGTATAATACACGATTTTTCGGGATTTTAGGGTACCGGAACAAAATTCTCCGGAAATCATGTAGAAAGTTCCTCATGTCAGATAAAGCGGCCACGCAAAATTTAAGTAGCAACGGAAGACATTTGGGGGTACCGGTATGTCATAAACCAGCATTCGTCGAACTCGGATAATCGTGAAAAATTGTATTAATACTCGTTATCCGAGGCTGAAATCGAATAGGTTAACTCCTGAAATGATCTCGGACGCGTGATAAAAAAGACAGGCGAAAAAGAAACATGGTCCGTTACGACCTCCCGAACGGCTCAAATTGAAGTGTATAATACATGGTTTTTCGGGATTTTAGGGTACGGGAACAAAATTCTCTTGAAAGCGTGCAGAAAGTTCCTCATGTCAGATAAAGCGGCCACGCAAAATTTAAGTAACAACGGAAGACATTTGGGGGTGCTGGTATGCCATAAACCAGTATTCGTCGAACCTCGGATAATCGTGAAAAATGTATTAATACTCGTTATCCGAGCCTGAAATTGAATAGGTTAACTCCTAAAATAACCTCGGACGCGTGATAGAAAAACCGGGAGAAAAAGAAACTAGGTCCGGTATGACCTCCCGAACGGCTCAAATTGAAGTGTATAATACACGATTTCGGGATTTTAGGGTACCGGAACAAAATTCTCCGAAATCATGCGAAAAGTTCCTCATGTCAGATAAAGCGGCCACGCAAAATTTAAGTAGCAACGGAAGACATTTGGGGTGCCGGTATGTCATAAACCAAAGATTCGTCGAACTCGGATAATCGTGAAAAATGTATTAATACTCGTTATCCGAGGCTGAAATCGAATAGGTTAACTCCTGAAATGATCTCGGACGCGTGATAAAAAAGACAGGCGAAAAAGAAACATGGTCCGTTACGACCTCCCGAACGGCTCAAATTGAAGTGTATAATACACGGTTTTTCAGGATTTTAGGGTACGGGAACAAAATTCTCTTGTAAGCGTGCAGAAAGTTCCTCATGTCAGATAAAGCGGCCACGCAAAATTTAAGTAACAACGGAAGACATTTGGGGGTGCCGGTATGCCATAAACCAGTATTCGTCGAACCTCGGATAATCGTGAAAAATGTATTAATACTCGTTATCCGAGCCTGAAATTGAATAGGTTAACTCCTAAAATAACCTCGGACGCGTGATAAAAAAAATCGGGAGAAAAAGAAACTGGGTCTGGTATGACCTCCCGAACGGCTCAAATTGAAGTGTATAATACACGATTTCGGGATTTTAGGGTACCGGAACAAAATTCTCCGGAAATCATGCAGAAAGTTCCTCATGTCAGATAAAGCGGCCACGCAAAATTTAAGTAGCAACGGAAGACATTTGGGGGTGCCGGTATGTCATAAACCAGCATTCGTCGAACTCGGATAATCGTGAAAAATGTATTAATACTCGTTATCCGAGGCTGAAATCGAATAGGTTAACTCCCTAAATGATCTCGGACGCGTGATAAAAAAGACAGGCGAAAAAGAAACATGGTCCGTTACGACCTCCCGAACGGCTCAAATTGAAGTGTATAATACACGGTTTTTCGGGATTTTAGGGTACGGGAACAAAATTCTCTTGAAAGCGTGCAGAAAATTCCTCATGTCAGATAAAGCGGCCACGCAAAATTTAAGTAACAACGGAAGACATTTGGGGGTGCCGGTATGCCATAAACCAGCATTCGTCGAACCTCGGATAATCGTGAAAAATGTATTAATACTCGTTATCCGAGCCTGAAATTGAATAGGTTAACTCCTAAAATAACCTCGGACGCGTGATAAAAAAAATCGGGAGAAAAAGAAAGTGGGTCTGTTATGACCTCTTGAACGGCTCAAATTGAAGTGTATAATACACGATTTTTCAGGATTTTGGGGTACCGGAACAAAATTCAACGGAAATCGCGCAGAAAGTTCCTCGTGTCAGATAAAGCGGCCACTCAAAATTTGAGTAGCAACGGAAGACATTTGGTGGTGCCAGTATGCCATAAACCAAAATTTGTCGAACCTCGGATAATCGTGAAAAATGTATTAATATTCAATATCCGAGGCTGAAATCAAATAGGTTAACTCCCGTAATGACCTCGGATGCGTGATAAAAAAAATCAAAAAAAAAAACAGGGCCCGGTACGATCTCCTGAACGGCTTAAATTGAAGTGTATAATACACGGTTTTTCGAGATTCCAGGGTACCGGAACAAAATTCTACGAAAATCACGCAGAAAGTTCATCGGGTCAGATAAAGCGGCCACGCAAAATTAGAGTAGCAACGGAAGACATTTGGGAGTGCTTGGTATGCCATAAACCAGCGTTCGACGAACTCGGATAATCGTGAAAAATGTATTAATACCGTTATCCGAGGCTGAAATCGAATAGGTTAACTCCTGAAATGATCTCGGACGCGTGATAAAAAAGACGGGCGAAAAGAAACAGGTCCGTTACGACCTCCCGAACGGCTCAAATTGAAGTGTATAATAAACGGTTTTTTGGGATTCCAGGGTACCGGAACAAAATTCTCCGGAAATCGCGTAGAAAGTTCCTCGAGTCAGATAAAGCGGCCACGCAAAATTTGAGTAGCAACGGAAGACATTTGGGGGTGCCGGTATGCCATAAACCAAAGATTCATCGAACCTCGGATAATCGTGAAAATCGTATTAATACTCGTTATCCGAGCATGAAATTGAATAGGTTAACTCCTAAAATAACCTCGGACGCGTGATAAAAAAATTGGGAGAAAAAGAAACGGGGTCAGGTATGACCTCCTGAACGGCTCAAATTGAAGTGATAATACACGGTTTTTCGGGATTTTAGGGTACCGGAACAAAATTTTCTGGAAATCGTGCAGAAAGTTCCTCATGTCAGATAAAGCGGCCACGCAAAATTTAAGTAGCAACGGAAGACATTTGGGGGTGCCGGTATGCCATAAACCAGCATTCGTCGAACCTCGGATAATCGTGAAAAATGTATTAATACTCGTTATCCGAGCCTGAAATTGAATAGGTTAACTCCTAAAATAACCTCGGACTCGTGATAAAAAATCGGGAGAAAAAGAAACAGTCCAGTATGACCTCCCGAACGGTTTGAAATTGAAGTGTATAATACACGATTTTTCGGGATTTTGGGGTATCGAACAAAAAATCTCTCCCAAAAATCGCGCGAAAAGTTCCTCGTGTCGATAAAGCGGCCCTCAAAATTTGAGTATGTAGCAACGGAAGACATTTAGTGGTGCCGATGCCATAAACCAAAGATTTGTCGAACCTCGGATAATCGTGAAAAATGTATTAATATTCATTATCCGAGGTGAAATCGAATAGGTTACCTCCTGAAATGACCTCGGACGCGTGATAAAAAAACTGGGCGAAAAAGAAACAGTGCCCGGTATGACCTCCCGAACGGCTCAAATTGAAGTGTATAATAAACGGTTTTTCGGATTTCCAGGGTACCGGAAAAAAATTCTCCGGAAATCGCGTAGAAAGTTCCTCGAGTCAGATAAAGCGGCCACGCAAAATTTGAGTAGCAACGAATGACATTTGGGGGTGCCGGTATGCCATAAACCAACATTCGTCGAACCTCGGATAATCGTGAAAAATATAATAATACTCGTTATCCGAGGCTGAAATTGAATAGGTTAACTCCTAAAATAACCTTGGACGCGTGATAAAAAAATCGGGAGAAAAATAAACAGGGTCTGGTTTGACCTCCCGAACGGCTCAAATTGAAGTGTATAATACACGATTTTTCGGGATTTTAGGGTACCGGAACAAAATTCTCCGGAAATCATGTAGAAAGTTCCTCATGTCAGATAAAGCGGCCACGCAAAATTTAAGTAGCAACGGAAGAAATTTGGGGGTACCGGTATGTCATAAACCAGCATTCGTCGAACTCGGATAATCGTGAAAAATTGTATTAATACTCGTTATCCGAGGCTGAAATCGAATAGGTTAACTCCTGAAATGATCTCGGACGCGTGATAAAAAAGACAGGCAAAAAAGAAACATGGTCCGTTACGACCTCCCGAACGGCTCAAATTGAAGTGTATAATACATGGTTTTTCGGGATTTTAGGGTACGGGAACAAAATTCTCTTGAAAGCGTGCAGAAAGTTCCTCATGTCAGATAAAGCGGCCACGCAAAATTTGAGTAGCAACGGAAGACATTTGGGGGTGCCGGTATGCCATAAACCAAGATTTCGTCGAACCTCGGATAATCGTGAAAAATGTATTAATACTCGTTATCCGAGCCTGAAATTGAATAGGTTAACTCCTAAAATAACCTCGGACGCGTGATAAAAAAAATCGGGAGAAAAAGAAACTAGGTCTGGTATGACCTCCCGAACGGCTCAAATTGAAGTGTATAATACACGATTTCGGGATTTTAGGGTACCGGAACAAAATTCTCCGGAAATCATGCAGAAAGTTCCTCATGTCAGATAAAGCGGCCACGCAAAATTTAAGTAGCAACGGAAGACATTTGGGGGTGCCGGTATGTCATAAACCAGCATTCGTCGAACTCGGATAATCGTGAAAAATGTATTAATACTCGTTATCCGAGGCTGAAATCGAATAGGTTAACTCCTGAAATGATCTCGGACGCGTGATAAAAAAGACAGGCGAAAAAGAAACATGGTCCGTTACGACCTCCCGAACGGCTCAAATTGAAGTGTATAATACACGGTTTTTCGGGATTTTAGGGTACGGAACAAAATTCTCTTGTAAGCGTGCGAAAGTTCCTCATGTCGAGATAAAGCGGCCACGCAAAATTTAAGTAGCAACGGAAGACATTTGGGGGTGCCGGTATGCCATAAACCAGTATTCGTCGAACCTCGGATAATCGTGAAAAATGTATTAATACTCGTTATCCGAGCCTGAAATTGAATAGGTTAACTCCTAAAATAACCTCGGACGCGTGATAAAAAAAAAAAATCGGGAGAAAAAGAAACTGGTCCGGTATGACCTCCCGAACGGCTCAAATTGAAGTGTATAATACACGATTTCGGGATTTTAGGTACCGGAACAAAATTCTCCGGAAATCGTGCGAAAAGTTCCTCATGTCAGATAAAGCGGCCACGCAAAATTTAAGTAGCAACGGAAGACATTTGGGGGTGCCGGTATGTCATAAACCAGCATTCGTCGAACTCGGATAATCGTGAAAAATGTATTAATACTCGTTATCCGAGGCTGAAATCGAATAGGTTAACTCCCTAAATGATCTCGGACGCGTGATAAAAAAGACAGGCGAAAAAGAAACATGGTCCGTTACGACCTCCCGAACGGCTCAAATTGAAGTGTATAATACACGGTTTTTCGGGATTTTAGGGTACGGGAACAAAATTCTCTTGAAAGCGTGCAGAAAATTCCTCATGTCAGATAAAGCGGCCACGCAAAATTTAAGTAACAACGGAAGACATTTGGGGGTGCCGGTATGCCATAAACCAGCATTCGTCGAACCTCGGATAATCGTGAAAAATGTATTAATACTCGTTATCCGAGCCTGAAATTGAATAGGTTAACTCCTAAAATAACCTCGGACGCGTGATAAAAAAAATCGGGAGAAAAAGAAAGTGGGTCTGTTATGACCTCTTGAACGGCTCAAATTGAAGTGTATAATACACGATTTTTCAGGATTTTGGGGTACCGGAACAAAATTCAACGGAAATCGCGCAGAAAGTTCCTCGTGTCAGATAAAGCGGCCACTCAAAATTTGAGTAGCAACGGAAGACATTTGGTGGTGCCAGTATGCCATAAACCAAAATTTGTCGAACCTCGGATAATCGTGAAAAATGTATTAATATTCAATATCCGAGGCTGAAATCAAATAGGTTAACTCCTGTAATGACCTCAGATGCGTGATAAAAAAACTGGGCGAAAAAAAAAACAGGGCCCGGTACGATCTCCTGAACGGCTTAAATTGAAGTGTATAATACACGGTTTTTCGAGATTCCAGGGTACCGGAACAAAATTCTACGAAAATCACGCAGAAAGTTCATCGGGTCAGATAAAGCGGCCACGCAAAATTAGAGTAGCAACGGAAGACATTTGGGAGTGCCGGTATGCCATAAACCAGCGTTCGTCGAACTCGGATAATCGTGAAAAATGTATTAATACCGTTATCCGAGGCTGAAATCGAATAGGTTAACTCCTGAAATGATCTCGGACGCGTGATAAAAAAGACGGGCGAAAAAGAAACAGGGTCCGTTACGACCTCCCGAACGGCTCAAATTGAAGTGTATAATAAACGGTTTTTTGGGATTCCAGGGTACCGGAACAAAATTCTCCGGAAATCGCGTAGAAAGTTCCTCGAGTCAGATAAAGCGGCCACGCAAAATTTGAGTAGCAACGGAAGACATTTGGGGGTGCCGGTATGCCATAAACCAGCATTCATCGAACCTCGGATAATCGTGAAAACTGTATTAATACTCGTTATCCGAGCATGAAATTGAATAGGTTAACTCCTAAAATAACCTCGGACGCGTGATAAAAAAATTGGGAGAAAAAGAAACGGGGTCAGGTATGACCTCCTGAACGGCTCAAATTGAAGTGATAATACACGGTTTTTCGGGATTTTAGGGTACCGGAACAAAATTTTCTGGAAATCGTGCAGAAAGTTCCTCATGTCAGATAAAGCGGCCACGCAAAATTTAAGTAGCAACGGAAGACATTTGGGGGTGCCGGTATGCCATAAACCAGCATTCGTCGAACCTCGGATAATCGTGAAAAATGTATTAATACTCGTTATCCGAGCCTGAAATTGAATAGGTTAACTCCTAAAATAACCTCGGACTCGTGATAAAAAAATCGGGAGAAAAAGAAACAGGGTCTGGTATGACCTCCCGAACGGTTTGAAATTGAAGTGTATAATACACGATTTTTCGGGATTTTGGGGTATCAGAACAAAATTCTCCGGAAATCGCGCAGAAAGTTCCTCGTGTCAGATAAAGCGGCCACTCAAAATTTGAGTATGTAGCAACGGAAGACATTTAGTGGTGCCAGTATGCCATAAACCAGCATTTGTCGAACCTCGGATAATCGTGAAAAATGTATTAATATTCATTATCCGAGGCTGAAATCGAATAGGTTACCTCCTGAAATGACCTCGGACGCGTGATAAAAAAACTGGGCGAAAAAGAAACAGTGCCCGGTATGACCTCCCGAACGGCTCAAATTGAAGTGTATAATAAACGGTTTTTCGGATTTCCAGGGTACCGGAAAAAAATTCTCCGGAAATCGCGTAGAAAGTTCCTCGAGTCAGATAAAGCGGCCACGCAAAATTTGAGTAGCAACGAATGACATTTGGGGGTGCCGGTATGCCATAAACCAACATTCGTCGAACCTCGGATAATCGTGAAAAATATAATAATACTCGTTATCCGAGGCTGAAATTGAATAGGTTAACTCCTAAAATAACCTTGGACGCGTGATAAAAAAATCGGGAGAAAAATAAACAGGGTCTGGTTTGACCTCCCGAACGGCTCAAATTGAAGTGTATAATACACGATTTTTCGGGATTTTAGGGTACCGGAACAAAATTCTCCGGAAATCATGTAGAAAGTTCCTCATGTCAGATAAAGCGGCCACGCAAAATTTAAGTAGCAACGGAAGAAATTTGGGGGTACCGGTATGTCATAAACCAGCATTCGTCGAACTCGGATAATCGTGAAAAATTGTATTAATACTCGTTATCCGAGGCTGAAATCGAATAGGTTAACTCCTGAAATGATCTCGGACGCGTGATAAAAAAGACAGGCAAAAAAGAAACATGGTCCGTTACGACCTCCCGAACGGCTCAAATTGAAGTGTATAATACATGGTTTTTCGGGATTTTAGGGTACGGGAACAAAATTCTCTTGAAAGCGTGCAGAAAGTTCCTCATGTCAGATAAAGCGGCCACGCAAAATTTAAGTAACAACGGAAGACATTTGGGGGTGCCGGTATGCCATAAACCAGTATTCGTCGAACCTCGGATAATCGTGAAAAATGTATTAATACTCGTTATCCGAGCCTGAAATTGAATAGGTTAACTCCTAAAATAACCTCGGACGCGTGATAAAAAAAATCGGGAGAAAAAGAAACTGGGTCTGGTATGACCTCCCGAACGGCTCAAATTGAAGTGTATAATACACGATTTCGGGATTTTAGGGTACCGGAACAAAATTCTCCGAAATCATGCGAAAAGTTCCTCATGTCAGATAAAGCGGCCACGCAAAATTTAAGTAGCAACGGAAGACATTTGGGGGTGCCGGTATGTCATAAACCAGCATTCGTCGAACTCGGATAATCGTGAAAAATGTATTAATACTCATTATCCGAGGCTGAAATCGAATAGGTTAACTCCTGAAATGATCTCGGACGCGTGATAAAAAAGACAAAGAAAAAGAAACATGGTCCGTTACGACCTCCCGAACGGCTCAAATTGAAGTGTATAATACACGGTTTTTCGGGATTTTAGGGTACGGGAACAAAATTCTCTTGAAAGCGTGCAGAAAATTCCTCATGTCAGATAAAGCGGCCACGCAAAATTTAAGTAACAACGGAAGACATTTGGGGGTGCCGGTATGCCATAAACCAGCATTCGTCGAACCTCGGATAATCGTGAAAAATGTATTAATACTCGTTATCCGAGCCTGAAATTGAATAGGTTAACTCCTAAAATAACCTCGGACGCGTGATAAAAAAAATCGGGAGAAAAAGAAAGTGGGTCTGTTATGACCTCTTGAACGGCTCAAATTGAAGTCTATAATACACGATTTTTCAGGATTTTGGGGTACCGGAACAAAATTCAACGGAAATCGCGCAGAAAGTTCCTCGTGTCAGATAAAGCGGCCACTCAAAATTTGAGTAGCAACGGAAGACATTTGGTGGTGCCAGTATGCCATAAACCAAAATTTGTCGAACCTCGGATAATCGTGAAAAATGTATTAATATTCAATATCCGAGGTTTGAAATCAAATAGGTTAACTCCTGTAATGACCTCGATGCGTGATAAAAAACTCGGGCGAAAAAAAAAAAATGGGGCCGTGCGATCTCCCGAACGGCTTAAATTGAAGTGTATAATACACGGTTTTTCGAGATTCCAGGGTACCGGAACAAAATTCTACGAAAATCACGCAGAAAGTTCATCGGGTCAGATAAAGCGGCCACGCAAAATTAGAGTAGCAACGGAAGACATTTGGGAGTGCCGGTATGCCATAAACCAGTTAAATCGAACTCGGATAATCGTGAAAAATGTATTAATACCGTTATCCGAGGCTGAAATCGAATAGGTTAACTCCTGAAATGATCTCGGACGCGTGATAAAAAAGACGGGCGAAAAAGAAACAGGGTCCGTTACGACCTCCCGAACGGCTCAAATTGAAGTGTATAATAAACGGTTTTTTGGGATTCCAGGGTACCGGAACAAAATTCTCCGGAAATCGCGTAGAAAGTTCCTCGAGTCAGATAAAGCGGCCACGCAAAATTTGAGTAGCAACGGAAGACATTTGGGGGTGCCGGTATGCCATAAACCAGCATTCGTCGAACCTCGGATAATCGTGAAAACTGTATTAATACTCGTTATCCGAGCATGAAATTGAATAGGTTAACTCCTAAAATAACCTCGGACGCGTGATAAAAAAATTGGGAGAAAAAGAAACGGGGTCAGGTATGACCTCCTGAACGGCTCAAATTGAAGTGATAATACACGGTTTTTCGGGATTTTAGGGTACCGGAACAAAATTCTCTGGAAATCGTGCAGAAAGTTCCTCATGTCAGATAAAGCGGCCACGCAAAATTTAAGTAGCAACGGAAGACATTTGGCGGTGCCGGTATGCCATAAATCAGCATTCGTCGAACCTCGGATAATCGTGAAAAATGTATTAATACTCGTTATCCGAGCCTGAAATTGAATAGGTTAACTCCTAAAATAACCTCGGACTCGTGATAAAAAAATCGGGAGAAAAAGAAACAGGGTTTGGTATGACCTCCCGAACGGTTTGAAATTGAAGTGTATAATACACGATTTTTCGGGATTTTGGGGTACCGGAACAAAATTCTCCGGAAATCGCGCAGAAAGTTCCTCGTGTCAGATAAAGCGGCCACTCAAAATTTGAGTATGTAGCAACGGAAGACATTTGGTGGTGCCAGTATGCCATAAACCAGCATTTGTCGAACCTCGGATAATCGTGAAAAATGTATTAATATTCATTATCCGAGGCTGAAATCGAATAAGTTGACTCCTGAACTTACGTCGGACGCGTGATAAAAAAATCGGGAGAAAAAGAAACAGGGTCTGGTATGACCTCCCGAACGGCTCAAATTGAAGTGTATAATACACGATTTTTCGGGATTTTAGGGTACCGGAACAAAATTCTCCGGAAATCATGCAAAAAGTTCCTCATGTTAGGTAAAGCAACCACGCAAAATTTAAGTAGCAATGGAAGACATTTGGGGGTGCCGGTATGCCATAAACCAGCATTCGTCGAACCTCGGATAATCGTGAAAAATGTATTAATACTCGTTATCCGAGCCTGAAATTGAAAAGGTTAACTCTTAAAATAACCTCGGACGCGTGATAAAAAAATCGGGAGAAAAAGAAACAGGGTCTGGTATGACCTCCCGAACGGCTCAAATTGAATTGTATAATTCACGATTTTTCGGGATTTTAGGGTACCGTGAAAAAATTCTCCGGAAATCATGCAGAAAATTCCTCATGTCAGATAAAGCGGCCACGCAAAATTTAAGTAGCAACGGAAGACATTTGGGGTGCCGGTATGCCATAAACCACCATTCGTCGAACCTCGGATAATCGTGAAAAATGTATTAATACTCGTTATCCGAGGCTGAAATTGAATAGCTTAAATCCTAAAATAACCTCGGACGCGTGATAAAAAAGACAGGCGAAAAAGAAACATGGTCCGTTACGACCTCCCGAACGGCTCAAATTGAAGTGTATAATACACGGTTTTTCGGGATTTTAGGGTACGGGAACAAAATTCTCTTGAAAGCGTGCAGAAAATTCCTCATGTCAGATAAAGCGGCCACGCAAAATTTAAGTAACAACGGAAGACATTTGGGGGTGCCGGTATGCCATAAACCAGCATTCGTCGAACCTCGGATAATCGTGAAAAATGTATTAATACTCGTTATCCGAGCCTGAAATTGAATAGGTTAACTCCTAAAATAACCTCGGACGCGTGATAAAAAAAATCGGGAGAAAAAGAAAGTGGGTCTGTTATGACCTCTTGAACGGCTCAAATTGAAGTGTATAATACACGATTTTTCAGGATTTTGGGGTACCGGAACAAAATTCAACGGAAATCGCGCAGAAAGTTCCTCGTGTCAGATAAAGCGGCCACTCAAAATTTGAGTAGCAACGGAAGACATTTGGTGGTGCCAGTATGCCATAAACCAAAATTTGTCGAACCTCGGATAATCGTGAAAAATGTATTAATATTCAATATCCGAGGCTGAAATCAAATAGGTTAACTCCTGTAATGACCTCAGATGCGTGATAAAAAAACTGGGCGAAAAAAAAACAGGGCCCGGTACGATCTCCTGAACGGCTTAAATTGAAGTGTATAATACACGGTTTTTCGAGATTCCAGTGGTACCGAACAAAATTCTACGAAAATCACGCAGAAAGTTCATCGGGTCAGATAAAGCGGCCACGCAAAATTAGAGTAGCAACGGAAGACATTTGGGAGTGCTTGGTATGCCATAAACCAAATGTTATTCGAACTCGGATAATCGTGAAAAATGTATTAATACCGTTATCCGAGGCTGAAATCGAATAGGTTAACTCCTGAAATGATCTCGGACGCGTGATAAAAAAGACGGGCGAAAAAGAAACAGGGTCCGTTACGACCTCCCGAACGGCTCAAATTGAAGTGTATAATAAACGGTTTTTTGGGATTCCGAGTACCGGAACAAAATTCTCCGGAAATCGCGTAGAAAGTTCCTCGAGTCAGATAAAGCGGCCACGCAAAATTTGAGTAGCAACGGAAGACATTTGGGGGTGCCGGTATGCCATAAACCAGCATTCGTCGAACCTCGGATAATCGTGAAAACTGTATTAATACTCGTTATCCGAGCATGAAATTGAATAGGTTAACTCCTAAAATAACCTCGGACGCGTGATAAAAAAATTGGGAGAAAAAGAAACGGGGTCAGGTATGACCTCCTGAACGGCTCAAATTGAAGTGATAATACACGGTTTTTCGGGATTTTAGGGTACCGGAACAAAATTCTCTGGAAATCGTGCAGAAAGTTCCTCATGTCAGATAAAGCGGCCACGCAAAATTTAAGTAGCAACGGAAGACATTTGGCGGTGCTTGGTATGCCATAAACCAAGATTCGTCGAACCTCGGATAATCGTGAAAAATGTATTAATACTCGTTATCCGAGCACTCGAAATTGAATAGGTTAACTCCTAAAATAACCTCGGACTCGTGATAAAAAAATCGGGAGAAAAAGAAACAGGGTTTGGTATGACCTCCCGAACGGTTTGAAATTGAAGTGTATAATACACGATTTTTCGGGATTTTGGGGTACCGGAACAAAATTCTCCGGAAATCGCGCAGAAAGTTCCTCGTGTCAGATAAAGCGGCCACTCAAAATTTGAGTATGTAGCAACGGAAGACATTTGGTGGTGCCAGTATGCCATAAACCAAAGATTTGTCGAACCTCGGATAATCGTGAAAAATGTATTAATATTCATTATCCGAGGCTGAAATCGAATAAGTTGACTCCTGAACTTACGTCGGACGCGTGATAAAAAAATCGGGAGAAAAAGAAACAGGGTCTGGTATGACCTCCCGAACGGCTCAAATTGAAGTGTATAATACACGATTTTTCGGGATTTTAGGGTACCGGAACAAAATTCTCCGGAAATCATGCAAAAAGTTCCTCATGTTAGGTAAAGCAACCACGCAAAATTTAAGTAGCAATGGAAGACATTTGGGGGTGCCGGTATGCCATAAACCAGCATTCGTCGAACCTCGGATAATCGTGAAAAATGTATTAATACTCGTTATCCGAGCCTGAAATTGAAAAGGTTAACTCTTAAAATAACCTCGGACGCGTGATAAAAAAATCGGGAGAAAAAGAAACAGGGTCTGGTATGACCTCCCGAACGGCTCAAATTGAATTGTATAATTCACGATTTTTCGGGATTTTAGGGTACCGTGAAAAAATTCTCCGGAAATCATGCAGAAAATTCCTCATGTCAGATAAAGCGGCCACGCAAAATTTAAGTAGCAACGGAAGACATTTGGGGTGCCGGTATGCCATAAACCACCATTCGTCGAACCTCGGATAATCGTGAAAAATGTATTAATACTCGTTATCCGAGGCTGAAATTGAATAGCTTAAATCCTAAAATAACCTCGGACGCGTGATGAAAAAATCGGGAGAAAAAGAAACAGGGTCTAGTATGACCTCCCGAACGGCTCAAATTGAAGTGTATAATAAACGGTTTTTCGGGATTCCAGGGTACCGGAACAAAATTCTCCGGAAATCGCGTAGAAAGTTCCTCGAGTCAGATAAAGCGGCCACGCAAAATTTGAGTAGCAACGGAAGACATTTGGGGGTGCCGTTATGCCATAAACCAGCATTCATCGAACCTCGGATAATCGTGAATACTATATTAATACTCGTTATCCGAGGCTGAAATTGAATAGGTTAACTCCTAAAATAACCTTGGACGCGTGATAAAAAAATCGGGAGAAAAAGAAACAGGGTCTGGTATGACCTCCCGAACGGCTCAAATTGAAGTGTATAATACACGGTTTTTCGGGATTTTAGGGTACCGGAACAAAATTCTCTGGAAATCGTGAAGAAAGTTCCTCATGTCAGATAAAGCGGCCACGCAAAATTTAAGTAGCAACGGAAGACATTTGGGGGTGCCGGTATGTCATAAATCAGCATTCGTCGAACCTCGGATAATCGTGAAAAATGTATTAATACTCGTTATCCGAGCCTGAAATTGAATAGGTTAACTTCTAAAATAACCTCGGACGCGTGATAAAAAAATCGGGATAAAAAGAAATAGGGTCTGGTATGACCTCCCGAACGGCTCAAATTGAAGTGTATAATACACGATTTTTCGGGATTTTGGGGTACCGGAACAAAATTCTCCGGAAATCGCGCAGAAAATTCCTCGTGTCAGATAAAGCGGCCACGCAAAATTTGAGTAGCAACGGAAGACATTTGGTGGTGCCAGTATGCCATAAACTAGCATTTGTCGAACCTCGGATAATCGTGAAAAATTTATTAATATTCATTATCCGAGGCTGAAATCGAATAGGTTAACTCCTGAAATGACCTCGGACGCGTGATAAAAAAACGGGCGAAAAAGAAACAAATACCCGGTAAGACCTCCTGAACGGCTCAAATTGAAGTGTATAATAAACGGTTTTTCGGGATTCCAGGGTACCAGAACAAAATTTCCTGGAAATCGCGTAGAAAGTTCTTCGAGTCAAATAAAGCGGCCACGCAAAATTTGAGTAGCAACGGAAGACATTTGGGGGTGCCGGTATGCCATAAACCAGCATTCGTCGAACCTCGGATAATCGTGAAAAATATATTAATACTCGTTATCCGAGGCTGAAATTGAATTGGTTAACTCCTAAAACAAACTCGGACGCGTGACAAAAAAATCGGGAGAAAAAGAAACAGGGTCTTGTATGACCTCTTGAACGGTTCAAATTGAAGTGTATAATACACGATTTTTCGGGATTTTAGGTACCGAACGAAATTCTCCGGAAATAATGCGAAAAGTTCCTCATGTTAGGTAAAGCGGCCACGCAAAATTTAAGTAGCAACGGAAGACATTTTGGGGTGCCGGTATGCCATAAACCAGCATTCGTCGAACCTCGGATAATCGTGAAAACTGTATTAATACTCGTTATCCGAGCATGAAATTGAATAGGTTAACTCCTAAAATAACCTCGGACGCGTGATAAAAAAATCGGGAGAAAAAGAAACGGGGTCAGGTATGACCTCCTGAACGGCTCAAATTGAAGTGTATAATACACGGTTATTCGGGATTTTAGGGTACCGGAACAAAATTCTCTGGAAATCGTGCAGAAAGTTCCTCATGTCAGATAAAGCGGCCACGCAAAATTTAAGTAGCAACGGAAGACATTTAGGGGTGCCGGTATGCCATAAACCAGCATTCGTCGAACCTCGGATATTCGTGAAAAATGTATAAATACTCGTTATCCGAGCCTGAAATTGAATAGGTTAACTCCTAAAATAACCTCGGACTCGTGATAAAAAAATCGGGAGAAAAAGAAACAGGGTGTGGTATGACCTCCCGAACGGTTTGAAATTGAAGTGTATAATACACGATTTTTCGGGATTTTGGGGTACCGGAACAAAATTCTCCGGAAATCGCGCAGAAAGTTCCTCGTGTCAGATAAAGCGGCCACTCAAAATTTGAGTATGTAGCAACGGAAGACATTTGGTGGTGCCCGTATGCCATAAACCAGCATTTGTCGAACCTCGGATAATCGTGAAAAATGTATTAATATTCATTATCCGAGGCTGAAATCGAATAAGTTGACTCCTGAAATTACGTCGGACGCGTGATAAAAAAATCGGGAGAAAAAGAAACAGGGTCTGGTATGACCTCCCGAACGGCTCAAATTGAAGTGTATAATACACGATTTTTCGAGATTTTAGGGTACCGGAACAAAATTCTCCGGAAATCATGCAGAAAGTTCCTTATGTTAGGTAAAGCAACCACGCAAAATTTAAGTAGCAATGGAAGACATTTGGGGGTGCCGGTATGCCATAAACCAGCATTCGTCGAACCTCGGATAATCGTGAAAAATGTATTAATACTCGTTATCCGAGCCTGAAATTGAAAAGGTTAACTCCTAAAATAACCTCGGACGCGTGATAAAAAAATCGGGAGAAAAAGAAACAGGGTCTGGTATGACCTCCCGAACGGCTCAAATTGAATTGTATAATACACGATTTTTCGGGATTTTAGGTACCGTGACAAAATTCTCCGGAAATCATGCGAAAAATTCCTCATGTCAGATAAAGCGGACACGCAAAATTTAAGTAGCAACGGAAGACATTTGGGGTGCCGGTATGCCATAAACCACCATTCGTCGAACCTCGGATAATCGTGAAAAATGTATTAATACTCGTTATCCGAGGCTGAAATTGAATAGTTTAAATCCTAAAATAACCTCGGACGCGTGATAAAAAAATCGGGAGAAAAAGAAACAGGGTCTAGTATGACCTCCCGAACGGCTCAAATTGAAGTGTATAATAAACGGTTTTTCGGGATTCCAGGGTACCGGAACAAAATTCTCCGGAAATCGCGTAGAAAGTTCCTCGAGTCAGATAAAGCGGCCACGCAAAATTTGAGTAGCAACGGAAGACATTTGGGGGTGCCGTTATGCCATAAACCAGCATTCATCGAACCTCGGATAATCGGGAATACTATATTAATACTCGTTATCCGAGGCTGAAATTGAATAGGTTAACTCCTAAAATAACCTTGGACGCGTGATAAAAAAATCGGGAGAAAAAGAAACAGGGTCTGGTATGACCTCCCTAACGGCTCAAATTGAAGTGTATAATACACGGTTTTTCGGGATTTTAGGGTACCGGAACAAAATTCTCTGGAAATCGTGAAGAAAGTTCCTCATGTCAGATAAAGTGGCCACGCAAAATTTAAGTAGCAACGGAAGACATTTGGGGGTGCCGGTATGTCATAAACCAGCATTCGTCGAACCTCGGATAATCGTGAAAAATGTATTAATACTCGTTATCCGAGCCTGAAATTGAATAGGTTAACTTCTAAAATAACCTCGGACGCGTGATAAAAAAATCGGGATAAAAAGAAATAGGGTCTGGTATGACCTCCCGAACGGCTCAAATTGAAGTGTATAATACACGATTTTTCGGGATTTTGGGGTACCGGAACAAAATTCTCCGGAAATCGCGCAGAAAATTCCTCGTGTCAGATAAAGCGGCCACGAAAAATTTGAGTAGCAACGGAAGACATTTGGTGGTGCCAGTATGCCATAAACCAGCATTTGTCGAACCTCGGATAATCGTGAAAAATTTATTAATATTTATTATCCGAGGCTGAAATCGAATAGGTTAACTCCTGAAATGACCTCGGACGCGTGATAAAAAAACTGGGCGAAAAAGAAATAGCGCCCGGTAAGACCTCCTGAACGGCTCAAATTGAAGTGTATAATAAACGGTTTTTCGGGATTCCAGGGTACCAGAACAAAATTTCCCGGAAATCGCGTAGAAAGTTCTTCGAGTCAAATAAAGCGGCCACGCAAAATTTGAGTAGCAACGGAAGACATTTGGGGGTGCCGGTATGCCATAAACCAGCATTCGTCGAACCTCGGATAATCGTGAAAAATATATTAGTACTCGTTATCCGAGGTCTTGAAATTGAATAGGTTAACTCCTAAAATAACCTTGGACGCGTGATAAAAAAATCGGAGAAAAAGAAACAGTCAGTATGACATCCCGAACGGCTCAAATTGAAGTGTATAATAAACGGTTTTTTGGGATTCCAGGGTACCGGAACAAAATTCTCCGGAAATCGCGTAGAAAGTTCCTTGAGTCAGATAAAGCGGCCACGCAAAATTTGAGTAGCAAGGGAAGACATTAGGGGGTGCCGGTATGCCATAAACCAGCATTCGTCGAACCTCGGATAATCGTGAAAACTGTATTAATACTCGTTATCCGAGCCTGAAATTGAATAGGTTAACTCCTAAAATAACCTCGGACGCGTGATAAAAAAATCGGGAGAAAAAGAAACAGGGTCTGGTATGACCTCCCGAACGGCTCAAATTGAATTGTATAATTCACGATTTTTCGGGATTTTAGGGTACCGTGAAAAAATTCTCCGGAAATCATGCAGAAAATTCCTCATGTCAGATAAAGCGGCCACGCAAAATTTAAGTAGCAACGGAAGACATTTGGGGTGCCGGTATGCCATAAACCACCATTCGTCGAACCTCGGATAATCGTGAAAAATGTATTAATACTCGTTATCCGAGGCTGAAATTGAATAGTTTAAATCCTAAAATAACCTCGGACGCGTGATGAAAAAATCGGGAGAAAAAGAAACAGGGTCTAGTATGACCTCCCGAACGGCTCAAATTGAAGTGTATAATAAACGGTTTTTCGGGATTCCAGGGTACCGGAACAAAATTCTCCGGAAATCGCGTAGAAAGTTCCTCGAGTCAGATAAAGCGGCCACGCAAAATTTGAGTAGCAACGGAAGACATTTGGGGGTGCCGTTATGCCATAAACCAGCATTCATCGAACCTCGGATAATCGTGAATACTATATTAATACTCGTTATCCGAGGCTGAAATTGAATAGGTTAACTCCTAAAATAACCTTGGACGCGTGATAAAAAAATCGGGAGAAAAAGAAACAGGGTCTGGTATGACCTCCCGAACGGCTCAAATTGAAGTGTATAATACACGGTTTTTTTTTTAGGGTACCGGAACAAAATTCTCTGGAAATCGTGAAGAAAGTTCCTCATGTCAGATAAAGCGGCCACGCAAAATTTAAGTAGCAACGGAAGACATTTGGGGGTGCCGGTATGTCATAAATCAACATTCGTCGAACCTCGGATAATCGTGAAAAATGTATTAATACTCGTTATCCGAGCACAAATTGAATAGGTTAACTTCTAAAATAACCTCGGACGCGTGATAAAAAAATCGGGATAAAAAGAAATAGGGTCTGGTATGACCTCCCGAACGGCTCAAATTGAAGTGTATAATACACGATTTTTCGGGATTTTGGGGTACCGGAACAAAATTCTCCGGAAATCGCGCAGAAAATTCCTCGTGTCAGATAAAGCGGCCACGCAAAATTTGAGTAGCAACGGAAGACATTTGGTGGTGCCAGTATGCCATAAACTAGCATTTGTCGAACCTCGGATAATCGTGAAAAATTTATTAATATTCATTATCCGAGGCTGAAATCGAATAGGTTAACTCCTGAAATGACCTCGGACGCGTGATAAAAAAACTGGGCGAAAAAGAAACAGCGCCCGGTAAGACCTCCTGAACGGCTCAAATTGAAGTGTATAATAAACGGTTTTTCGGGATTCCAGGGTACCAGAACAAAATTTCCCGGAAATCGCGTAGAAAGTTCTTCGAGTCAAATAAAGCGGCCACGCAAAATTTGAGTAGCAACGGAAGACATTTGGGGGTGCCGGTATGCCATAAACCAGCATTCGTCGAACCTCGGATAATCGTGAAAAATATATTAATACTCGTTATCCGAGGCTGAAATTGAATTGGTTAACTCCTAAAACAAACTCGGACGCGTGACAAAAAAATCGGGAGAAAAAGAAACAGGGTCTTGTATGACCTCTTGAACGGTTCAAATTGAAGTGTATAATACACGATTTTTCGGGATTTTAGGGTACCGGAACGAAATTCTCCGGAAATAATGCAGAAAGTTCCTCATGTTAGGTAAAGCGGCCACGCAAAATTTAAGTAGCAACGGAAGACATTTTGGGGTGCCGGTATGCCATAAACCAGCATTCGTCGAACCTCGGATAATCGTGAAAACTGTATTAATACTCGTTATCCGAGCATGAAATTGAATAGGTTAACTCCTAAAATAACCTCGGACGCGTGATAAAAAAATCGGGAGAAAAAGAAACGGGGTCAGGTATGACCTCCTGAACGGCTCAAATTGAAGTGTATAATACACGGTTTTTCGGGATTTTAGGGTACCGGAACAAAATTCTCTGGAAATCGTGCAGAAAGTTCCTCATGTCAGATAAAGCGGCCACGCAAAATTTAAGTAGCAACGGAAGACATTTAGGGGTGCCGGTATGCCATAAACCAGCATTCGTCGAACCTCGGATATTCGTGAAAAATGTATAAATACTCGTTATCCGAGCCTGAAATTGAATAGGTTAACTCCTAAAATAACCTCGGACTCGTGATAAAAAAATCGGGAGAAAAAGAAACAGGGTGTGGTATGACCTCCCGAACGGTTTGAAATTGAAGTGTATAATACACGATTTTTCGGGATTTTGGGGTACCGGAACAAAATTCTCCGGAAATCGCGCAGAAAGTTCCTCGTGTCAGATAAAGCGGCCACTCAAAATTTGAGTATGTAGCAACGGAAGACATTTGGTGGTGCCCGTATGCCATAAACCAGCATTTGTCGAACCTCGGATAATCGTGAAAAATGTATTAATATTCATTATCCGAGGCTGAAATCGAATAAGTTGACTCCTGAAATTACGTCGGACGCGTGATAAAAAAATCGGGAGAAAAAGAAACAGTGGTCCGTATGACCTCCCGAACGGCTCAAATTGAAGTGTATAATACACGATTTTTCGAGATTTTAGGGTACCGGAACAAAATTCTCCGGAAATCATGCAGAAAGTTCCTTATGTTAGGTAAAGCAACCACGCAAAATTTAAGTAGCAATGGAAGACATTTGGGGGTGCCGGTATGCCATAAACCAGCATTCGTCGAACCTCGGATAATCGTGAAAAATGTATTAATACTCGTTATCCGAGCCTGAAATTGAAAAGGTTAACTCCTAAAATAACCTCGGACGCGTGATAAAAAAATCGGGAGAAAAAGAAACAGGGTCTGGTATGACCTCCCGAACGGCTCAAATTGAATTGTATAATACACGATTTTTCGGGATTTTAGGGTACCGTGACAAAATTCTCCGGAAATCATGCAGAAAATTCCTCATGTCAGATAAAGCGGCCACGCAAAATTTAAGTAGCAACGGAAGACATTTGGGGTGCCGGTATGCCATAAACCACCATTCGTCGAACCTCGGATAATCGTGAAAAATGTATTAATACTCGTTATCCGAGGCTGAAATTGAATAGTTTAAATCCTAAAATAACCTCGGACGCGTGATAAAAAAATCGGGAGAAAAAGAAACAGGGTCTAGTATGACCTCCCGAACGGCTCAAATTGAAGTGTATAATAAACGGTTTTTCGGGATTCCAGGGTACCGGAACAAAATTCTCCGGAAATCGCGTAGAAAGTTCCTCGAGTCAGATAAAGCGGCCACGCAAAATTTGAGTAGCAACGGAAGACATTTGGGGGTGCCGTTATGCCATAAACCAGCATTCATCGAACCTCGGATAATCGGGAATACTATATTAATACTCGTTATCCGAGGCTGAAATTGAATAGGTTAACTCCTAAAATAACCTTGGACGCGTGATAAAAAAATCGGGAGAAAAAGAAACAGGGTCTGGTATGACCTCCCGAACGGCTCAAATTGAAGTGTATAATACACGGTTTTTCGGGATTTTAGGGTACCGGAACAAAATTCTCTGGAAATCGTGAAGAAAGTTCCTCATGTCAGATAAAGTGGCCACGCAAAATTTAAGTAGCAACGGAAGACATTTGGGGGTGCCGGTATGTCATAAACCAGCATTCGTCGAACCTCGGATAATCGTGAAAAATGTATTAATACTCGTTATCCGAGCCTGAAATTGAATAGGTTAACTTCTAAAATAACCTCGGACGCGTGATAAAAAAATCGGGATAAAAAGAAATAGGGTCTGGTATGACCTCCCGAACGGCTCAAATTGAAGTGTATAATACACGATTTTTCGGGATTTTGGGGTACCGGAACAAAATTCTCGAAATCGCGCAAAAAATTCCTCGTGTCGATATAAAGCGGCCACGCAAAATTTGAGTAGCAACGGAAGACATTTGGTGGTGCCAGTATGCCATAAACCAGCATTTGTCGAACCTCGGATAATCGTGAAAAATTTATTAATATTTATTATCCGAGGCTGAAATCGAATAGGTTAACTCCTGAAATGACCTCGGACGCGTGATAAAAAAACTGGGCGAAAAAGAAACAGCGCCCGGTAAGACCTCCTGAACGGCTCAAATTGAAGTGTATAATAAACGGTTTTTCGGGATTCCAGAGTACCAGAACAAAATTTCCCGGAAATCGCGTAGAAAGTTCTTCGAGTCAAATAAAGCGGCCACGCAAAATTTGAGTAGCAACGGAAGACATTTGGGGGTGCCGGTATGCCATAAACCAGCATTCGTCGAACCTCGGATAATCGTGAAAAATATATTAGTACTCGTTATCCGAGGCTGAAATTGAATAGGTTAACTCCTAAAATAACCTTGGACGCGTGATAAAAAAATCGGGAGAAAAAGAAACAGGGTCTGGTATGACATCCCGAACGGCTCAAATTGAAGTGTATAATAAACGGTTTTTTGGGATTCCAGGGTACCGGAACAAAATTCTCCGGAAATCGCGTAGAAAGTTCCTCGAGTCAGATAAAGCGGCCACGCAAAATTTGAGTAGCAAGGGAAGACATTAGGGGGTGCCGGTATGCCATAAACCAGCATTCGTCGAACCTCGGATAATCGTGAAAACTGTATTAATACTCGTTATCCGAGCCTGAAATTGAATAGGTTAACTCCTAAAATAACCTCGGACGCGTGATAAAAAAATCGGGAGAAAAAGAAACGGGGTCAGGTATGACCTCCTGAACGGCTCAAATTGAAGTGTATAATACACGGTTTTTCGGGATTTTAGGGTACCGGAACAAAATTCTCTGGAAATCGTGCAGAAAGTTCCTCATGTCAGATAAAGCGGCCACGCAAAATTTAAGTAGCAACGGAAGACATTTGGGGGTGCCGGTATGCCATAAACCAGCATTCGTCGAATCTCGGATAATCGTGAAAATCATTAATACTCGTTATCCGAGCCTGAAATTGAATAGGTTAACTCCTAAAATAACCTCGGACGCGTGATAAAAAAATCGGAAGAAAAAGAAACGGGGTCAGGTATGACCTCCTGAACGGCTCAAATTGAAGTGTATAATACACGGTTTTTCGGGATTTTAGGTACCGGAACAAAATTCTCTGAAATCGTGCAGAAAGTTCCTCATGTCAGATAAAGCGGCCACGCAAAATTTAAGTAGCAACGGAAGACATTTGGGGGTGCCGGTATGCCATAAACCAGCATTCGTCGAACCTCGGATAATCGTGAAAACTGTATTAATACTCGTTATCCGAGCCTGAAATTGAATAGGTTAACTCCTAAAATAACCTCGGACGCGTGATAAAAAAATCGGGAGAAAAAGAAACGGGGTCTGGTATGACCTCCCGAACGGCTCAAATTGAAGTGTATAATACACGGTTTTTCGGGATTTTAGGGTACTGGAACAAAATTCTCTGGAAATCGTGCAGAAAGTTCCTCATGTCAGATAAAGCGGCCACGCAAAATTTAGGTAGCAACGGAAGATATTTGGGGGTGCCGGTATGCCATAAACCAGCATTCGTCGAACCTCGGATAATCGTGAAAAATGTATTAATACTCGTTATCCGAGCCTGAAATTGAATAGGTTAACTCCTAAAATAACCTCGGACTCGTGATAAAAAAATCGGGAGAAAAAGAAACAGGGTCTGGTATGACCTCCCGAACGGCTGAAATTGAAGTGTATAATACACGATTTTTCGGGATTTTAGGGTACCGTGACAAAATTCTCCGGAAATCATGCAGAAAATTTCCCGGAAATCGCGTATAAAGTTCTTCGAGTCAAATAAAGCGGCCACGCAAAATTTAAGTAGCAACGGAAGACATTTGGGGTGCCGGTATGCCATAAACCACCATTCGTCGAACCTCGGATAATCGTGAAAAATGTATTAGTACTCGTTATCCGAGGCTGAAATTGAATAGTTTAAATCCTAAAATAACCTCGGATGCGTGATAAAAAAATCGGGAGAAAAAGAAACAGGGTCTAGTATGACCTCCCGAACGGCTCAAATTGAAGTGTATAATAAACGGTTTTTCGGGATTCCAGGGTACCGGAACAAAATTCTTCGGAAATCGCGTAGAAAGTTCCTCGAGTCAGATAAAGCGGCCACGCAAAATTTGAGTAGCAACGTAAGACATTTGGGGGTGCCGTTATGCCATAAACCAGCATTCATCGAACCTCGGATAATCGTGAATAATATATTAATACTCGTTATCCGAGGCTGAAATTGAATAGATTAACTCCTAAAATAACCTTGGACGCGTGATAAAAAAATCGGGAGAAAAAGAAACAGGGTCTGGTATGACCTCCCGAACGGCTCAAATTGAAGTGTATAATACACGGTTTTTCGGGATTTTAGGGTACCAGAACAAAATTCTCTGGAAATTGTGAAGAAAGTTCCTCTGGTCAGATAAAGCGGCCACGCAAAATTTAAGTAGCAACGGAAGACATTTGGGGGTGCCGGTATGTCATAAACCAGCATTCGTCGAACCTCGGATAATCGTGAAAAATGTATTAATACTCGTTATCCGAGCCTGAAATTGAATAGGTTAACTTCTAAAATTATCTCGGACGCGTGATAAAAAAATCGGGAGAAAAAGAAACAGGGTCTGGTATGACCTCCCGAACGGCTCAAATTGAAGTGTATAAATGTATAATACACGATTTTTCGGGATTTTGGGGTACCAGAACAAAATTCTCCGGAAATCGCGCAGAAAGTTCCTCGTGTCAGATAAAGCGGTCACGCAAAATTTGAGTAGCAACGGAAGACATTTGGTGGTGCCAGTATGCCATAAACCAGCATTTGTCGAACCTCGGATAATCGTGAAAAATTTATTAATATTCATTATCCGAGGCTGAAATCGAATAGGTTAACTCCTGAAATGACCTCGGACGCGTGATAAAAAAACTGGGCGAAAAAGAAACAGCGCCCGGTAAGACCTCCTGAACGGCTCAAATTGAAGTGTATAATAAACGGTTTTTCGGGATTCCAGGGTACCAAAACAAAATTTCCCGGAAATCGCGTAGAAAGTTCTTCGAGTCAGATAAAGCGGCCACGCAAAATTTGAGTAGCAACGGAAGACATTTGGGGGTGCCGGTATGCCATAAACCAGCATTCGTCGAACCTCGGATAATCGTGAAAAATATATTAGTACTCGTTATCCGAGGCTGAAATTGAATAGGTTAACTCCTAAAATAACCTTGGACGCGTGATAAAAAAATCGGGAGAAAAAGAAACAGGGTCTGGTATGACCTCCCGAACGGCTCAAATTGAAGTGTATAATAAACGGTTTTTTGGGATTTTAGGGTACCGGAACAAAATTCTCCGGAAATCATGCAGAAAGTTCCTCATGTCAGATAAAGCGGCCACGCAAAATTTGAGTAGCAACGGAAGAAATTTGGGGGTGCCAGTATGTCATAAACCAGCATTCGTCGAACTCGGATAATCGTGAAAAATGTATTAATACTCGTTATCCGAGGCTGAAATCGAATAGGTTAACTCCTTAAATGATCTCGGACGCGTGATAAAAAAGACGGGCGAAAAAGAAACAGGGTCCGTTACGACCTCCCGAACGGCTCAAATTGAAGTGTATAATACACGGTTTTTTGGGATTCCAGGGTACCGGAACAAAATTCTCCGGAAATCGCGCAGAAAGTTCCTCGTGTCAGATAAAGCGGCCACTCAAAATTTGAGTAGCAACGGAAGACATTTGGTGGTGCCAGTATGCCATAAACCAGCATTTGACGAACCTCGGATAATCGTAAAAAATGCATTAATATTCATTATCCGAGGCTGAAATCGAATAAGTTAACTCCTGAAATTACGTCGGACGCGTGATAAAAAAATCGGGAGAAAAAGAAACAGGGTCTGGTATGACCTCCCGAACGGCTCAAATTGAAGTGTATAATACACGATTTTTCGGGATTTTAGGGTACCGTGACAAAATTCTCCGGAAATCATGCAGAAAATTCCTCATGTCAGATAAAGCGGCCACGCAAAATTTAAGTAGCAACGGAAGACATTTGGGGTGCCGGTATGCCATAAACCACCATTCGTCGAACCTCGGATAATCGTGAAAAATGTATTAATACTCGTTATCCGAGGCTGAAATTGAATAGTTTAAATCCTAAAATAACCTCGGATGCGTGATAAAAAAATCGGGAGAAAAAGAAACAGGGTCTAGTATGACCTCCCGAACGGCTCAAATTGAAGTGTATAATAAACGGTTTTTCGGGATTCCAGGGTACCGGAACAAAATTCTTCGGAAATCGCGTAGAAAGTTCCTCGAGTCAGATAAAGCGGCCACGCAAAATTTGAGTAGCAACGTAAGACATTTGGGGGTGCCGTTATGCCATAAACCAGCATTCATCGAACCTCGGATAATCGTGAATAATATATTAATACTCGTTATCCGAGGCTGAAATTGAATAGATTAACTCCTAAAATAACCTTGGACGCGTGATAAAAAAATCGGGAGAAAAAGAAACAGGGTTTGGTATGACCTCCCGAACGGCTCAAATTGAAGTGTATAATACACGGTTTTTCGGGATTTTAGGGTACCAGAACAAAATTCTCTGGAAATTGTGAAGAAAGTTCCTCATGTCAGATAAAGCGGCCACGCAAAATTTAAGTAGCAACGGAAGACATTTGGGGGTGCCGGTATGTCATAAACCAGCATTCGTCGAACCTCGGATAATCGTGAAAAATGTATTAATACTCGTTATCCGAGCCTGAAATTGAATAGGTTAACTTCTAAAATAACCTCGGACGCGTGATAAAAAAATCGGGAGAAAAAGAAACAGGGTCTGGTATGACCTCCCGAACGGTTCAAATTGAAGTGTATAAATGTATAATACACGATTTTTCGGGATTTTGGGGTACCGGAACAAAATTCTCCGGAAATCGCGCAGAAAGTTCCTCGTGTCAGATAAAGCGGTCACGCAAAATTTGAGTAGCAACGGAAGACATTTGGTGGTGCCAGTATGCCATAAACCAGCATTTGTCGAACCTCGGATAATCGTGAAAAATTTATTAATATTCATTATCCGAGGCTGAAATCGAATAGGTTAACTCCTGAAATGACCTAGGACGCGTGATAAAAAAACTGGGCGAAAAAGAAACAGCGCCCGGTAAGACCTCCTGAACGGCTCAAATTGAAGTGTATAATAAACGGTTTTTCGGGATTCCAGGGTACCAAAACAAAATTTCCCGGAAATCGCGTAGAAAGTTCTTCGAGTCAGATAAAGCGGCCACGCAAAATTTGAGTAGCAACGGAAGACATTTGGGGGTGCCGGTATGCCATAAACCAGCATTCGTCGAACCTCGGATAATCGTGAAAAATATATTAGTACTCGTTATCCGAGGCTGAAATTGAATAGGTTAACTCCTAAAATAACCTTGGACGTGTGATAAAAAATCGGGAGAAAAAGAAACAGTGTCAGTATGACCTCCCGAACGGCTCAAATTGAAGTGTATAATAAACGGTTTTTTGGGATTTTAGGGTACCGGAACAAAATTCTCCGGAAATCATGCAGAAAGTTCCTCATGTCAGATAAAGCGGCCACGCAAAATTTGAGTAGCAACGGAAGAAATTTGGGGGTGCCAGTATGTCATAAACCAGCATTCGTCGAACTCGGATAATCGTGAAAAATGTATTAATACTCGTTATCCGAGGCTGAAATCGAATTGGTTAACTACTTATATGATCTCGGACGCGTGATAAAAAAGACGGGCGAAAAAGAAACAGGGTCCGTTACGACCTCCCGAACGGCTCAAATTGAAGTGTATAATACACGGTTTTTTGGGATTCCAGGGTACCGGAACAAAATTCTCCGGAAATCGCATAGAAAGTTCCTCGAGTCAGATAAAGCGGCCACGCAAAATTTGAGTAGCAAAGGAAGACATTAGGGGGTGCCGGTATGCCATAAACCAGCATTCGTCGAACCTCGGATAATCGTGAAAAATATATTAATACTCGTTATCCGAGGCTGAAATTGAATAGGTTAACTCCTAAAACAACCTCGGACGCGTGATAAAAATATCGGGAGAAAAAGAAACAGGGTCTGGTATGACCTCCCGAACGGCTCAAATTGAAGTGTATAATACACGATTTTTCGGGATTTTAGGGTACCGGAACAAAATTCTTCGGAAATCATGCAGAAAGTTCCTCATGTCAGATAAAGAGGCCACGCAAAATTTAAGTAGCAACGGAAGACATTTGGGGGTACCGGTATGCCATAAACCAGTATTCGTCGAACCTCGGATAATCGTGAAAAATTTATTAATACTCGTTATCCGAGGCTGAAATTGAATAGGTTAACTCCTAAAACAACCTCGGACGCGTGATAAAAAAATCGGGAGAAAAAGAAACTGGGTCTGGTATGACCTCCCGAACGGCTCAAATTGAAGTGTATAATACACGATTTTTCGGGATTTTAGGGTACCGGAACAAAATTCTTCGGAAATCGTGCAGAAAGTTCCTCATGTCAGATAAAGAGGCCACGCAAAATTTAAGTAGCAACGGAAGACATTTGGGGGTGCCGGTATGTCATAAACCAGCATTCGTCGAACTCGGATAATCGTGAAAAATGTATTAATACTCGTTATCCGAGGCTAAAATCGAATAGGTTAACTCCTGAAATGATCTCGGACGCGTGATAAAAAAAGACGGGCGAAAAAGAAACAGGGTCCGTTACGACCTCCCGAACGGCTTAAATTGAAGTGTATAATACACGGTTTTTCGGGATTTTAGGGTACCGGAACAAAATTCCCTTGAAATCGTGCAGAAAGTTCCTCATGTCAGATAAAGCGGCCACGCAAAATTTAAGTAGCAACGGAAGACATTTGGGGGTGCCGGTATGCCATAAACCAGCATTCGTCGAACCTCGGATAATCGTGAAAAATGTATTAATACTCGTTATCCGAGGCTGAAATTGAATAGGTTAACTCCTAAAACAACCTCGGACGCGTGATAAAAAAATCGGGAGAAAAAGAAACTGGGTCTGGTATGACCTCCCGAACGGCTCAAATTGAAGTGTATCATACACGATTTTTCGGGATTTTGGGGTACCGGAACAAAATTCTCCGGAAATCGCGCAGAAAGTTCCTCGTGTCAGATAAAGCGGCCACTCAAAATTTGAGTAGGAACGGAAGAAATTTGGTGGTGCCAGTATGCCATAAACCAGCATTTGTCGAACCTCGGATAATCGTGAAAAATGTATTAATATTCAATATCCGAGGCTGAAATCGAATAGGTTAACTCCTGAAATGACCCCGGACGCGTGATAAAAAAACTGGGCGAAAAAAAAACAGGGCCCGGAACGATCTCCCGAACGGCTCAAATTGAAGTGTATAATACACGGTTTTTCGGGATTCCAGGGTACCGGAACAAAATTCTCCGAAAATCACGCAAAAAGTTCATCGGGTCAGATAAAGCGGCCACGTAAAATTAGAGTAGCAACGGAAGACATTTGGGAGTGCCGGTATGCCATAAACCAGCATTTGTCGTACTCGGATAATCGTGAAAAATGTATTAATACTCGTTATCCGAGGCTGAAATCGAATAGGTTAACTCCTCTAATGATCTTGGACGCGTGATAAAAAAGACGGGCGAAAAAGAAACAGGGTCCGTTACGACCTCCCGAACGGCTCAAATTGAAATGTATAATACACGGTTTTTTGGGATTCCAGGGTACCGGAACAAAATTCTCCGGAAATCGCATAGAAAGTTTCTCGAGTCAGATAAAGCGGCCACGCAAAATTTGAGTAGCAAGGGAAGACATTAGGGGGTGCCGGTATGCCATAAACCAGCATTCGTCGAACCTCGGATAATCGTGAAAAATATATTAATACTCGTTATCCGAGGCTGAAATTAAATCGGTTAACTCCTAAAACAACCTCGGACGCGTGATAAAAAAAATAGGGAGAAAAAGAAACAGGGTCTGGTATGACCTCTTGAACGGCTCAAATTGAAGTGTATAATACACGATTTTTCGGGATTTTAGGGTACCGGAACAAAATTCTCCGAAAATCATGAAGAAAGTTCCTCATGTTAGATAAAGCGGCCACGCAAAATTTTAGTAGCAACGGAAGACATTTGGGGGTGCCGGTATGCCATAAACCAGCATTCGTCGAACCTCGGATAATTGTGAAAACTGTATTAATACTCGTTATCTGAGCCTGAAATTGAATTGGTTAACTCCTAAAATAAGCTCGGACGCGTGATAAAAAAATCGGGAGATAAAGAAACGGGGTCAGGTATGACCTCCGGAACGGCTCAAATTGAAGTGTATAATACACGGTTTTTCGGGATTTTAGGGTACCGGAACAAAATTCTCTGGAAATCGTGCATAAAGTTCCTCATGTCAGATAAAGCGGCCAAACAAAATTTAAGTAGCAACGGAAGACATTTGGGGGTGCCGGTATGCCATAAACCAGCATTCGTCGAACCTCGGATAATCGTGAAAAATGTATTAATACTCGTTATCCAAGCCTGAAATTGAATAGGTTAACTCCTAAAATAACCTCGGACGCGTGATAAAAAAATCGGGAGAAAAAGAAACAGGGTCTGGTATGACCTCCCGAACGGCTCAAATTGAAGTGTATATAATACACGATTTTTCGGGATTTTGGGGTACCAGAACAAAATTCTCCGCAAATCGCGCAGAACGTTCCTCGTGTCAGATAAAGCGGCCACTCAATATTTGAGGAGAAACGGAAGACATTTGGTGGTGCCAGTATGCCATAAACCAGCATTTGTCAAACCTCGGATAATCGTGAAAAATATATTAATATTCATTATCCGAGGCTGAAATCGAATAAGTTAACTCCTGAAGTTACGTCGGACGCGTGATAAAAATATCGGGAGAAAAAGAAACAGGGTCTGGTATGACCTCCCGAACGGCTCAAATTGAAGTGTATAATACACTATTTTTCGGGATTTTAGGGTACCGGAACAAAATTCTTCGGAAATCATGCAGAAAGTTCCTCATGTCAGATAAAGAGGCCACGCAAAATTTAAGTAGCAACGGAAGACATTTGGGGGTGCCGGTATGCCATAAACCAGCATTCGTCGAACCTCGGATAATCGTGAAAAATGTATTAATACTCGTTATCCGAGGCTGAAATTGAATAGGTTAACTCCTAAAACAACCTCGGACGCGTGATAAAAAAATCGGGAGAAAAAGAAACTGGGTCTGGTATGACCTCCCGAACGGCTCAAATTGAAGTGTATAATACACGATTTTTCGGGATTTTAGGGTACCGGAACAAAATTCTTCGGAAATTGTGCAGAAAGTTCCTCATGTCAGATAAAGAGGCCACGCAAAATTTAAGTAGCAACGGAAGACATTTGGGGGTGCCGGTATGTCATAAACCAGCATTCGTCGAACTCGGATAATCGTGAAAAAATGTATTAATACTCGTTATCCGAGGCTGAAATCGAATAGGTTAACTCCTGAAATGATCTCGGACGCGAGATAAAAAAGATGGGCGAAAAAGAAACAGGGTCTGTTACGACCTCCCAAACGGCTCAAATTGAAGTGTATAATACACGATTTTTCGGAATTTTAGGGTACCGGAACAAAATTCTCCGGAAATCATGCAGAAAGTTCCTCATGTCAGATAAAGCGGCCACGCAAAATTTGAGTAGCAACGGAAGACATTTGGGGGTGCCGGTATGCCATAAACCAGCATTTGTCGAACCTCGGATAATCGTGAAAAATGTATTAATATTCAATATCCGAGGCTGAAATCGAATAGGTTAACTCCTGAAATGACCTCGGACGCGTGATAAAAAAACTGGGCGAAAAAAAAACAGGGCCTGGAACGATCTCCCGAACGGCTCAAATTGAAGTGTATAATACACGGTTTTTCGGGATTCCAGGGTACCGGAACAAAATTCTCCGAAAATCACGCAAAAAGTTCATCGGGTCAGATAAAGCGGCCACGTAAAATTAGATTAGCAACGGAAGACATTTGGGAGTGCCGGTATGCCATAAACCAGCATTTGTCGTACTCGGATAATCGTGAAAAATGTATTAATACTCGTTATCCGAGACTGAAATCGAATAGGTTAACTCCTCAAATGATCTTGGACGCGTGATAAAAAAGACGGGCGAAAAAGAAACAGGGTCCGTTACGACCTCCCGAACGGCTCAAATTGAAATGTATAATACACGGTTTTTTGGGATTCCAGGGTACCGGAACAAAATTCTCCGGAAATCGCATAGAAAGTTCCTCGAGTCAGATAAAGCGGCCACGCAAAATTTGAGTAGCAAGGGAAGACATTAGGGGGTGCCGGTATGCCATAAACCAGCATTCGTCGAACCTCGGATAATCGTGAAAAATATATTAATACTCGTTATCCGAGGCTGAAATTGAATAGGTTAACTCCTAAAACAACCTCGGACGCGTGATAAAAAAATCGGGAGAAAAAGAAACAGGGTCTGGTATGACCTCTTGAACGGCTCAAATTGAAGTGTATAATACACGATTTTTCGGGATTTTAGGGTACCGGAACAAAATTCTTCGAAAATCATGAAGAAAGTTCCTCATGTTAGATAAAGCGGCCACGCAAAATTTTAGTAGCAACGGAAGACATTTGGGGGTGCCGGTATGCCATAAACCAGCATTCGTCGAACCTCGGATAATCGTGAAAACTGTAGTAATACTCGTTATCTGAGCCTGAAATTGAATTGGTTAACTCCTAAAATAAGCTCGGACGCGTGATAAAAAAATCGGGAGATAAAGAAACGGGGTCAGGTATGACCTCGGAACGCACTCAAATTGAAGTGTATAATACACGGTTTTTCGGGATTTTGGGGTACCAGAACGAAATTCTCCGGAAATCGCGCAGAAAGTTCCTCGTGTCAGATAAAGCGGCCACTCAAAATTTGAGTAGCAACGGAAGACATTTGGTGGTGCCAGTATGCCATAAACCAGCATTTGTCGAACCTCGGATAATCGTGAAAAATGTATTAATACTCGTTATCCGAGCCTGAAATTGAATAGGTTAACTCCTAAAATAACCTCGGACGCGTGATAAAAAAATCGGGAGAAAAAGAAACTGGGTCTGGTATGACCTCCCGAACGGCTCAAATTGAAGTGTATAATACACGATTTTTCGGGATTTTAGGGTACCGGAACAAAATTCTTCGGAAATTGTGCAGAAAGTTCCTCATGTCAGATAAAGAGGCCACGCAAAATTTAAGTAGCAACGGAAGACATTTGGGGGTGCCGGTATGTCATAAACCAGCATTCGTCGAACTCGGATAATCGTGAAAAAATGTATTAATACTCGTTATCCGAGGCTGAAATCGAATAGGTTAACTCCTGAAATGATCTCGGACGCGAGATAAAAAAGATGGGCGAAAAAGAAACAGGGTCTGTAACGACCTCCCAAACGGCTCAAATTGAAGTGTATAATACACGATTTTTCGGAATTTTAGGGTACCGGAACAAAATTCTCCGGAAATCATGCAGAAAGTTCCTCATGTCAGATAAAGCGGCCACGCAAAATTTGAGTAGCAACGGAAGACATTTGGGGGTGCCGGTATGCCATAAACCAGCATTTGTCGAACCTCGGATAATCGTGAAAAATGTATTAATATTCAATATCCGAGGCTGAAATCGAATAGGTTAACTCCTGAAATGACCTCGGACGCGTGATAAAAAAAAAAAAAAAAAAAAAAAAAAAAGGCCTGGAACGATCTCCCGAACGGCTCAAATTGAAGTGTATAATACACGGTTTTTCGGGATTCCAGGGTACCGGAACAAAATTCTCCGAAAATCACGCAAAAATTTCATCGGGTCAGATAAAGCGGCCACGTAAAATTAGATTAGCAACGGAAGACATTTGGGAGTGCCGGTATGCCATAAACCAAAGATTTGTCGTACTCGGATAATCGTGAAAAATGTATTAATACTCGTTATCCGAGGCTGAAATCGAATAGGTTAACTCCTCAAATGATCTTGGACGCGTGATAAAAAAGACGGGCGAAAAAGAAACAGGGTCCGTTACGACCTCCCGAACGGCTCAAATTGAAATATATAATACACGGTTTTTTGGGATTCCAGGGTACCGGAACAAAATTCTCCGGAAATCGCATAGAAAGTTCCTCGAGTCAGATAAAGCGGCCACGCAAAATTTGAGTAGCAAGGGAAGACATTAGGGGGTGCCGGTATGCCATAAACCAGCATTCGTCGAACCTCGGATAATCGTGAAAAATATATTAATACTCGTTATCCGAGGCTGAAATTGAATAGGTTAACTCCTAAAACAACCTCGGACGCGTGATAAAAAAATCGGGAGAAAAAGAAACAGGGTCTGGTATGACCTCTTGAACGGCTCAAATTGAAGTGTATAATACACGATTTTTCGGGATTTTAGGGTACCGGAACAAAATTCTTCGAAAATCATGAAGAAAGTTCCTCATGTTAGATAAAGCGGCCACGCAAAATTTTAGTAGCAACGGAAGACATTTGGGGGTGCCGGTATGCCATAAACCAAAGATTCGTCGAACCTCGGATAATCGTGAAAACTGTATTAATACTCGTTATCTGAGCCTGAAATTGAATTGGTTAACTCCTAAAATAAGCTCGGACGCGTGATAAAAAAATCGGGAGATAAAGAAACGGGGTCAGGTATGACCTCCGGAACGGCTCAAATTGAAGTGTATAATACACGGTTTTTCGGGATTTTGGGGTACCAGAACGAAATTCTCCGGAAATCGCGCAGAAAGTTCCTCGTGTCAGATAAAGCGGCCACTCAAAATTTGAGTAGCAACGGAAGACATTTGGTGGTGCCAGTATGCCATAAACCAGCATTTGTCGAACCTCGGATAATCGTGAAAAATGTATTAATACTCGTTATCCGAGCCTGAAATTGAATAGGTTAACTCCTAAAATAACCTCGGACGCGTGATAAAAAAATCGGGAGAAAAAGAAACAGGGTCTGGTATGACCTCCCGAACGGCTCAAATTGAAGTGTATATAATACACGATTTTTCGGGATTTTGGGGTACCAGAACAAAATTCTCCGGAAATCGCGCAGAAAGTTCCTCGTGTCAGATAAAGCGGCCACTCAAAATTTGAGTAGCAACGGAAGACATTTGGTGGTGCCGATGCCATAAACCAAAGATTTGTCGAACCTCGGATAATCGTGAAAAATGTATTAATACTCGTTATCCGAGCCTGAAATTGAATAGGTTAACTCCTAAAATAACCTCGGACGCGTGATAAAAAAATCGGGAGAAAAAGAAACAGGGTCTGGTATGACCTCCCGAACGGCTCAAATTGAAGTGTATAATACACGGTTTTTCGGGATTTTGGGGTACCAGAACGAAATTCTCCGGAAATCGCGCAGAAAGTTCCTCGTGTCAGATAAAGCGGCCACTCAAAATTTGAGTAGCAACGGAAGACATTTGGTGGTGCCAGTATGCCATAAACCAGCATTTGTCGAACCTCGGATAATCGTGAAAAATGTATTAATACTCGTTATCCGAGCCTGAAATTGAATAGGTTAACTCCTAAAATAACCTCGGACGCGTGATAAAAAATTCGGGAGAAAAAGAAACAGGATCTGGTATGACCTCCCGAACGGCTCAAATTGAAGTGTATATAATACACGATTTTTCGGGATTTTGGGGTACCAGAACAAAATTCTCCGGAAATCGCGCAGAAAGTTCCTCGTGTCAGATAAAGCGGCCACTCAAAATTTGAGTAGCAACGGAAGACATTTGGTGGTGCCAGTATGCCATAAACCAGCATTCGTCGAACCTCGGATAATCGTGAAAAATGTATTAATACTTTTTATCCGAGCCTGAAATTGAATAGGTTAACTCCTAAAATAACCTCGGACGCGTGATAAAAAAATCGGGAGAAAAAGAAACAGGGTCTGGTATGACCTCCCGAACGGCTCAAATTGAAGTCTATAATACACGATTTTTCGGGATTTTGGGGTACCAGAACAAAATTCTCCGGAAATCGCGCAGAAAGTTCCTCGTGTCAGATAAGGCGGCCACTCAAAATTTGAGTAGCAACGGAAGACATTTGGTGGTGCCAGTATGCCATAAACCAGCATTTGTCGAACCTCGGATAATCGTGAAAAATATATTAATATTCATTATCCGAGGCTGAAATCGAATAAGTTAACTCCTGAAATTACGTCGGACGCGTGATAAAAATATCGGGAGAAAAAGAAACAGGGTCTGGTATGACCTCCAGAACGGCTCAAATTGAAGTCTATAATACACGATTTTTCGGGATTTTAGGGTACCGGAACAAAATTCTTCGGAAATCATGCAGAAAGTTCCTCAAGTCAGATAAAGAGGCCACGCAAAATTTAAGTAGCAACGGAAGACATTTGGGGGTGCCGGTATGCCATAAACCAGCATTCGTGGAACCTCGGATAATCGTGAAAAATGTATTAATACTCGTTATCCGAGCCTGAAATTGAAAAGGTTAACTCCTAAAATAACCTCGGTCGCGTGATAAAAAAATCGGGAGAAAAAGAAACAGGGTCTGGTATGACCTCCCGAACGGCTCAAATTGAAGTGTATAATACACGATTTTTCGGGATTTTAGGGTACCGGAACAAAATTCTTCGGAAATCATGCAGAAAGTTCCTCATGTTAGATAAAGCGGCCACGCAAAATTTGTGTAGCAACGGAAGACATTTGGGGGTGCCGGTATGCCATAAACCAGCATTCGTCGAACCTCGGATAATCGTGAAAAATGTATTAATACTCATTATCCGAGCCTGAAATTGAATTGGTTAACTCCTAAAATAACCTCGGACGCGTGATAAAAAAATCGGGAGAAAAAGAAACCGGGTCTGTTATGACCTCCCGAACGGCTCAAATTGAAGTGTATAATACACGATTTTTCGGGATTTTAGGGTACCGGAACAAAATTCTCCGGAAATCATGCAGAAAATTCCTCATGTCAGATAAAGCGGCCACGCAAAATTTAAGTAGCAACGGAAGACATTTGGGGGTGCCGGTATGCCATAAACCACCATTCGTCGAACCTCGGATAATCGTGAAAAATGTATTAATACTCGTTATCCGAGGCTGAAATCGCCTATGTTAACTCCTGAAATGATCTTGGACGCGTGATAAAAAAGACGGGCGAAAAAGAAACATGGTCCGTTACGACCTCCCGAACGGCTCAAATTGAAGTGTATAATACACGGTTTTTCGGGATTTTAGGGTACCGGAACAAAATTCTCTTGAAATCATGCAGAAAGTTCCTCATGTCAGATAAAGCGGCCACGCAAAATTTAAGTAGCATCGGAAGACATTTGGGGGTGCCGGTATGTCATAAACCAGCATTCGTCGAACTCGGATAATCGTGAAAAATGTATTAATACTCGTTATCCGAGGCTGAAATCGCCTATGTTAACTCCTGAAATGATCTTGGACGCGTGATAAAAAAGACGGGCGAAAAAGAAACATGGTCCGTTACGACCTCCCGAACGGCTCAAATTGAAGTGTATAATACACGGTTTTTCGGGATTTTAGGGTACCGGAACAAAATTCTCTTGAAATCATGCAGAAAGTTCCTCATGTCAGATAAAGCGGCCACGCAAAATTTAAGTAGCATCGGAAGACATTTGGGGGTGCCGGTATGCCATAAACCAGCATTCGTCGAACCTCGGATAATCGTGAAAAATGTATTAATACTCGTTATCCGAGCCTGAAATTGAATAGGTTAACTCCTAAAATAACCTCGGACGCGTGATAAAAAAAATCGGGAGAAAAAGAAATTGGGTCTGGTATGACCTCCCGAACGGCTCAAATTGAAGTGTATAATACACGATTTTTCGAGATTTTGGCGTACCGAAACAAAATTCTCCGGAAATCGCGCAGAAAGTTCCTCGTGTCAGATAAAGCGGCCACTCAAAATTTGAGTAGCAACGGAAGACATTTGGTGGTGCCAGTATGCCATAAACCAGCATTTGTCGAACCACGGATAATCGTGAAAAATGTATTAATATTCAATATCCGAGGCTGAAATCGAATAGGTTAACTCCTGAAATGACCTCGGGCGCGTGATAAAAAAACTGGGCGAAAAAAAAAACATGGCCCGGTACGATCTCCCGAACGGCTCAAATTGAAGTGTATAATACACGGTTTTTCGGGATTCCAGGGTATTGGAGCAAAATTCTCCGAAAATCACGCAGAAAGTTCTTCGTGTCAGATAAAGCGGCCACGCAAAATTAGAGTAGCAACGGAAGACATTTGGGAGTGCCGGTATGCCATAAACCAGCATTCGTCGAATCTCGGATAATCGTGAAAAATGTATTAATACTCGTTATCCGAGCCTGAAATTGAATAGGTTAACTCCTAAAATAACCTCGGACGCGTGATAAAAATGTAGGGAGAAAAAGAAATAGGGTCTGGTATGACCTCCCGAATGGCTCAAATTGAAGTGTATAATACACGATTTTTCGGGATTTTAGGGTACCGGAACAAAATTCTTCGAAATCTTGCGAAAAGTTCCTCATGTTAGATAAAGCGGCCACGCAAAATTTGAGTAGCAACGGAAGACATTTGGGGGTGCCGGTATGCCATAAACCAGCATTCGTCGAACCTCGGATAATCGTGAAAAATGTATTAATACTCATTATCCGAGCCTGAAATTAAATTGTTTAACTCCTAAAATAACCTCAGACGCGTGATAAAAAAATCGGGAGAAAAAGAAACAGGGTCTGGTATGACCTCCCGAACGGCTCAAATTGAAGTGTATAATACATGATTTTTCGGGATTTTAGGGTACCGGAACAAAATTCTCCGAAATCATGCGAAAAATTCCTCATGTCAGATAAAGCGGCCACGCAAAATTTAAGTAGCAACGGAAGACATTTGGGGGTGCCGGTATGCCATAAACCACCATTCGTCAAACCTCGGATAATCGTGAAAAATGTATTAATACTCGTTATCCGAGGCTGAAATTGAATAGTTTAACTCCTAAATTAACCTCGGACGCGTGATAAAAAAATCGGGAGAAAAAGAAACAGGGTCTAGTATAACCTTCCGAACGGCTCAAATTGAAGTGTATAATAAACGGTTTTTCGGGATTCCGGGGTACGAATAAAATTCTCCGAAATCGCGCGAAAAGTTCCTCGTGTCAGATAAAGCGGCCACTCAAAATTTGAGTAGCAACGGAAGACATTTGGTGGTGCCAGTATGCCATAAACCAGCATTCGTCGATCCTCGGATAATCGTGAAAAATGTATTAATATTCATTATCCGAGGCTGAAATCGAATAGGTTAACTCCTGAAATGACCTCGGACGCGTGATAAAAAAACTGGGCGAAAAAAAAACAGCGCCCGGTAAGACCTACCGAACGGCTCAAATTGAAGTGTATATAATAAAAGGTTTTTCGGGATTCCAGAGTACCAGAACAAAATTCTCCGGAAATCGCGTAGAAAGGTCGTCGGGTCAGATAAAGCGGCCACGCAAAATTTGAGTAGCAACGGAAGACATTTGGGGTGCCGGTATGCCATAAACCAGCATTCGTCGAACCTCGGATAATCGTGAAAAATATATTAATACTCGTTATCCGAGGCTGAAATTGAATAGGTTAACTCCTAAAATAACCTTGGACGCGTGATAAAAAAATCGGGAGAAAAAGAAACAGGGTCTGGTATGACCTCCCGAACGGCTCAAATTGAAGTGTATAATACACGATTTTTCGGGATTTTAGGGTACCGGAACAAAATTCTCCGGAAATCATGCAGAAAGTTCCTCATGTCAGATAAAGCGGCCACGCAAAATTTAAGTAGCAACGGAAGACATTTGGGGGTGCCGGTATGTCATAAACCAGCATTCGTCGAACTCGGATAATCGTGAAAAATGTATTAATACTCGTTATCCGAGGCTGAAATCGCCTATGTTAACTCCTGAAATGATCTCGGACGCATGATAAAAAAGACGGGCGAAAAAGAAACATGGTCCGTTACGACCTCCCGAACGGCTCAAATTGAAGTGTATAATACACGGTTTTTCGGGATTTTAGGGTACCGGAACAAAATTCTCTTGAAATCGTGCAGAAAGTTCCTCATGTCAGATAAAGCGGCCACGCAAAATTTAAGTAGCATCGGAAGACATTTGGGGGTGCCGGTATGCCATAAACCAGCATTCGTCGAACCTCGGATAATCGTGAAAAATGTATTAATACTCGTTATCCGAGCCTGAAATTGAATAGGTTAACTCCTAAAATAACCTCGGACGCGTGATAAAAAAAATCGGGAGAAAAAGAAACTGGGTCTGGTATGACCTCCCGAACGGCTCAAATTGAAGTGTATAATACACGATTTTTCGAGATTTTGGGGTACCGGAACAAAATTCTCCGGAAATCGCGCAGAAAGTTCCTTGTGTCGATATAAGCGGCCACTCAAAATTTGAGTAGCAACGGAAGACATTTGGTGGTGCCGATGCCATAAACCAAAGATTTGTCGAACCTCGGATAATCGTGAAAAATGTATTAATACTCGTTATCCGAGCCTGAAATTGAATAGGTTAACTCCTAAAATAACCTCGGACGCGTGATAAAAATGTAGGGAGAAAAAGAAATAGGGTCTGGTATGACCTCCCGAATGGCTCAAATTGAAGTGTATAATACACGATTTTTCGGGATTTTAGGGTACCGGAACAAAATTCTTCGGAAATCTTGCAGAAAGTTCCTCATGTTAGATAAAGCGGCCACGCAAAATTTGAGTAGCAACGGAAGACATTTGGGGGTGCCGGTATGCCATAAACCAGCATTCGTCGAACCTCGGATAATCGTGAAAAATGTATTAATACTCATTATCCGAGCCTGAAATTGAATTGGTTAACTCCTAAAATAACCTCGGACGCGTGATAAAAAAATCTGAGAAAAAGAAACAGTGGTCCGTATGACCTCCCGAACGGCTCAAATTGAAGTGTATAATACACGATTTTTCGGGATTTTAGGGCACCAAAACAAAATTCTCCGGAAATCATGCGAAAAATTCCTCATGTCAGATAAAGCGGCCACGCAAAATTTAAGTAGCAACGGAAGACATTTGGGGTGCCGGTATGCCATAAACCACCATTCGTCGAACCTCGGATAATCGTGAAAAATGTATTAATACTCGTTATCCGAGGCTGAAATTGAATAGTTTAACTCCTAAATTAACCTCGGACGCGTGATAAAAAAATCGGGAGAAAAAGAAACAGGGTCTAGTATAACCTTCCGAACGGCTCAAATTGAAGTGTATAATAAACGGTTTTTCGGGATTCCAGGGTACCGGAATAAAATTCTCCGGAAATCGCGCAGAAAGTTCCTCGTGTCAGATAAAGCGGCCACTCAAAATTTGAGTAGCAACGGAAGACATTTGGTGGTGCCGATGCCATAAACCAAAGATTCGTCGAACCTCGGATAATCGTGAAAAATGTATTAATATTCATTATCCGAGGCTGAAATCGAATAGGTTAACTCCTGAAATGACCTCGGACGCGTGATAAAAAAAAATCTGGCGAAAAAAAACAAACAGCGCCGGTAAGACCTCCCGAACGGCTCAAATTGAAGTGTATATAATAAACGGTTTTTCGGGATTCCGAGTACTGAACAAAATTCTCCGGAAATCGCGTAGAAAGGTCGTCGGGTCAGATAAAGCGGCCACGCAAAATTTGAGTAGCAACGGAAGACATTTGGGGTGCCGGTATGCCATAAACCAGCATTCGTCGAACCTCGGATAATCGTGAAAAATATATTAATACTCGTTATCCGTGGCTGAAATTGAATAGGTTAACTCCTAAAATAACCTTGGACGCGTGATAAAAAAATCGGGAGAAAAAGAAACAGGGTCTGGTATGACCTCCCGAATGGCTCAAATTGAAGTGTATAATACACGATTTATCGGGATTTTAGGGTACCGGAACAAAATTCTCTAGAAATCATGCAGAAAGTTCCTCATGTCAGATAAAGCGGCCACGCAAAATTTAAGTAGCAACGGAAGACATTTGGGGGTGCCGGTATGTCATAAACCAGCATTCGTCGAACTCGGATAATCGTGAAAAATGTATTAATACTCGTTATCCGAGGCCGAAATCGCCTATGTTAACTCCCCGAAATGATCTCGGACGCGTGATAAAAAAGACGGGCGAAAAAGAAACATGGTCCGTTACGACCTCCCGAACGGCTCAAATTGAAGTGTATAATACACGGTTTTTCGGGATTTTAGGGTACCGGAACAAAATTCTCTTGAAATCGTGCAGAAAGTTCCTCATGTCAGATAAAGCGGCCACGCAAAATTTAAGTATCATCGGAAGACATTTGGGGGTGCCGGTATGCCATAAACCAGCATTCGTCGAACTCGGATAATCGTGAAAAATGTATTAATACTCGTTATCCGAGCCTGAAATTGAATAGGTTAACTCCTAAAATATCCTCGAACGCGTGATAAAAAAAATCGGGAGAAAAAGAAACTGGGTCTGGTATGACCTCCCGAACGGCTCAAATTGAAGTGTATAATACACGATTTTTCGAGATTTTGGGGTACCGGAACAAAATTCTCCGGAAATCGCGCAGAAAGTTCCTCGTGTCAGATAAAGCGGCCTCTCAAAATTTGAGTAGCAACGGAAGACATTTGGTGGTGCCAGTATGCCATAAACCAGCATTTGTCGAACTCGGATAATCGTGAAAAATGTATTAATATTCAATATCCGAGGCTGAAATCGAATAGGTTAAATCCTGAAATGACCTCGGACGCGTGATAAAAAAAAACGAGCGAAAAAAAAAAAACATGGCCCGGTACGATCTCCCGAACGGTTCAAATTGAAGTGTATAATACACGGTTTTTCGGGATTCCGGGGTATCGGAGCAAAATTCTCCGAAAATCACGCAGAAAGTTCTTCGTGTCAGATAAAGCGGCCACGCAAAATTAGAGTAGCAACGGAAGACATTTTGGAGTGCCGGTATGCCATAAACCAGCATTCGTCGAATCTCGGATAATCGTGAAAAATGTATTAATACTCGTTATCCGAGCCTGAAATTGAATAGGTTAACTCCTAAAATAACCTCAGACGCGTGATAAAAATGTAGGGAGAAAAAAAAACAGGGTCTGGTATGACCTCCCGAATGGCTCAAATTGAAGTGTATAATACACGATTTTTCGGGATTTTAGGGTACCGGAACAAAATACTCCGGAAATCATGCAGAACGTTCCTCATGTCAGATAAAGCGGCCACGCAAAATTTAAGTAGCAACGGAAGACATTTGGGATGCCGGTATGCCATAAACCCCCATTCGTCGAACCTCGGATAATCGTGAAAAATGTATTAATACTCGTTGTCCGAGGCTGAAATAGAATAGGTTAACTCCTGAAATGACATCGGACGCGTGATAAAAAAGATGGGCGAAAAAGAAATAGGGCCCGTACTGACCTCCCGAACGGATCAAATTGAAGTGTATAATACACGGTTTTTCGGGATTCAAGGGTACCGAAACTAAATTCTCCGGAAATCGCGCAGAAAGTTTCTCGGGTCAGATAAATCGGCCACGCAAAATTAGCGTAGCAACGGAAGACATTTGGGAGTGCCGGTATGCCATAAACCAGCATTCGTCGAACCTCGGATAATCGTGAAAAATGTATTAATACTCATTATCCGAGCCTGAAATTAAATTGTTTAACTCCTAAAATAACCTCAGACGCGTGATAAAAAAATCGGGAGAAAAAGAAACAGGGTCTGGTATGACCTCCCGAACGGCTCAAATTGAAGTGTATAATACACGATTTTTCGGGATTTTAGGGTACCGGAACAAAATTCTCCGGAAATCATGCAGAAAATTCCTCATGTCAGATAAAGCGGCCACGCAAAATTTAAGTAGCAACGGAAGACATTTGGGGGTGCCGGTATGCCATAAACCACCATTCGTCAAACCTCGGATAATCGTGAAAAATGTATTAATACTCGTTATCCGAGGCTGAAATTGAATAGTTTAACTCCTAAATTAACCTCGGACGCGTGATAAAAAAATCGGGAGAAAAAGAAACAGGGTCTAGTATAACCTTCCGAACGGCTCAAATTGAAGTGTATAATAAACGGTTTTTCGGGATTCCAGGGTACCAGAATAAAATTCTCCGGAAATCGCGCAGAAAGTTCCTCGTGTCAGATAAAGCGGCCACTCAAAATTTGAGTAGCAACGGAAGACATTTGGTGGTGCCAGTATGCCATAAACCAGCATTCGTCGATCCTCGGATAATCGTGAAAAATGTATTAATATTCATTATCCGAGGCTGAAATCGAATAGGTTAACTCCTGAAATGACCTCGGACGCGTGATAAAAAAACTGGGCGAAAAAAAAACAGCGCCCGGTAAGACCTACCGAACGGCTCAAATTGAAGTGTATATAATAAAAGGTTTTTCGGGATTCCAGAGTACCAGAACAAAATTCTCCGGAAATCGCGTAGAAAGGTCGTCGGGTCAGATAAAGCGGCCACGCAAAATTTGAGTAGCAACGGAAGACATTTGGGGTGCCGGTATGCCATAAACCAGCATTCGTCGAACCTCGGATAATCGTGAAAAATATATTAATACTCGTTATCCGAGGCTGAAATTGAATAGGTTAACTCCTAAAATAACCTTGGACGCGTGATAAAAAAATCGGGAGAAAAAGAAACAGGGTCTGGTATGACCTCCCGAACGGCTCAAATTGAAGTGTATAATACACGATTTTTCGGGATTTTAGGGTACCGGAACAAAATTCTCCGGAAATCATGCAGAAAGTTCCTCATGTCAGATAAAGCGGCCACGCAAAATTTAAGTAGCAACGGAAGACATTTGGGGGTGCCGGTATGTCATAAACCAGCATTCGTCGAACTCGGATAATCGTGAAAAATGTATTAATACTCGTTATCCGAGGCTGAAATCGCCTATGTTAACTCCTGAAATGATCTCGGACGCATGATAAAAAAGACGGGCGAAAAAGAAACATGGTCCGTTACGACCTCCCGAACGGCTCAAATTGAAGTGTATAATACACGGTTTTTCGGGATTTTAGGGTACCGGAACAAAATTCTCTTGAAATCGTGCAGAAAGTTCCTCATGTCAGATAAAGCCGCCACGCAAAATTTAAGTAGCATCGGAAGACATTTGGGGGTGCCGGTATGCCATAAACCAGCATTCGTCGAACCTCGGATAATCGTGAAAAATGTATTAATACTCGTTATCCGAGCCTGAAATTGAATAGGTTAACTCCTAAAATAACCTCGGACGCGTGATAAAAAAAATCGGGAGAAAAAGAAACTGGGTCTGGTATGACCTCCCGAACGGCTCAAATTAAAGTGTATAATACACGATTTTTCGAGATTTTGGGGTACCGGAACAAAATTCTCCGGAAATCGCGCAGAAAGTTCCTTGTGTCAGATAAAGCGGCCACTCAAAATTTGAGTAGCAACGGAAGACATTTGGTGGTGCCAGTATGCCATAAACCAGCATTTGTCGAACCTCGGATAATCGTGAAAAATGTATTAATACTCGTTATCCGAGCCTGAAATTGAATAGGTTAACTCCTAAAATAACCTCGGACGCGTGATAAAAATGTAGGGAGAAAAAGAAATAGGGTCTGGTATGACCTCCCGAATGGCTCAAATTGAAGTGTATAATACACGATTTTTCGGGATTTTAGGGTACCGGAACAAAATTCTTCGGAAATCTTGCAGAAAGTTCCTCATGTTAGATAAAGCGGCCACGCAAAATTTGAGTAGCAACGGAAGACATTTGGGGGTGCCGGTATGCCATAAACCAGCATTCGTCGAACCTCGGATAATCGTGAAAAATGTATTAATACTCATTATCCGAGCCTGAAATTGAATTGGTTAACTCCTAAAATAACCTCGGACGCGTGATAAAAAAATCTGGAGAAAAAGAAACAGGGTCTGGTATGACCTCCCGAACGGCTCAAATTGAAGTGTATAATACACGATTTTTCGGGATTTTAGGGTACCGAAACAAAATTCTCCGGAAATCATGCAGAAAATTCCTCATGTCAGATAAAGCGGCCACGCAAAATTTAAGTAGCAACAGAAGACATTTGGGGGTGCCGGTATGCCATAAACCACCATTCGTCGAACCTCGGATAATCGTGAAAAATGTATTAATACTCGTTATCCGAGGCTGAAATTGAATAGTTTAACTCCTAAATTAACCTCGGACGCGTGATAAAAAAATCGGGAGAAAAAGAAACAGGGTCTAGTATAACCTTCCGAACGGCTCAAATTGAAGTGTATAATAAACGGTTTTTCGGGATTCCAGGGTACCGGAATAAAATTCTCCGGAAATCGCGCAGAAAGTTCCTCGTGTCAGATAAAGCGGCCACTCAAAATTTGAGTAGCAACGGAAGACATTTGGTGGTGCCAGTATGCCATAAACCAGCATTCGTCGAACCTCGGATAATCGTGAAAAATGTATTAATATTCATTATCCGAGGCTGAAATCGAATAGGTTAACTCCTGAAATGACCTCGGACGCGTGATAAAAAAAACTGGGCGAAAAAGAAACAGCGCCCGGTAAGACCTCCCGAACGGCTCAAATTGAAGTGTATATAATAAACGGTTTTTCGGGATTCCAGAGTACCAGAACAAAATTCTCCGGAAATCGCGTAGAAAGGTCGTCGGGTCAGATAAAGCGGCCACGCAAAATTTGAGTAGCAACGGAAGACATTTGGGGTGCCGGTATGCCATAAACCAGCATTCGTCGAACCTCGGATAATCGTGAAAAATATATTAATACTCGTTATCCGTGGCTGAAATTGAATAGGTTAACTCCTAAAATAACCTTGGACGCGTGATAAAAAAATCGGGAGAAAAAGAAACAGGGTCTGGTATGACCTCCCGAACGGCTCAAATTGAAGTGTATAATACACGATTTATCGGGATTTTAGGGTACCGGAACAAAATTCTCTAGAAATCATGCAGAAAGTTCCTCATGTCAGATAAAGCGGCCACGCAAAATTTAAGTAGCAACGGAAGACATTTGGGGGTGCCGGTATGTCATAAACCAGCATTCGTCGAACTCGGATAATCGTGAAAAATGTATTAATACTCGTTATCCGAGGCTGAAATCGCCTATGTTAACTCCTGAAATGATCTCGGACGCGTGATAAAAAAGACGGGCGAAAAAGAAACATGGTCCGTTACGACCTCCCGAACGGCTCAAATTGAAGTGTATAATACACGGTTTTTCGGGATTTTAGGGTACCGGAACAAAATTCTCTTGAAATCGTGCAGAAAGTTCCTCATGTCAGATAAAGCGGCCACGCAAAATTTAAGTATCATCGGAAGACATTTGGGGGTGCCGGTATGCCATAAACCAGCATTCGTCGAACCTCGGATAATCGTGAAAAATGTATTAATACTCGTTATCCGAGCCTGAAATTGAATAGGTTAACTCCTAAAATAACCTCGAACGCGTGATAAAAAAAATCGGGAGAAAAAGAAACTGGGTCTGGTATGACCTCCCGAACGGCTCAAATTGAAGTGTATAATACACGATTTTTCGAGATTTTGGGGTACCGGAACAAAATTCTCCGGAAATCGCGCAGAAAGTTCCTCGTGTCAGATAAAGCGGCCACTCAAAATTTGAGTAGCAACGGAAGACATTTGGTGGTGCCAGTATGCCATAAACCAGCATTTGTCGAACCTCGGATAATCGTGAAAAATGTATTAATATTCAATATCCGAGGCTGAAATCGAATAGGTTAAATCCTGAAATGACCTCGGACGCGTGATAAAAAAACTGAGCGAAAAAAAAAACATGGCCCGGTACGATCTCCCGAACGGTTCAAATTGAAGTGTATAATACACGGTTTTTCGGGATTCCGGGGTATCGGAGCAAAATTCTCCGAAAATCACGCAGAAAGTTCTTCGTGTCAGATAAAGCGGCCACGCAAAATTAGAGTAGCAACGGAAGACATTTGGGAGTGCCGGTATGCCATAAACCAGCATTCGTCGAATCTCGGATAATCGTGAAAAATGTATTAATACTCGTTATCCGAGCCTGAAATTGAATAGGTTAACTCCTAAAATAACCTCAGACGCGTGATAAAAATGTAGGGAGAAAAAAAAACAGGGTCTGGTATGACCTCCCGAATGGCTCAAATTGAAGTGTATAATACACGATTTTTCGGGATTTTAGGGTACCGGAACAAAATACTCCGGAAATCATGCAGAACGTTCCTCATGTCAGATAAAGCGGCCACGCAAAATTTAAGTAGCAACGGAAGACATTTGGGATGCCGGTATGCCATAAACCCCCATTCGTCGAACCTCGGATAATCGTGAAAAATGTATTAATACTCGTTGTCCGAGGCTGAAATAGAATAGGTTAACTCCTGAAATGACATCGGACGCGTGATAAAAAAGATGGGCGAAAAAGAAATAGGGCCCGTACTGACCTCCCGAACGGATCAAATTGAAGTGTATAATACACGGTTTTTCGGGATTCAAGGGTACCGGAACTAAATTCTCCGGAAATCGCGCAGAAAGTTTCTCGGGTCAGATAAATCGGCCACGCAAAATTAGCGTAGCAACGGAAGACATTTGGGAGTGCCGGTATGCCATAAACCAGCATTCGTCGAACTCGGATAATCGTGAAAAATGTATTAATACTCGTTATCCGAGCCTGAAATTGAATAGCTTAACTCCTAAAATAACCTCGGACGCATGATAAAAAAATCGGGAGAAAAAGAAACAGGGTCTGGTATGACCTCCCGAACGGCCTCAAATTGAAGTGTATAATACACGATTTTTCGAGATTTTGGGGTACCGGAACAAAATTCTCCGGAAATCGCGCAGAAAGTTCCTTGTGTCAGATAAAGCGGCCACTCAAAATTTGAGTAGCAACGGAAGACATTTGGTGGTGCCAGTATGCCATAAACCAGCATTTGTCGAACCTCGGATAATCGTGAAAAATGTATTAATACTCGTTATCCGAGCCTGAAATTGAATAGGTTAACTCCTAAAATAACCTCGGACGCGTGATAAAAATGTAGGGAGAAAAAGAAATAGGGTCTGGTATGACCTCCCGAATGGCTCAAATTGAAGTGTATAATACACGATTTTTCGGGATTTTAGGGTACCGGAACAAAATTCTTCGGAAATCTTGCAGAAAGTTCCTCATGTTAGATAAAGCGGCCACGCAAAATTTGAGTAGCAACGGAAGACATTTGGGGGTGCCGGTATGCCATAAACCAGCATTCGTCGAACCTCGGATAATCGTGAAAAATGTATTAATACTCATTATCCGAGCCTGAAATTGAATTGGTTAACTCCTAAAATAACCTCGGACGCGTGATAAAAAAATCGGGAGAAAAAGAAACAGGGTCTGGTATGACCTCCCGAACGGCTCAAATTGAAGTGTATAATACACGATTTTTCGGGATTTTAGGGTACCGGAACAAAATTCTCCGGAAATCATGCAGAAAATTCCTCATGTCAGATAAAGCGGCCACGCAAAATTTAAGTAGCAACAGAAGACATTTGGGGGTGCCGGTATGCCATAAACCACCATTCGTCGAACCTCGGATAATCGTGAAAAATGTATTAATACTCGTTATCCGAGGCTGAAATTGAATAGTTTAACTCCTAAATTAACCTCGGACGCGTGATAAAAATGTAGGGAGAAAAAAAAACAGGGTCTGGTATGACCTCCCGAATGGCTCAAATTGAAGTGTATATACACGATTTTTCGGGATTTTAGGGTACCGGAACAAAATACTCCGGAAATCATGCAGAACGTTCCTCATGTCAGATAAAGCGGCCACGCAAAATTTAAGTAGCAACGGAAGACATTTGGGATGCCGGTATGCCATAAACCCCCATTCGTCGAACCTCGGATAATCGTGAAAAATGTATTAATACTCGTTGTCCGAGGCTGAAATAGAATAGGTTAACTCCTGAAATGACATCGGACGCGTGATAAAAAAGATGGGCGAAAAAGAAATAGGGCCCGTACTGACCTCCCGAACGGATCAAATTGAAGTGTATAATACACGGTTTTTCGGGATTCAAGGGTACCGGAACTAAATTCTCCGGAAATCGCGCAGAAAGTTTCTCGGGTCAGATAAATCGGCCACGCAAAATTAGCGTAGCAACGGAAGACATTTGGGAGTGCCGGTATGCCATAAACCAGCATTCGTCGAACTCGGATAATCGTGAAAAATGTATTAATACTCGTTATCCGAGCCTGAAATTGAATAGCTTAACTCCTAAAATAACCTCGGACGCATGATAAAAAAATCGGGAGAAAAAAGAAACAGGGTCTGGTATGACCTCCCGAACGGCCTCAAATTGAAGTGTATAATACACGATTTTTCGGGATTCCAGGGTACCGGAACAAAATTCTCCGGAAATCGCGTAGAAAGGTCGTCGGGTCAGATAAAGCGGCCACGCAAAATTAGAGTAGCAACGGAAGACATTTGGGAGTGCCGGTATGCCATAAACCAGCATTCGTCGAACTCGGATAATCGTGAAAAATGTATTAATACTCGTTATCTGAGGCTAAAATCGGATAGGTTAACTCCTAAAATAACCTCGGACGCGTGATAAAAAAACCGGGAGAAAAAGAAATAGGGTCCGTCACGACCTCCCGAACGGCTCAAATTGAAGTGTATAATACACGGTTTTTCGGGATTTAAGGGTACCGGAACAAAATACTCCGGAAATCATGCAGAATGTTCCTCATGTCAGATAAAGCGGCCACGCAAAATTTAAGTAGCAACAGAAGACATTTGGGGTGCCGGTATGCCATAAACCCTCATTCGTCGAACCTCGGATAATCGTGAAAAATGTATTAATACTCGTTGTCCGAGGCTGAAATCGAATAGATTAACTCTTGAACTGACCTCGGACGCGTGATAAAAAAAAACTGGGCGAAAAAGAAACAGGGCCCGGTACGACCTCCCGAACGGCTCAAAATGAAGTGTATAATACACGGTTTTTCGGGATTTCAGGGCACCGAAACAAAATTCTCCGGAAATCGCGCAGAAAGTTCATCGGGTCAGATAAAGCGGACACACGAAATTTGAGTAGCAACGGAAGACATTTGGTGGTGCCAGTATCCCATAAACCAGCATTTATCGAACCTCGGATAATCGTGAAAAATGTATTAATATTCATTATGCGAGGCTGAAATCGAATAGGTTAACACCTGAAATGACCTCGGACGCGTGATAAAAAAAACCGGAAGAAAAAGAAACAGGGCCCGGTACGACCTCCCGAACGGCTCAAATTGAAGTGTATAATACACGGTTTTTCAGGATTCTAGGGTACCGGAAGAAAATTCTCCAGAAATCGCGTAAAAAGTTCCTCGGGTCAGATAAAGCGGCCACGCAAAATTTGAGTAGCAACGGAAGACATTTGGGGTGCCGGTATGCCATAAACCAGCATTCGTAGAACCTCGTATAATCGTGAAAAATGTATTAATATTTCATTATCCGAGACTGAAATTGAATAGGTTAACTCCTAAAATGACCTCGGACGCGTGATAAAAAAACCGGGAGAAAAAAGAAACAGGGTCCAGTATGACCTCCCGAACGGCTCAAATTGAAGTGTATAATACATGGTTTTTTGGGATACCAGGGTACCGGAACAAAATTCTCCTAAACTCGCGCAGAAAGTTCCTCGGGTCAGATAAAGCGGACACGCGAAATTTGAGAAGCAACGGAAGACATTTGGGTGTGCCGGTATGCTATAAACAAGAATTCGTCGAACCTCGGATAATCGTGAAAATGTATTAATATTCATTATCCGAGGCTGAAATCGAATAGGTTAAGTCCTGAAATGACATCGGACGCGTGATAAAAAAGACGGGCAAAAAAGAAACAGGGCCCGTAACGACCTCCCGAACGGCTCAACTTGAAGTGTATAATACACGGTTTTTCGGAAATTCCAGGTTACCGGAACAAAATTCTCCGGAAATCGCGCAGAAAGTTTCTGGGGCAGATAAAGCGCCCACGCGAAATTAGAGTAGCAACGGAAGACATTTGGGAGTGCCGGTATGCCATAAACCAGCATTCGTCGAACTCGGATAATCGTGAAAAATGTATTAATACTCGTTATCCGAGGCTGAAATCGAATAGGTTAACTCCTAAAATGATCTCGGACACGTGATAAAAAAGACGGGCGAAAATGAAACAGGGCCCGTAACGACCTCCCGAACGGCTCAACTTGAAGTGTACAATACACGGTTTTAAAGGATTCCAGGGTACCGGAACAAAATTTTCCGGAAATCGCACAGAAAGTTCTTCGGGTTAGATAAAGCGGACACTCGAAATTTGAGTAGCAACGGAAGACATTTAGTGGTGCATGTATGCCATAAACCAGCATTTGTCGAACCTCGGATTATCGTGAAAAATGTATTAATATTCGTTATCCGAGACTGAAATCGAATCGGTTAACTCCTGAAATGACCTCGAACGCGTGATAAAAAAACCGAAAGAAAAAAGAAACAGGGCCAGGTACGACCTCCCGAACAGCTCAAATTGAAGTGTATAATACACGGTTTTTCGGAATTTTAGGGTACCGGAACAAAATTCTCTGGAAATCGTGCAGAAATTTCCTCATGTCAGATAAAGCGGCCACGCAAAATTTAAGTAGCAACGGAAGACATTTGGGGGTGCCGGTATACCATAAACCAGCATTCGTCGAACCTCGGATAATCGTGAAAAATGTATTAATACTCGTTATCCGAGGCTGAAGTCGAATCGGTTAACTCCTGAAATGATCTAGGACGCGTGATAAAAAAGACGGGCGAATAAGAAACAGGGCCCGTAACGATCTCCTGAACGGCTCAAATTGATGTGTATAATACACGGTTTTTCGGGATTCCAAGGTACCGGAACAATATTCTCCGGAAATCGCGTCGAAAGGTCGTCGGGTCAGATAAAGCGGCCACGCAAAATTTGAGTAGCAACGGAAGACATTTGGGGGTGCCAGTATGGCATAAACCAGCATTTGTCGAACCTCGGATAATCGTGAAAAATGTATTAATATTCATTATGCGAGGCTAAAATCGGATAGGTTAACTCCTAAAATGACCTCGGACGCGTGATAAAAAAACCGGAAGAAAAAGAAACAGGGTCCGTCACGACCTCCCGAACGGCTCAAATTGAAGTGTATAATACACTGTTTTTCGAGATTCAAGGGTACTGGAACAAAATTCTCTGGAAATCGCGCAGAAAGTTTCTCGGGTCAGATAAAGCGGCCACGCGAAATTAGAGTAGCAACGGAAGACATTTGGGAGTGCCGGTATGCCATAAACCAGCATTCGTCGAACTCGGATAATCGTGAAAAATGTATTAATACTCGTTATCCGAGGCTGAAATCGAATAGGTTAACTCCTAAAATGATCTCGGACACGTGATAAAAAACACGGGCGAAAAAAAAACAGGGCCTATAACGACCTCCCGAACGGCTCAACTTGAAGTGTATAATACACGGTTTTTCGGAAATTCCAGGGTACCGGAACAAAATTCTCCGGAAATCGCGCAAAGTTCCTCGGGTCGGATAAAGCACTCACGCGAAATTAGAGTAGCAACGAAGACATTTGGGAGTGCCGGTATGCCATAAACCAAAGATTCGTCGAACTCGGATAATCGTGAAAATGTATTAATACTCGTTATCCGAGGCTGAAATCGAATAGGTTAACTCCTAAAATGATCTCGGACACGTGATAAAAAACACGGGCGAAAATAAAACAGGGCCTATAACGACCTCCCGAACGGCTCAACTTGAAGTGTATAATACACGGTTTTTCGGAAATTCCGAGTGGTACCGAACAAAATTCTCCGGAAATCGCGCAGAAAGTTCCTCGGGTCAGATAAAGCGCTCACGCGAAATTAGAGTAGCAACGGAAGACATTTGGGAGTGCCGGTATGCCATAAACCAGCATTCGTCGAACTCGGATAATCGTTAAAAATGTATTAATACTCGTTATCCGAGGCTGAAATCGAATAGGTTAACTCCTAAAATGATCTCGGACACGTGATAAAAACACGGGCGAAAAAAAAAAAAAAGGCCTATAACGACCTCCCGAACGGCTCAACTTGAAGTGTATAATACACGGTTTTTCGGAAATTCCAGGGTACCGGAACAAAATTCTCCGGAAATCGCGCAGAAAGTTCCTCAGGGTCAGATAAAGCGCTCACGCGAAATTAGAGTAGCAACGGAAGACATTTGGGAGTGCCGGTATGCCATAAACCAGCATTCGTCGAACTCGGATAATCGTGAAAAATGTATTAATACTCGTTATCCGAGGCTGAAATCGAATAGGTTAACTCCTAAAATGATCTCGGACACGTGATAAAAAAGACGGGCGAAAAAGAAACAGGGCCCGTAACGACCTCCCGAACGGCTCAACTTGAAGTGTATAATACACGGTTTTTCGGGATTCCAGTGCCGGAAAAAATTCTCCGGAAATCGCGCAGAAAGTTCTTCGGGTTAGATAAAGCGGACACGCGAAATTTGAGTAGCAACGGAAGACATTTAGTGGTGCCTGTATGCCATAAACCAGCATTTGTCGAACCTCGGATTATCGTGAAAAATGTATTAATATTCGTTATCCGAGACTGAAATCGAATCGGTTAACTCCTAAAATGACCTCGAACGCGTGATAAAAAACCGAAAGAAAAAAGAAACAGGGCCAGGTACGACCTCCCGAACAACTCAGATTGAAGTGTATAATACACGGTTTTTCGGAATTTTAGGGTACTAGAACAAAATTCTCTGGAAATCGTGCAGAAAGTTCCTCATGTCAGATAAAGCGGCCACGCAAAATTTAAGTAGCAACGGAAGACATTTGGGGGTGCCGGTATACCACAAACCAGCATTCGTCGAACCTCGGATAATCGTGAAAAATGTATTAATACTCGTTATCCGAGCCTGAAATAGAATAGGTTAACTCCTAAAATAACCTCGGGCGCGTGATAAAAAAATCGGGAGAAAAAGAAACAGGGTCTGGTATGACCTCCCGAACGGCAGAAATTGAAGTGTATAATACACGATTTTTCGGGATTCCAGGGTACCGGAACAAAATTCTCCTAAATCGCGCGAAAGTTCTTCGAGTTAGATAAAGCGGACACGCGAAATTTGATTAGCAACGGAAGATATTTAGTGGTGCCTGTATGCCATAAACCAGCATTTGTCGAACCTCGAATTATCGTGAAAAATGTATTAATATTCGTTATCCGAGACTGAAATCGAATCGGTTAACTCCAGAAATGACCTCGAACGCGTGATAAAAAAGACGGGCGAAAAAAAAGCGGGTCCGTAACGACCTCCCGAACGGCTCAACTTGAAGTGTATAATACACGGTTTTTCGGGATTCCAGGGTACCGGAACAAAATTATCTGGAAATCGCGCAGAAAGTTCCTCGGGTTAGATAAAGCGGACACGCGAAATTTGAGTAGCAACGGAAGACATTTAGTGGTGCCTGTATGCTATAAACCAGCATTCGTCGAACCTCAGATTATCGTGAAAAATGTATTAATATTCGTTGAAATGACCTCGAACGCGTGATAAAAAACCGAAATAAAAAGAAACAGGGGCCGTGCGACCTCCTAACGGCTCAAATTGAAGTGTATAATACACGGTTTTTCGGAAATTCCGTACCGGAACAAAATTCTCCGGAAATCGCGCAGAAAGTTCCTCGGGTCAGATAAAGCGCTCACGCGAAATTAGAGTAGCAACGGAAGACATTTGGGAGTGCCGGTATGCCATAAACCAGCATTAGTCGAACTCGGATAATCGTGAAAAATGTATTAATACTCGTTATCCGAGGCTGAAATCGAATAGGTTAACTCCTAAAATGATCTCGGACACGTGATAAAAAAGACGGGCGAAAAAGAAACAGGGCCCGTAACGACCTCCCGAACGGCTCAACTTGAAGTGTATAATACACGGTTTTTCGGGATTCCAGGGTACCGGAACAAAATTCTCCGGAAATCGCGCAGAAAGTTCTTCGGGTTAGATAAAGCGGACACGCGAAATTTGAGTAGCAACGGAAGACATTTAGTGGTGCTTGTATGCCATAAACCAGCATTTGTCGAACCTCGGATTATCGTGAAAAATGTATTAATATTCGTTATCCGAGACTGAAATCGAATCGGTTAACTCCTGAAATGACCTCGAACGCGTGATAAAAAATCGAAAGAAAAAAGAAACAGGGCCAGGTACAACCTCCCGAACAGCTCAGATTGAAGTGTATAATACACGGTTTTTCGGAATTTTAGGGTACTGGAACAAATTTCTGTGGAAATCGTGCAGAAAGTTCCTCATGTCAGATAAAGCGGCCACGCAAAATTTAAGTAGCAACGGAAGACATTTGGGGGTGCCGGTATACCATAAACCAGCATTCGTCGAACCTCGGATAATCGTGAAAAATGTATTAATACTCGTTATCCGAGGCTGAAGTCGAATCGGTTAACTCCTGAAATGATCTAGGACGCGTGATAAAAAAGACGGGCGAATAAGAAACAGGGCCCGTAACGATCTCCTGAACGGCTCAAATTGATGTGTATAATACACGGTTTTTCGGGATTCCAAGGTACCGGAACAATATTCTCCGGAAATCGCGTCGAAAGGTCGTCGGGTCAGATAAAGCGGCCACGCAAAATTTGAGTAGCAACGGAAGACATTTGGGGGTGCCAGTATGGCATAAACCAGCATTTGTCGAACCTCGGATAATCGTGAAAAATGTATTAATATTCATTATGCGAGGCTAAAATCGGATAGGTTAACTCCTAAAATGACCTCGGACGCGTGATAAAAAAACCGGAAGAAAAAGAAACAGGGTCCGTCACGACCTCCCGAACGGCTCAAATTGAAGTGTATAATACACTGTTTTTCGGGATTCAAGGGTACTGGAACAAAATTCTCTGGAAATCGCGCAGAAAGTTTCTCGGGTCAGATAAAGCGGCCACGCGAAATTAGAGTAGCAACGGAAGACATTTGGGAGTGCCGGTATGCCATAAACCAGCATTCGTCGAACTCGGATAATCGTGAAAAATGTATTAATACTCGTTATCCGAGGCTGAAATCGAATAGGTTAACTCCTAAAATGATCTCGGACACGTGATAAAAAACACGGGCGAAAAAAAAACAGGGCCTATAACGACCTCCCGAACGGCTCAACTTGAAGTGTATAATACACGGTTTTTCGGAAATTCCAGGGTACCGGAACAAAATTCTCCGGAAATCGCGCAGAAAGTTCCTCGGGTCAGATAAAGCACTCACGCGAAATTAGAGTAGCAACGGAAGACATTTGGGAGTGCCGGTTTGCCATAAACCAGCATTCGTCGAACTCGGATAATCGTGAAAAATGTATTAATACTCGTTATCCGAGGCTGAAATCGAATAGGTTAACTCCTAAAATGATCTCGGACACGTGATAAAAAACACGGGCGAAAATAAAACAGGGCCTATAACGACCTCCCGAACGGCTCAACTTGAAGTGTATAATACACGGTTTTTCGGAAATTCCAGGGTACCGGAACAAAATTCTCCGGAAATCGCGCAAAAGTTCCTCGGGTGTCGATAAAGCGCTCACGCGAAATTAGAGTAGCAACGGAAGACATTTGGGAGTGCCGGTATGCCATAAACCAGCATTCGTCGAACTCGGATAATCGTTAAAAATGTATTAATACTCGTTATCCGAGGCTGAAATCGAATAGGTTAACTCCTAAAATGATCTCGGACACGTGATAAAAAACACGGGCGAAAAAAAAACAGGGCCTATAACGACCTCCCGAACGGCTCAACTTGAAGTGTATAATACACGGTTTTTCGGAAATTCCAGGGTACCGGAACAAAATTCTCCGGAAATCGCGCAGAAAGTTCCTCGGGTCAGATAAAGCGCTCACGCGAAATTAGAGTAGCAACGGAAGACATTTGGGAGTGCCGGTATGCCATAAACCAGCATTCGTCGAACTCGGATAATCGTGAAAAATGTATTAATACTCGTTATCCGAGGCTGAAATCGAATAGGTTAACTCCTAAAATGATCTCGGACACGTGATAAAAAAGACGGGCGAAAAAGAAACAGGGCCCGTAACGACCTCCCGAACGGCTCAACTTGAAGTGTATAATACACGGTTTTTCGGGATTCCAGGGTACCGGAAAAAAATTCTCCGGAAATCGCGCAGAAAGTTCTTCGGGTTAGATAAAGCGGACACGCGAAATTTGAGTAGCAACGGAAGACATTTAGTGGTGCCTGTATGCCATAAACCAGCATTTGTCGAACCTCGGATTATCGTGAAAAATGTATTAATATTCGTTATCCGAGACTGAAATCGAATCGGTTAACTCCTAAAATGACCTCGAACGCGTGATAAAAAACCGAAAGAAAAAAGAAACAGGGCCAGGTACGACCTCCCGAACAACTCAGATTGAAGTGTATAATACACGGTTTTTCGGAATTTTAGGGTACTAGAACAAAATTCTCTGGAAATCGTGCAGAAAGTTCCTCATGTCAGATAAAGCGGCCACGCAAAATTTAAGTAGCAACGGAAGACATTTGGGGGTGCCGGTATACCACAAACCAGCATTCGTCGAACCTCGGATAATCGTGAAAAATGTATTAATACTCGTTATCCGAGCCTGAAATAGAATAGGTTAACTCCTAAAATAACCTCGGGCGCGTGATAAAAAAATCGGGAGAAAAAGAAACAGGGTCTGGTATGACCTCCCGAACGGCAGAAATTGAAGTGTATAATACACGATTTTTCGGGATTCCAGGGTACCGGAACAAAATTCTCCGGAAATCGCGCAGAAAGTTCTTCAGGTTAGATAAAGCGGACACGCGAAATTTGATTAGCAACGGAAGATATTTAGTGGTGCCTGTATGCCATAAACCAGCATTTGTCGAACCTCGAATTATCGTGAAAAATGTATTAATATTCGTTATCCGAGACTGAAATCGAATCGGTTAACTCCAGAAATGACCTCGAACGCGTGATAAAAAAGACGGGCGAAAAAGAAACTGGGTCCGTAACGACCTCCCGAACGGCTCAACTTGAAGTGTATAATACACGGTTTTTCGGGATTCCAGGGTACCGGAACAAAATTATCTGGAAATCGCGCAGAAAGTTCCTCGGGTTAGATAAAGCGGACACGCGAAATTTGAGTAGCAACGGAAGACATTTAGTGGTGCCTGTATGCTATAAACCAGCATTCGTCGAACCTCAGATTATCGTGAAAAATGTATTAATATTCGTTGAAATGACCTCGAACGCGTGATAAAAAAACCGAAATAAAAAGAAACAGGGCCCGGTACGACCTCCGGAACGGCTCAAATTGAAGTGTATAATACACGGTTTTTCGGAAATTCCAGGGTACCGGAACAAAATTCTCCGGAAATCGCGCAGAAAGTTCCTCGGGTCAGATAAAGCGCTCACGCGAAATTAGAGTAGCAACGGAAGACATTTGGGAGTGCCGGTATGCCATAAACCAGCATTAGTCGAACTCGGATAATCGTGAAAAATGTATTAATACTCGTTATCCGAGGCTGAAATCGAATAGGTTAACTCCTAAAATGATCTCGGACACGTGATAAAAAAGACGGGCGAAAAAGAAACAGGGCCCGTAACGACCTCCCGAACGGCTCAACTTGAAGTGTATAATACACGGTTTTTCGGGATTCCAGGGTACCGGAACAAAATTCTCCGGAAATCGCGCAGAAAGTTCTTCGGGTTAGATAAAGCGGACACGCGAAATTTGAGTAGCAACGGAAGACATTTAGTGGTGCTTGTATGCCATAAACCAGCATTTGTCGAACCTCGGATTATCGTGAAAAATGTATTAATATTCGTTATCCGAGACTGAAATCGAATCGGTTAACTCCTGAAATGACCTCGAACGCGTGATAAAAAATCGAAAGATAAAAGAAACAGGGCCAGGTACAACCTCCCGAACAGCTCAGATTGAAGTGTATAATACACGGTTTTTCGAATTTTAGGGTACTGAACAAATTTCTGGAAATCGTGCGAAAAGTTCCTCATGTCAGATAAAGCGGCCACGCAAAATTTAAGTAGCAACGGAAGACATTTGGGGGTGCCGGTATACCACAAACCAGCATTCGTCGAACCTCGGATAATCGTGAAAAATGTATTAATACTCGTTATCCGAGCCTGAAATAGAATAGGTTAACTCCTAAAATAACCTCGGGCGCGTGATAAAAAAAATCGGGAGAAAAAGAAACAGGGTCTGGTATGACCTCCCGAACGGCAGAAATTGAAGTGTATAATACACGATTTTTCGGGATTCCAGGGTACCGGAACAAAATTCTCCGGAAATCGCGCAGAAAGTTCTTCGGGTTAGATAAAGCGGACACGCGAAATTTGATTAGCAACGGAAGACATTTAGTGGTGCCTGTATGCCATAAACCAGCATTTGTCGAACCTCGAATTATCGTGAAAAATGTATTAATATTCGTTATCCGAGACTGAAATCGAATCGGTTAACTCCAGAAATGACCTCGAACGCGTGATAAAAAAGACGGGCGAAAAAGAAACTGGGTCCGTAACGACCTCCCGAACGGCTCAACTTGAAGTGTATAATACACGGTTTTTCGGGATTCCAGGGTACCGGAACAAAATTATCTGGAAATCGCGCAGAAAGTTCCTCGGGTTAGATAAAGCGGACACGCGAAATTTGAGTAGCAACGGAAGACATTTAGTGCTGCCTGTATGCTATAAACCAGCATTCGTCGAACCTCAGATTATCGTGAAAAATGTATTAATATTCGTTGAAATGACCTCGAACGCGTGATAAAAAAACCGAAATAAAAAGAAACAGGGCCCGGTACGACCTCCGGAACGGCTCAAATTGAAGTGTATAATACACGGTTTTTCGGGATTCCAGGGTACCGCAACAAAATTCTCCGGAAATCGAGTAGAAAGGTCGTCGGGTCAGATAAAGTGGCCACGCAAAAATTGAGTAGCAACGGAAGACATTTGGGGGTGCCGGTATGCCATAAACCAGCATTCGTCGAATCTCGGATAATTGTGAAAAATGTATTAATACTCGTTGTCCGAGGCTGAAATCGAATAGGTTAACTCTTGAAATGACCTCGGACGCGTGATAAAAAAACTGGGCGAAAAAGAAACAGGGCCCGGTACGACCAGTCGAACGGCTCAAATTTGAAGTGTATAATACACGGTTTTTCGGGATTACAGGGTACCAGAACAAAATTCTCCGGAGATAGCGCAGAAAGTTCCTCGGGTCAGATAAAGCGGACACACGAAATTTGAGTAGTACCGGAAGACATTTGGGAGTGCCGGTATGCCATAAACCAGCATTCGTCGAACTCGGATAATCGTGAAAAACGTATTAATACTCGTTATCCGATGCTGAAATCGAATAGGTTAACTCCTGAAATGATCTCGGACGCGTGATAAAAAAGACGGGTGAAAAAGAAACAGGGCCGGTAACGACCTCCCGAACCGCTCAAATTGAAGTGTATAATACACGGTTTTTCAGGATTCCAGGGTACCGGAAGAAAATTCTCCGGAAATCGCGCAGAAAGTTCCTCGGGTTAGATAAAGTGGACATGCGAAATTTGAGTAGCAACGGAAGACATTTAGTGGTGCCTGTATGCCATAAACCATCATTCGTCGAACGTCAGATTATCGTGAAAAATGTATTAATATTCGTTATCCGAGACTGAAATCGAATAGGTTAACTCCTGAAATGACCTCGAACGCGTGATAAAAAAACCGAAAGAAAAAAGAAACAGGGCCCAGTACGACCTCCCGAACAGCTCAAATTGAAGTGTATATAATACACGGTTTTTCGGGATTCCAGGGTACCGGAACAAAATTCTCCGGAAATCGCGTAGAAAGGTCGTCGGGTCAGATAAAGCGGCCACGCAAAATTTGAGTAGCAACGGAAGACATTTGGGGGTGCCGGTATGCCATAAACCCCCATTCGTCGAACCTCGGATAATCGTGAAAAATGTATTAATACTCGTTGTCCGAGGCTGAAATCGAATAGGTTAACTCCTGAAATGACCTCGGACGCATGATAAAAAAGACGGGCGAAAAAGAAACAGGGTCCGTCACGACCTCCCGAACGGCTCAAATTGAAGTGTATAATACACGGTTTTTCGGGATTCCAGGGCACAAGAACTAAATTCTCCGGAAATCGCGCAGAAAGTTCCTCGGGTCATTTAAAGCGGACACACGAAATTTGAGTAGCAACGGAAGACATTTGGTGGTGCCAGTATGCCATAAACCAGCATATGTCGAACCTCGGATAATCGTGAAAAATGTATTAATATTCATTATGCGAGGCTGAAATCGAATAGGTTAACACCTGAAATGACCTCGGACGCGTGATAAAAAAAACCGGAAGAAAAAGAAACAGGGCCCGGTACGACCTCCTGAACAGCTCAAATTGAAGTGTATAATACACGGTTTTTCAGGATTCTAGGGTACCGGAAGAAAATTCTCCGGAAATCGCGTAGAAAGTTCCTCGGGTCGGATAAAGCGGCCACGCAAAATTTGAGTAGCAACGGAAGACATTTGGGGGTGCCGGTATGCCATAAACCAGCATTCGTTGAACCTCGGATAATCGTGAAAAATGTATTAATATTTCATTATCCGAGGCTGAAATTGAATAGGTTAACTCCTAAAATGACCTCGGACGCGTGATAAAAAAACCGGAAGAAAAAAGAAACAGGGTCTGGTATGACCTCCCGAACGGCTCAAATTGAAGTGTATAATACATGGTTTTTCGGGATTCCAGGGTACCGGAACAAAATTCTCCGAAAATCGCGCAGAAAGTTCTTCGGGTCAGATAAAGAGGACACGCGAAATTTGAGAAGCAACGGAAGACATTTGGGGGTGCCGGTATGCCATAAACAAGAATTCGTCGAACCTCGGATAATCATGAAAATGTATTAATATTCATTATCCGAGGCTGAAATCGAATAGGTTAACTCCTGAAATGACCTCGGACGGGTGATAAAAAAACCGGGTGAAAAAGAATCAGGGCCCGGTACGGCCTCCCGGACGGCTCAAATTGAAGTGTATAATACACGGTTTTTCGGGATTCCAGGGTACCGGTACAAAATTATCCGGAATTCGCGCAGAAAGTTCCTCTGGTCAGATAAAGCGGACACACGAAATTTGAGTAGCAACGAAAGACATTTGGTGGTGCCAGTATGCCATAAACCAGCATTTGTCGAACCTCGGATAATCGAGAAAAATGTATTAATATTCATTATGCGAGGCTGAAATCTGATAGGTTAACTCCTAAAATGACATCGGACGCGTGATAAAAAACCGGAAGAAAAAGAAACAGAGTCCGTCACGACCTCCCGAACGGCTCACATTGAAGTGTATAATACACGGTTTTTCGGGATTCAAGGGTACTGGAACAAAATTCTCCGGAAATCGCGCAGAAAGTTTCTCGGGTCAGATAAAGCGGCCACGCAAAATTAGAGTAGCAACGGAAGACATTTGGGAGTGCCGGTTTGCCATAAACCAGCATTCGTCGAACTCGGATAATCGTGAAAAATGTATTAATACTCGTTATCCGAGGCTGAAGTTGAATAGGTTAACTCCTGAAATGATCTAGGACGCGTGATAAAAAAGACGGGCAACTAAGAAACAGGGCCCGTAACGATCTCCCGAACGGCTCAAATTGAAGTGTATAATACACGGTTTTTTGGGATTCCAGGGTACCGGAATAAAATTCTCCGGAAATCGCGTAGAAAGGTCGTCGGGTCAGATAAAGCGGCCTCGCAAAATTTGAGTAGCAACGGAAGACATTTGGGGGTGCCAGTATGGCATAAACCAACATTTGTCGAAACTCGGATAATCGTGAAAAATGTATTAATATTCATTTTGCGAGGCTAAAATCGGATAGGTTAACTCCTAAAATGACCTCGGACGCGTGATAAAAAAATCGGGAGAAAAAGAAACAGGGTCCGTCACGACCTCCCGAACGGCTCAAATTGAAGTGTATAATACACGGTTTTTCGGGATTCAAGGGTACTGGAACAAAATTCTCCGGAAATCGCGCAGAAAGTTTCTCGGGTCAGATAAAGCGGCCACGCGAAATTAGAGTAGCAACGGAAGACATTTGGGAGTGCCGGTATGCCATAAACCAGCATTCGTCGAACTCGGATAATCGTGAAAAATGTATTAATACTCGTTATCCGAGGCTGAAATCGAATAGGTTAACTCCTAAAATGATCTCGGACGCGGGATAAAAAAGACGGGCGAAAAAGAAACAGGGCCCGTAACGACCTCCCGAACGGCTCAACTTGAAGTGTATAATACACGGTTTTTCGGGATTCCGGAGTACCGGAAGAAAATTCTCCGGAAATCGCGCAGAAAGTTCATCGGGTTAGATAAAGCGGACACGCGAAATTTGAGCAGCAACGGAAGACATTTAGTGGTGCCTGTATGCCATAAACCAGCATTCGTCGAACCTCAGATTATCGTGAAAAATGTATTTATATTCGTTATCCTAGACTGAAATCGAATAGGTTAACTCCTGAAATGTCCTCGAACGTGTGATAAAAAAAATCGAAAGAAAAAAGAAACAGGGCCCGGTACGACCTCCCGAACGGCTCAAATTGAAGTGTATAATACACGGTTTTTCGGGATTCCAGGGTACCGGAACAAAATTCTCTGGAAATCGCGTAGAAAGGTCGTCGGGTCAGATAAAGCGGCCACGCAAAATTTGAGTAGCAACGGAAGACATTTGGGGGTGCCGGTATGCCATAAACCAGCATTCGTCGAACCTCGGATAATCGTGAAAAATGTATTAATATTCGTTATCCGAGCCTGAAATTGAATAGCTTAACTCCTAAAATAACCTCGGACGCATGATAAAAAAATCGGGAGAAAAAGAAACAGGGTCTGGTATGACCTCCCGAACGGCCTCAAATTGAAGTGTATAATACACGATTTTTCGGGATTTTAGGGTACCGGAAAAAAATTCTCCGGAAATCATGCAGAATGTTCCTCATGTCAGATAAAGCGGCCACGCAAAATTTAAGTAGCAACGGAAGACATTTGGGGTGCCGGTATGCCATAAACCCCCATTCGTCGAACCTCGGATAATCGTGAAAAATGTATTAATACTCGTTGTCCGAGGCTGAAATTGAATAGGTTAACTCTTAAACTGACCTCGGACGCGTGATAAAAAAAACTGGGCGAAAAAGAAACAGGGCCCGGTACGACCTCCCGAACGGCTCAAATTGAAGTGTATAATACACAGTTTTTCGGGATTCCAGGGCACCGGAACAAAATTCTCCGGAAATCGCGCAGAAAGTTCCTCGGGTCAGATAAAGCGGACACACGAAATTTGAGTAGCAACGGAAGAAATTTGGTGGTGCCAGTATGCCATAAACCAGCATTCGTAGAACCTCGGATAATCGTGAAAAATGTATTAATATTTCATTATCCGAGGCTGAAATTGAATAGGTTAACTCCTAAAATGACCTCGGACGCGTGATAAAAAAACCGGGAGAAAAAAGAAACAGGGTCCGGTATGACCTCCCGAACGGCTCAAATTGAAGTGTATAATACACGGTTTTTCGGGATACCAGGGTACCGGAACAAAATTCTCTGAAAATCGCGCAGAAAGTTCCTCGGGTAAGATAAAGCGGACACGCGAAATTTGAGAAGCAACGGAAGACATTTGGGGGTGCCATTATGCCATAAACAAGAATTCGTCGAACCTCGGATAATCGTGAAAATGTATTAATATTCATTATCCGAGGCTGAAATCGAATAGGTTAAGTCCTGAAATGACCTCGGACACGTGATAAAAAAAACCGGGTGAAAAAGAAACAGGGCCCGGTACGGCCTCCCGGACGGCTCAAATTGAAGTGTATAATACACGGTTTTTCGGGATTCCATGGTACCGGAACAAAATTCTCCGGAAATCGCGCAGAAAGTTCCTCTGGTCAGATAAAGCGGACACACGAGGTTTGAGTAGCAACGGAAGACATTTGGTGGTGCCAGTATGCCATAAACCAGTATTTGTCGAACCTCGGATAATCGAGAAAAATGTATTAATATTCATTATGCGAAGCTGAAATCTGATAGGTTAACTCGTAAAATGACATCGGACGCGTGATAAAAAAGACGGGCGAAAAAGAAACAGGGCCCGTAACGACCTCCCGAACGGCTCAACTTGAAGTGTATAATACACGGTTTTTCGGGATTCCGGGGTACCGGAAGAAAATTCTCCGGAAATCGCGCATAAAGTTCCTCTTGTCAGATAAAGCGGACACGCGAAATTTGAGTAGCAACGGAAGATATTTAGTGGTGCCAGTATGCCATAAACCAGCAATCGTCGAACCTCGGTTTATCGTGAAAAATGTATTAATATTCGTTATCCGAGGCTGAAATCGAATAGGTTAACTCCTGAAATGACCTCGGACGCGTGATAAAAAAAAATTGAAAGAAAAAAGGAACAGGGCCCAGTACGACCTCCCGAACGGCTCAAATTGAAGTGTATAATACACGGTTTTTCGGGATTCCAGTGTACCGGAACAAAATTCTCCAGAAATCGCGCATAAAGTTCCTCTTGTCAGATAAAGCGGACACGCGAAATTTGAGTAGCAACGGAAGACATTTAGTGGTGCCAGTATGCCATAAACCAGCAATCGTCGAACCTCGGATTATCGTGAAAAATGTATTAATATTCGTTATCCGAGGCTGAAATCGAATAGGTTAACTCCTTAAATGACCTCGGACGCGTGATAAAAAAAATCGAAAGAAAAAAGAAACTGGGCCCAGTACGAGCTCCCGAACGGCTCAAATTGAAGTGTAATGCACGGTTTTTCAGGATTCCAGGATACCGGAACAAAATTCTCCAGAAATCGCGTAGAAAGTTCCTCGGGTTAGTTAAAGCAGCCACGCAAAATTTGAGTAGCAACGGATGACATTTGGGGGTGCCGGTATGCTATAAACCAGCATTCGTCGAATCTCGGATAATCGTGAAAAATGTATTAATATTTCATTATCCGAGGCTGAAACCGAATAGGTTAAATCCTAAAATAACCTCGGACGCGTGATAAAAAAGACGGGCGAAAAAGAAACAGGGCCCGTAACGACCTCCCGAACGGCTCAAATTGAAGTGTATAATACACGGTTTTTCGGGATTCAAGGGTACCGGAACTAAATTCTCCGGAAATCGCGCAGAAAGTTTCTCGGGTCAGATAAATCGGCCACGCAAAATTAGAGTAGCAACGGAAGACATTTGGGAGTGCCGGTATGCCATAAACCAGCATTCGTCGAACTCGGATAATCGTGAAAAATATATTAATACTCGTTATCCGAGGCTGAAGTCGAATAGGTTAACTCCTGAAATGATCTAGGACGCGTGATAAAAAAGACGGGCGGATAAGAAACAGGGCCCGTAACGATCTCCCGAACGGCTCAAATCGAAGTGTATAATACACGGTTTTTCGGGATTCGAGGGTACCGGAACAAAATTCTCCGGAAATCGCGTAGAAAGGTCGTCGGGTCAGATAAAGAGGCCACGCAAAATTTGAGTAGCAACGGAAGACATTTGGGGGTGCCAGTATGGCATAAACTAGCATTTGTCGAACCTCGGATAATCGTGAAAAATGTATTAATATTCATTATGCGAGGCTAAAATCGGATAGGTTAACTTATGAAATGATCTCGGACGCGTGATAAAAAAGACGGGCGAAAAAGAAACAGGGCCCGTAACGACCTCCCGAAAGGCTCGACTTGAAGTGTATAATACACGGTTTTTCGGGATTCCGGGGTACCGGAAGAAAATTATCCGGAAATCGCGCAGAAAGTTCCTCGGGTCAGATAAAGCAGACACGCGAAATTTGAGTAGCAACGGAAGACATTTAGTGGTGCCTGTATGCCATAAACCAGCATTCGTCGAACCTCAGATTATCGTGAAAAATGTATTTATATTCGTTATCCGAGACTGAAATCGAATAGGTTAACTCCTGAAATGACCTCGAACGGGTGATAAAAAAACCGAAAGAAAAAAGAAACAGGGCCCGGTACGACCTCCCGAACGGCTCAAATTGAAGTGTATAATACACGGTTTTTCGGGATTCCAGGGTACCGAAACAAAATTCTCCGGAAATCGCGTAGAAAGGTCGTCGGGTCAGATAAAGCGGCCACGCAAAATTTGAGTAGCAACGGAAGACATTTGGGGGTGCCGGTATGCCATAAACCAGCATTCGTCGAACCTCGGATAATCGTGAAAAATGTATTAATACTCGTTATCCGAGGCTGAAATTGAATAGCTTAACTCCTAAAATAACCTCGGACGCGTGATAAAAAAATTGGGACAAAAAGAAACAGGGTCTGGTATGACCTCCCGAACGGCCTCAAATTGAAGTGTATAATAATACACGATTTTTCGAGATTTTAGGGTACCGGAACAAAATTCTCCGGAAATCATGCAGAATGTTCCTCATGTCAGATAAAGCGGCCACGCAAAATTTAAGTAGTAAAGGAAGACATTTGGGGTGTCGGTATGCCATAAACCCCCATTCGTCGAACCTCGAATAATCGTGAAAAATGTATTAATACTCGTTGTTCGAGGCTGAAATCGAATAGGTTAACTCTTGAATTGACCTCGGACGCGTGATAAAAAAACTGGGCGAAAAAAAAACAGGGTCCGGTACGACCTCCCGAACGGCTCAAATTGAAGTGTGTAATACACGGTTTTTCGGGATTCCAGGGTACCGGAACAAAATTCTCCGGAGATCGCGCAGAAAGTTCCTCGGGTCAGATAAAGCGGACACAGGAAATTTGAGTAGCAACGGAAGACATTTGGTGGTGCCACTATGCCATAAACCAGCATTTGTCGAACCTCGGATAATCGTGAAAAATGTATTAATATTCAATATGCGAGGCTGAAATCGAATAGGTTAACACCTGAAATGACCTCGGACGCATGATAAAGAAACCGGAAGAAAAAGAAACAGGGCCCGGTACGACCTCCCGAACGGCACAAATTGAAGTGTATAATACACGGTTTTTCGGGATTCTAGGGTACCGGAAGAAAATTCTCCGAAAATCGTGTAGAAAGTTCCTCGGGTCAGATAAAGCGGCCACGCAAAATTTGAGTAGTAACGGAAGACATTTGGGGGTGCCGGTATGCCATAAACCAGCATTAGTCGAACCTCGGATAATCGTGAAAATGTATTAATATTCATTATCCGAGGCTGAAATCGAATAGGTTAACTCCTGAAATGACCTCGGACGCATGATAAAAAATACCGGGTGAAAAAGAAACAGGGCCCGGTACGGCCTCCCGAACGGCTCAAATTGAAGTGGAACAAAATTCTCCGGAAATCGCGCAGAAAGTTCCTTTGGTCAGATAAAGCGGACACACGAAATTTGAGTAGCAACGGAAGACATTTGGTGGTGCTAGTATGCCATAAACCAGCATTTGTCGAACCTCGGATAATCGAGAAAAATGTATTAATATTAATTATGCGAGGCTGAAATCTGATAGGTTAATTCCTAAAATGACATCGGACGCGTGATAAAAAAACCGGAAGAAAAAGAAACAGGGTCCCTCACGACCTCCCGAACGGCTCGAATTGAAGTGTATAATACACGGTTTTTCGGGATTCAAGGGTACCGGAACAAAATTCTCCGGAAATCGCGCAGAAAGTTTCTCGGGCCAGATAAATCGGCCACGCAAAATTAGAGTAGCAACGGAAGACATTTGGGAGTTCCGGTATGCCATAAACCAGCATTCGTCGAACTCGGATAATCGTGAAAAATGTATTTGTTAGTATGTGACTCGTATGTCGCTTACGGAATATGTCGGAGTTTGATTACGCTGAGGAAATAGACTAACGAAGACAGACAAGGATTATCCGAATGAGTGAAGCCGTGCTCTTTATTACACTGGCCGTGGTAATTGGCTGCACAAAGAAGCTCCTCTGCTAAGTAATTTAATTTTCTCTAGCTTTGGAAGTCAGTGGGTAGCTTTGACTTTACTACGTTTTGGACTTTCCTATTTTATGTTGCTTCGGTTTTGAGCGTGAGTCTTTTTGGCTAAGACTTCGGTTTTTAGTTTATTTGACAAAGTTTGTTTAATTATTTAGTTTCCTAATTGTATTAGTCTTTGTTAGGGTAGTTTAATATATAAACACTACCCTAACCTAGCTATTCTTGAAGGAGAGATTTGTGAGGCAAACACATTGAGAGTTTTAAGAGGCAGATCTAGAAAAACTATGTGCTCATCTTTTGTAATCTGTAATTCTCCCGACATAGTGAATTATTCTCCCTCGCCCTGGTGGATGTAGCTATCGCATTGATAGTGAACCACGTTAAATCTTTGTGTCTTTTATTGTTGCATCTACTCTGTATCGCTTCCGCACAACAATTGGCACCAGAGCTTAGGTTTTTGGATCCAGGGAGGAGAAGATGGCAACTGACACTATAAGGATTGAGAAGTTCGACGGGAGGAATAGTTTTGCACTATGGCAGATAAAGATGACGGCTTTGCTAAAGGAGCGGTGCATCTGGAAACCCTTGACGCCTGGTTTCTCCACGAAGGTGACGAAGACTGAAGCTTCGGCTGCGGGTGCTGAATCTAGGGTGACTGAGACGGAAGATCCTGTCTTGTTAACAATGGAGGAGAGGGCTCATTCATCGATCTTATTGAGTTTGTCAGACGATGTCCAAACTGAGGTAGCCGATGAGTCGACTGCAATGGGGTTATGGCTGAAATTGGAGAGTTTGTACATGACAAAGTCGCTCACCAATAAGTTGTTGTTGAAACAACGTCTGTTCTCATTCAAGATGCAGATAGGTATGTCACTTCGTGATCATCTAGACAAATATAATACTATATTACTAGATCTGTGTAATATAGATGTTAAGATTGAGGATGAAGATGCTGCTTTAATTCTGCTGGTTTCTTTACCTGCGTTGTATGCGAATTTTGTAGATTCTTTTGTTCTTGGTAAAGAAACATTGACTCTAGAGGAAGTGAAGTCAGCACTTTGCACTAGGGAGTTGCGACAAAAAGCAACTGTTGACTTAGAAAACGGATCAGGGGCAGGTTTAGTTGTTGATAATACTAAAAAGGGTGGAGTTCGGAAGAAAAAGGCTAAGGCTAATATTCCAGACACCAATACTGCTGATAATTCTGTTATCTGTTATCTATGTAAAGAACCCGGGTATAAAAGACCTAGTTGTCCTAAGTTGAAAGCTAAGTCTAATGCGGCTGTAGTTCAAAGTAAGAATTTGGAGTACGATTCTGAGGCGGACTATGCACTTGTGGTTGATTCTGTTCGTCCTATTGATCGTTGGATTCTATATTCGGGGTGTTCTTATCATATGTGTCGACACAAGCATTGGTTTAATACTTATGAGTCCTTTAATGAGGGTCGCGTTGTTGTTGGTAACAATGCTACTTGTGAGGTAGTGGGTATTGGGTCAATCAAGGTGAAGACTGCTGAGGGTAAGAAGTGTACTTTGACTAATGTGAGACATGTTCCAGCTTTAGGGAAGAATCTTATGTCACTTGGTTCATTAAGTGATTTAGGATATGAGTTCCAGAGTAAAGGGGAGATTTTGTCAGTCACGAAGGGTTCTAGTTTGGTGCTGAAAGGTGTCAAACAAAATTCCTTGTATGTATTACAAGGTGAAACACTGACTAATTTTGCAAGTTGTGCATCCGTGAATCACAAGAAGAAGACTAAGGTTTGGCATAAGTGGCTTGGTCGTCATATGGGTGATAGAGGGATACAACAATTGTGCAAGAGGGATCTTCTTAATGGTGTTAAGGTGAATAACCCTGAGTTTAATGAGCATCGTGTGTTTGATAAGAAACACAGATTTAAATTTAGCAAGAGTGTTCATAAAACAAAAGAAGTCTCTGACCCTTCGGGGTGCTGAGCTCGAGGTGGAGCCTTGAGCGGCCCGGTCCAGGGCTAAATGGACGCAGGCCTAGTCCAGGGCTTATTGGACGGCAGACCCAGTCCAGGGTATATTGGATGGTTATAGACTCAAGGTGGAGTCTATGGTGTTCTAGTGTGAGAGCTCAATTTGCTAGAACATGGCAGATATAAGTCTACTTGAGTGACTTGTATATTGGTCGAGTGATTTGGAAGTCGTTTGCTAAATGCGACTGTTCGAGTCAAGGTGGAGAATTGTTAGTATGTGACTCGTATGTCGCTTACGGAGTATGTCGGAGTTTGATTACGTTGAGGAAATAGACTAACGAAGACAGACAAGGATTATCCGAATGAGTGAAGTCGTGCTCTTTATTACACTGGCCGTGGTAATTGGCTGCACAAAGAAGCTCCTCTGCTAAGTAATTTAATTTGCTCTAGCTTTGGAAGTCAGTGGGTAGCTTTGACTTTACTATGTTTTGGACTTTCCTATTTTATGTTGCTTCGGCTTTGAGCGTGAGTCTTTTTGGCTAAGACTTCGGTTTTTAGTTTATTTGACAAAGTTTGTTTAATTATTTAGTTTCCTAATTGTATTAGTCTTTGTTAGGGTAGTTTAATATATAAACACTACCCTAACCTAGCTATTCTTGAAGGAGAGATTTGTGAGGCAAACACATTGAGAGTTTTAAGAGGCAGATCTAGAAAAACTCTGTGCTCATCTTTTGTAATCTGTAATTCTCCCGACATAGTGAATTATTCTCCCTCACCCTGGTGGATGTAGCTATCGCATTGATAGTGAACCACGTTAAATCTTTGTGTCTTTTATTTTTGCATCTACTCTGTATCGCTTCCGCACAACAATTGGCACCAGAGCTTAGGTTTTTGGAACCAGGGAGGAGAAGATGGCAACTGACACTATAAGGATTGAGAAATTCGACGGGAGGAATAGTTTTGCACTATGGCAGATAAAGATGAGGGCTTTGCTAAAGGAGCGGTGCATCTGGAAACCCTTGACGCCGGGTTTCTCCATGAAGGTGACGAAGACTGAAGCTTCGGCTGCGGGTGCTGAATCTAGGGTGACTGAGACGGAAGATTCTGTCTTGTTAACAATGGAGGAGAGGGCTCATTCATCGATGTTATTGAGTTTGTCAGACGATGTCCTAACTGAGGTAGCCGATGAGTCGACTGCAATGGGGATATGGCTGAAATTGGAGAGTTTGTACTAGATCTGCGTAATATAGATGTTAAGATTGAGGATGAAGATGCTGCTTTAATTCTGCTGGTTTCTTTACCTGCGTCGTATGAGAATTTTGTAGATTCTTTTGTTCTTGGTAAAGAAACATTGACTCTAGAGGAAGTGAAGTCAGCACTTTGCACTAGGGAGTTGCGACAAACCGGAAGAAAAAGAAACAGGGCCCGGTACGACCTCCCGAACGGCTCAAATTGATGTATATAATACATGGTTATTCGGGATTCCAGGGTACTGGAACAAAATTCTCCGGAAATCGCATAGAACGGTCGTCGGGTCAGATAAAGCGGCCACGCAAAATTTGAGTAGCAACGGAACATTTGGGGGTGCCGGTATGCCATAAACCAGCATTCGTCGAACCTCGGATAATCGTGAAAAATGTATTAATACTCATTATCCGAGCCTGAAATTGAATAGCTTAACTCCTAAAAAAACCTCGGACGCGTGATAAAAAAATCGGGAGAAAAAGGAACAGGGTCTGGTACGACCTCCCGAACGGCCTAAATTTGAAGTGTATAATACACGATTTTTCGGGATTTTAGGGTACCGGAACAAAATTCTCCAGAAATCATGCAGAATGTTCCTCATGTCAGATAAAGCGGCCACGCAAAATTTAAGTAGTAACGGAAGACATTTGGGGTGCCGGTATGCCATAAACCCCCATTCGTCGAACCTCGGATAATCGTGAAAAATGTATTAATACTCGTTGTCCGAGGCTGAAATCGAATAGGTTAACTCTTGAACTGACCTCGGACGCGTGATAACAAAAACTGGGCGAAAAAGAAACAGGGCCCAGACGACCTCCCGAATGTCTCAAATTGAAGTGTATAATACACGGTTTTTCGGGATTCCAGGGTACCGGAACAAAATTCTTCGGAAATCGCACAGAAAGTTCCTCGGGTCAGATAAAGCGGACACGCGAAATTTGAGTAGCAACGGAAGACATTTGGTGGTGCCAGTATGCCATAAACCAGCATTTGTCGAACCTCGGATAATCGTGAAAAATGTATTAATATTCAATATGCGAGGCTGAAATCGAATAGGTTAACACCTGAAATGACATCGGACGCGTGATAAAAAAACTGGAAGAAAAAGAAACAGGGCCCGGTTCGACCTCCCGAACGGCTCAAATTGAAGTGTATAATACACGGTTTTTCCGGATTCTAGGGTACCGGAAGAAAATTTTCCGGAAATCGCGTAGAAGGTTCCTCGGGTCAGATAAAGCGGACACGCGAAATTTGAGAAGCAACGGAAGACATTTGGGGGTGCCGGTAAGCAATAAACAAGAATTCGTCGAACCTCGGATAATTGTGAAAAATGTATTAATATTCATTATCCGAGGCTGAAATCGAATAGGTTAACACCTGAAATGACCTCGGACGCGTGATAAAAAAAACGGAAGAAAAAGAAACAGGGCCCGGTACGACCTCCCGAACGGCTCAAATTGAAGTGTATAATACACGGTTTTTCGGGATTCCAGGGTACCGGAACAAAATTCTCCGGAAATCGCATAGAACGGTCGTCGGGTCAGATAATCGTGAAAAATGTATTAATACTCGTTATCCGAGCCTGAAACTGAATAGCTTAACTCCTAAAACCGGGAGAAAAAAGAAACAGGGTCCGGTATGACCTCCCACACGGCTCAAATTGAAGTGTATAATACACGGTTTTTCGGGATTCCAGGGTACCGGAACAAAATTCTCCGAAAATCACGCAGAAAGTTCGTCGGGTCAGATAAAGCGGACACGCGAAATTTAAGAAGCAACGGAAGACATTTGGGGGTGCCGGTAAGCAATAAACAAGAATTCGTCGAACCTCGGATAATTGTGAAAAATGTATTAATATTCATTATCCGAGGCTGAAATCGAATAGGTTAACACCTGAAATGACCTCGGACGCGTGATAAAAAAAACCGGAAGAAAAAGAAACAGGGCCTGGTACGACCTCCTGAACGGCTCAAATTGAAGTGTATAATACACGGTTTTTCGGGATTCCAGGGTACCGGAACAAAATTCTCCGGAAATCGCGCAGAAAGTTTCTCGGGTCAGATAAATCGGCCACGCAAAATTAGAGTAGCAACGGAAGACATTTGGGAGTGCCGGTATGCAAAAAACCAGCATTCGTCGAACTCGGATAATCGTGAAAAATGTATTAATACTCGTTATCCGAGGCTGAAATCGAATAGGTTAACTCCTGAAATGATCTCGGACGCGTGATAAAAAAGACGGGCGAAAAAGAAACAGGGCCCGTAACGACCTCCCGAACGGCTCAAATTGAAGTGTATAATACACGGTTTTTCGGGATTCCAGGGTACCGGAACAAAATTCTCCGGAAATCGCGCATAAAGTTCCTCTTGTCAGATAAAGCGGGCACGCGAAATTTGAGTAGCAACGGAAGACATTTAGTGGTGCCAGTATGCCATAAACCAGCAATCGTCGAACCTCGGATTATCGTGAAAAATGTATTAATATTCGTTATCCGAGGCTGAAATCGAATAGGTTAACTCCTGAAATGACCTCGGACGCGTGATAAAAAAAATCGAAAGAAAAAAGAAAAAGGGCCCAGTACGTGCTCCCGAACGGCTCCAATTGAAGTGTATAATACACGGTTTTTCCAGATTCTAGGGTACCGGAAGAAAATTCTCCGGAAATCGCGTAGTTAGTTCCTCGGGTCAGATAAAGCGGTCACGCAAAATTTGAGTAGCAACGGAAGACATTTGGGGGTGCCGGTATGCCATAAACCAGCATTCGTCGAACCTCGGATAATCGTGAAAAATGTATTAAGACTCGTTATCCGAGGCTGAAATCGAATAGGTTAACTCCTGAAATGATCTCGGACGCGTAATAAAAAAGACGGGCGAAAAAAAAACAGGGCCCGTAACGACCTCCCGAACGGCTCAAATTGAAGTGTATAATACACAGTTTTTCGGGATTCCAAGGTTTCGGAACAAAATTCTCCGAAAATCGCGCAGAAAGTTCCTTGGGTCAGATAAAACGGACACACGAAATTTGAGAAGCAACGGAAGACATTTGGGGGTGCCGGTATGCCATAAACAAGAATTCGTCGAACCTCGGATAATCGTGAAAATGTATTAATATTCATTATCCGAGGCTGAAATCGAATAGGTTAACTCCTGAAATGACCTCGGACGCGTGATAAAAAAAACTGGGAGAAAAAGAAACAAGGTCCGGTATGACCTCCCGAACAGCTCAAATTGAAGTGTATAATACACGGTTTTTCGGGATTCCAGGGTCCCAGAACAAAATTCTCCGAAAATAGCGCTGAAAGTTTCTCGGGTCAGATAAAACGACCACGCAAAATTTGAGTAGCAACGGAAGACATTTGGGGGTGCCGGTATGCCATAAACAAGAATTCGTCGAACCTCAGATAATCGTGAAAATGTATTAATATTCATTATCCGAGGCTGAAATCGAATAGGTTAACTCCTGAAATGACCTCAGACGCGTGATAAAAAAACAGGGCGAAAAAGAAACAGGGCCCGGTACGGCCTCCCGAACGGCTCAAATTGAAGTGTATAATACACGGTTTTTCGGGATTCCAGGGTACCGGAACAAAATTCTCCTGAAATCGCGCAGAAAGTTCCTCGGGTCAGAGAAATTCGCCACGCAAAATTTGAGTAGCAACAGAAGACATTTGGGGGTGCCGGTACGCCATAAACCAGCATTCGTCGAACCTCGGATAATCGTGAAAAATATATTAATACTCGTTATCCGAGGCTGAAATCGAATAGGTTAACTCCTAAAATGACCACGGACGTGTGATAAAAACCGGGAGAAAAAGAAACAGGGTCTGGTATGACTTTCCGAACAGATCAAATTGAAGTGTATAATACACGGTTTTTCGGGATTTCAGGGTACCGGAACAAACTTCTCCGAAAATCGTGCACAAAGTTCCTCGGGTCTGACAAAGCGGACACGCGAAATTTGAGAAGCAACGGAAGACATTTGGAGGTGCCGGTATGCCATAAACAAGAATTCTTCGAACCTCGGATAATCGTGAAAAATGATTTAAGACTCGTTATCATCGGCTGAAATTGAATAGGTTAACTTCTGAAATGACCTCGGACGCGTGATAAAAAATACCGGGAGAAAAAGAAACAGGGTCCGGTACGACCCCCCGAACGGCTCAAATTGAAGTGTATAATACACGGTTTTTCTGGATTCCAGGGTACCGAAACAAAATTCTCCGGAAATTGCGCAAAAAGTTCCTCGGGTAAGATAAAGCGGCCACGCAAACGCAAAATTTGAGTAGCAACGGAAGACATTTGGGGTGCCGGTATGCCATAAACCACCATTCGTCGAACCTCGGATAATCGTGAAAAATGTATTACTACTCGTTATCCGAGGCCGAAATCGAATAGGTTAACTCCTGAAATGACCTCAGACGCGTGATAAAAAAACCGAGAGAAAAAGAAACAGGGTCCGGTATGACCTCCCGAACAGCTCAAATTGAAGTGTATAATACACGGTTTTTCCAGATTCTAGGGTACCGGAAGAAAATTCTCCGGAAATCGCGTAGTTAGTTCCTCGGGTCAGATAAAGCGGTCACGCAAAATTTGAGTAGCAACGGAAGACATTTGGGGGTGCCGGTATGCCATAAACCAGCATTCGTCGAACCTCGGATAATCGTGAAAAATGTATTAAGACTCGTTATCCGAGGCTGAAATCGAATAGGTTAACTCCTGAAATGATCTCGGACGCGTGATAAAAAAGACGGGCGAAAAAGAAACAGGGCCCGTAACGACCTCCCGAACGGCTCAAATTGAAGTGTATAATACACAGTTTTTCGGGATTCCAAGGTACCGGAACAAAATTCTCCGAAAATCGCGCAGAAAGTTCCTTGGGTCAAATAAAACGGACACGCGAAATTTGAGAAGCAACGGAAGACATTTGGGGGTGCCGGTATGCCATAAACAAGAATTCGTCGAACCTCGGATAATCGTGAAAATGTATTAATATTCATTATCCGAAGCTGAAATCGAATAGGTTAACTCCTGAAATGACCTCGGACGCGTGATAAAAAAACAGGGCGAAAAAGAAACAGGGCCCGGTATGGCCTCCCGAAGGGATCAAATTGAAGTGTATAATACACGGTTTTTCGGGATTCCAGGGTACCGGAACAAAATTGTCCGGAAATCGCGCAGAAAGTTCCTCGGGTCAGAGAAATTGGCCACGCAAAATTTGAGTAGCAACAGAAGACATTTGGGGGTGCCGGTACGCCATAAACCAGCATTCGTCGAACCTCGGATAATCGTGAAAAATATATTAATACTCGTTATCCGAGGCTGAAATCGAATAGGTTAACTCCTAAAATGACCTCGGACGTGTGATAAAAACCGGGAGAAAAAGAAACAGGGTCTGGTATGACTTCCCGAACAGATCAAATTGAAGTGTATAATACACGGTTTTTCGGGATTTCAGGGTACCGGAACAAACTTCTCCGAAAATCGTGCACAAAGTTCCTCGGGTCTGATAAAGCGGACACGCGAAATTTGAGAAGCAACGGAAGACATTTAGAGGTGCCGGTATGCCATAAACAAGAATTCTTCGAACCTCGGATAATCGTGAAAAATGATTTAAGACTCGTTATCATCGGCTGAAATCGAATAGGTTAATTCCTGAAATGACCTCGGACGCGTGATAAAAAAAACCGGGAGAAAAAGAAACAAGGTCCGGTACGACCTCCCGAACGACTCAAATTGAAGTGTATAATACACGGTTTTTCTGGATTCCAGGGTACCGAAACAAAATTCTCCGGAAATTGCGCAAAAAGTTCCTCGGGTCAGATAAAGCGGCCACGCAAAATTTGAGTAGCAACGGAAGACATTTGGGGTGCCGGTATGCCATAAACCACCATTCGTCGAACCTCGGATAATCGTGAAAAATGTATTACTACTCGTTATCCGAGGCCGAAATCGAATAGGTTAACTCCTGAAATGACCTCAGACGCGTGATAAAAAAACCGAGAGAAAAAGAAACAGGGTCCGGTATGACCTCCCGAACAGCTCAAATTGAAGTGTATAATACACGGTTTTTCGGGATTCCAGGGTACCGAAACAAAATTCTCCGGAAATCGTGCAGAAAGTTCCTCGGGTCAGATAAAACAGCCACGCAAAATTAATGTAGCAACGGAAGACATTTGGGGGTGCCGGTACGCCATAAACCAGCATTCGTCGAACCTCGGATAATCGTGAAAAATGTATTAATACCCGTTATCCGAGGCTGAAATCGAATAGGTTAACTCCTAAAATGACCTCGGATGCGTGATAAAAAAGCGGGAGAAAAATAAACAGGGTCTGGTATGACCTACCGAACAGATTAAATTGAAGTGTATAATATACGGTTTTTCGGGATTTCGGGGTACCGGAAGAAAATTCTCCGGAAATCGTGCACAAAGTTCCTCGTGTTAGATAAAGCGGACACGCGAATTTTGAGAAGCAGCGGAAGACATTTGGGGGTGCCGGTATGCCATAAACAAGAATTCGTCGAACCTCGGATAATCGTGAAAAATGTATTAATATTCGTTATCCGAGGCTGAAATCGAATAGGTTAACACCTGAAATGACCTCGGACGCGTGATAAAAAAACCGGAAGAAAAAGAAACAGGGCCCGGTACGACGCCCCGAACGGCTCAAATTGAAGTGTATAATACACGGTTTTTCGGGATTCCAAGGTACCGGAAGAAAATTCTCCGGAAATCGCGTAGAAAGTTCCCCGAGTCAGATAAATCGGCCACGCAAAATTTGAGTAGCAACGGAAGACATTTAGGGGTGCCGGTATGCCATAAACCAGCATTCGTTGAACCTCGGATAATCGTGAAAATGTATTAATACCCGTTATCCGAGGCTGAAATCGAATAGGTTAACTCCTAAAATGACCTCGGACGCATGATAAAAAAACGGGAGAAAAAAGAAACAGGGTCCGGTATGACCTCCCGAACGGCTCAAATTGAAGTGTATAATACACGGTTTTTCGGGATTCCAAGGTACCGGAACAAAATTCTCCGGAAATCGCGCAGAAAGTTTCTCAGGTCAGATAAATCGGCCATGCAAAATTAGAGTAGCAACGGAAGACATTTGGGAGTGTCGGTATGCCATAAACCAGCATTCGTCGAACTCGGATAATCGTGAAAAATGTATTAATACTCGTTATCCGAGGCTAAAATCGAATAGGTTAACTCCTGAAATGATCTCGTACGCGTGATAAAAAAGACGGGCGAAATAGAAACAGGGCCTGTAACGACCTCCCGAACGGTTCAAATTGAAGTGTATAATACACGGTTTTTCGGGATTCCAAGGTACCGGAAGAAAATTCTCCGGAAATCGCGTAGAAAGTTCCTCGGGTCGGATAAATTGGCCACGCAAAATTTGAGTAGCAACAAAAGACATTTGGGGGTGCCGGTACGCCATAAACCAGCATTCGTCGAACCTCGGATAATCGTGAAAAATATATTAATAACCGTTATCCGAGGCTGAAATAAAATAGGTTAACTCCTAAAATGACCTCGGACGCGTGATAAAAACCGGGAGAAAAAGAAACAGGGTCTGGTATGACTTCCCGAACAGATCAAATTGAAGTGTATAATACAAGGTTTTTCGGGATTTCAGGGTACCAGAACAAACTTCTCCGGAAATCGTGCACAAAGTTCCTCGGGTCTGCTAAAGCGGACACGCGAAATATGAGAAGCAACGGAAGACATTTGGAGGTGCCGGTATGCCATAAACAAGAATTCTTCGAACCTCGGATAATCGTGAAAATTTATTTAAGACTCGTTATCAGCGGCTGAAATCGAATAGGTTAACTTCTGAAATGACCTCGGACGCGTGATAAAAAAAACCGGGAGAAAAAGAAACAGGGTCCGGTACGTCCTCCCGAACGGCTCAAATTGAAGTGTATAATACACGGTTTGTCTGGATTCCAGGGTACCGAAACAAAATTCTCCGGAAATTGCGCAGAAAGTTCCTCGGGTCAGATAAAGCGGCCACGCAAAATTTGAGTAGCAACGGAAGACATTTGGGGTGCCGGTATGCCATAAACCACCATTCGTCGAACCTCGGATAATCGTGAAAAATGTATTACTACTCGTTATCCAAGGCTGAAATCGAATAGGTTAACTCCTGAAATGACCTCAGACGCGTGATAAAAAAAACCGAGAGAAAAAGAAACAGGGTCCGGTATGACCTCCCGAACGGCTCAAATTGAAGTGTATAATACACGGTTTTTCGGGATTCCAAGGTACCGGAAGAAAATTCTCCGGAAATCGCGTAGAAAGTTCCCCGGGTCAGATAAATCGGCCACGCAAAATTTGAGTAGCAACGGAAGACATTTAGGGGTGCCGGTATGCCATAAACCAGCATTCGTTGAACCTCGGATAATCGTGAAAATGTATTAATACCCGTTATCCGAGGCTGAAATCGAATAGATTAACTCCTAAAATGACCTCGGACGCGTGATAAAAAAAAAAAAACGGAGAAAAAAAACAACAGGTCCTATGACCTCCCGAACGGCTCAAATTGAAGTGTATAATACACGGTTTTTTTCAAGGTACCGGAACAAAATTCTCCGGAAATCGCGCAGAAAGTTTCTCGGGTCAGATAAATCGGCCATGCAAAATTAGAGTAGCAACGGAAGACATTTGGGAGTGCCGGTATGCCATAAACCAGCATTCGTCGAACTCGGATAATCGTGAAAAATGTATTAATACTCGTTATCCGAGGCTGAAATCGAATAGGTTAACTCCTGAAATGATCTCGTACGCGTGATAAAAAAGACGGGCGAAATAGAAACAGGGCCCGTAACGACCTCCCGAACGGCTCAAATTGAAGTGTATAATACACGGTTTTTCGGGATTCCAGGATACCGGAACAAAATTCTCCGGAAATCGCGCATAAAGTTCCTCTTGTCAGATAAAGCGGACACGCGAATTTTGAGTAGCAACGGAAGACATTTAGTGGTGCCGATGCCATAAACCAAAGAATCGTCGAACCTCGGATTATCGTGAAAAATGTATTAATATTCGTTATCCGAGGCTGAAATCGAATAGGTTAACTCCTGAAATGACCTCGGACGCGTGATAAAAAAAAACCGAAAGAAAAAAGAAACAGGGCCCAGTACGAGCTCCCGAACGGCTCAAATTGAAGTGTATAATACACGGTTTTCAGATTCCAGTACGAACAAAATTCTCCGGAAATCGCATAGAAAGTTCCTCGGGTCAGATAAAGCGGCCACGCAAAATTTGAGTAGCAACGGAAGACATTTAGGGGTGCCGGTATGTTATAAACCAGCATTCGTCGAATCTCGAATAATCGTGAAAAATGTATTAATATTTCATTATCCGAGGCTGAAATCGAATAGGTTAAATCCTAAAATAACCTCGGACGCGTGATAAAAAAACCGGGAGAAAAAAAAACAACGTCCGGTATGACCTCCCGAACGGCTCAAATTGAAGTGTATAATAATACACGGTTTTTCGGGATTCAAGGGAACCAGAACAAAATTCTCCGGAAATCGCGCAGAAAGTTCCTCGGGTCAGATAAATTGGCCACGCAAAATTTGAGTAGCAACAGAAGACATTTGGGGGTGCCGGTACGCCATAAACCAGCATTCGTCGAACCTCGGATAATCGTGAAAAATATATTAATACTCGTTATCCGAGGCTGAAATAAAATAGGTTAACTCCTAAAATGACCTCGGACGCGTGATAAAAACCGGGAGAAAAAGAAACAGGGTCTGGTATGACTTCCCGAACAGATCAAATTGAAGTGTATAATACAAGGTTTTTCGATTTGAGTCACGGAACAAACTTCTCCGGAAATTGTGCACAAAGTTCCTCGGGTCTGCTAAAGCGGACACGCGAAATTTGAGAAGCAACGGAAGACATTTGGAGGTGCCGGTATGCCATAAACAAGAATTCTTCGAACCTCGGATAATCGTGAAAATTGATTTAAGACTCGTTATCGTGGTGAAATCGAATAGGTTAACTCCTGAAATGACCTCGGACGCGTGATAAAAAAACCGGGAGAAAAAGAAACAGGGTCCGGTACGTCCTCCCGAACGGCTCAAATTGAAGTGTATAATACACGGTTTTTCTGGATTCCAGGGTACCGAAACAAAATTCTCCGGAAATTGCGCAGAAAGTTCCTCGGGTCAGATAAAGCGGCCACGCAAAATTTGAGTAGCAACGGAAGACATTTGGGGTGCCGGTATGCCATAAACCACCATTCGTCGAACCTCGGATAATCGTGAAAAATGTATTACTACTCGTTATCCGAGGCTGAAATCGAATAGGTTAACTCCTGAAATGACCTCAGACGCGTGATAAAAAAAACCGAGAGAAAAAGAAACAGGGTCCGGTATGACCTCCCGAACAGCTCAAATTGAAGTGTATAATACACGGTTTTTTGGGATTCCAGGGTACCGAAACAAAATTCTCCGGAAATCGCGCAGAAAGTTCCTCGGGTCAGATAAAACAGCCACGCAAAATTAATGTAGCAACGGAAGACATTTGGGGGTGCCGGTACACCATAAACAAGAATTCGTCGAACCTCGGATAATCGTGAAAAATGTATTAATATTCGTTATCCGAGGCTGAAATCGAATAGGTTAACACCTGAAATGACCTCGGACGCGTGATAAAAAAACCGGAAGAAAAAGAAACAGGGCCCGGTACGACGCCCCGAACGGCTCAAATTGAAGTGTATAATACACGGTTTTTCGGGATTCCAAGGTACCGGAAGAAAATTCTCCGGAAATCGTGTAGAAAGTTCCCCGAGTCAGATAAATCGTTCACGCAAAATTTGAGTAGCAACGGAAGACATTTAGGGGTGCCGGTATGCCATAAACCAGCATTCGTTGAACCTCGGATAATCGTGAAAATGTATTAATACCCGTTATCCGAGGCTGAAATCGAATAGGTTAACTCCTAAAATGACCTCGGACGCGTGATAAAAAAACGGGAGAAAAAAGAAACAGGGTCCGGTATGACCTCCCGAACGGCTCAAATTGAAGTGTATAATACACGGTCTTTCGGGATTCCAAGGTACCGGAACAAAATTCTCCGGAAATCGCGCAGAAAGTTTCTCAGGTCAGATAAATCGGCCATGCAAAATTAGAGTAGCAACGGAAGACATTTGGGAGTGCCGGTATGCCATAAACCAGCATTCGTCGAACTCGGATAATCGTGAAAAATGTATTAATACTCGTTATCCGAGGCTAAAATCGAATAGGTTAACTCCTGAAATGATCTCATACGCGTGATAAAAAAGACGGGCGAAATAGAAACAGGGCCTGTAACGACCTCCCGAACGGTTCAAATTGAAGTGTATAATACACGGTTTTTCGGGATTCCAAGGTACCGGAAGAAAATTCTCCGGAAATCGCGTAGAAAGTTCCTCGGGTCGGATAAATTGGCCACGCAAAATTTGAGTAGCAACAAAAGACATTTGGGGGTGCCGGTACGCCATAAAAACCAAGATTCGTCGAACCTCGGATAATCGTGAAAAATATATTAATAACCGTTATCCGAGGCTGAAATAAAATAGGTTAACTCCTAAAATGACCTCGGACACGTGATAAAAACCGGGAGAAAAAGAAACAGGGTCTGGTATGATTTCCCGAACAGATCAAATTGAAGTGTATAATACAAGGTTTTTCGGGATTTCAGGGTACCAGAACAAACTTCTCCGGAAATCGTGCACAAAGTTCCTCGGGTCTGCTAAAGCGGACACGCGAAATTTGTGAAGCAACGGAAGACATTTGGAGGTTCCGGTATGCCATAAACAAGAATTCTTCGAACCTCGGATAATCGTGAAAATTGATTTAAGACTCGTTATCGGGCCGGTAATTTGAAATCGAATAGGTTAACTCCTGAAATGACCTCGGACGCGTGATAAAAAAACCCGGAGAAAAAGAAACAGGGTCCGGTACGTCCTCCCGAACGGCTCAAATTGAAGTGTATAATACACGGTTTTTCTGGATTCCAGGGTACCGAAACAAAATTCTCCGGAAATTGCGCAGAAAGTTCCTCGGGTCAGATAAAGCGGCCACGCAAAATTTGAGTAGCAACGGAAGACATTTGGGGTGCCGGTATGCCATAAACCACCATTCGTCGAACCTCGGATAATCGTGAAAAATGTATTACTACTCGTTATCCAAGGCTGAAATCGAATTGGTTAACTCCTGAAATGACCTCAGACGCGTGATAAAAAAACCGAGAGAAAAAGAAACAGGGTCCGGTATGACCTCCCGAACGGCTCAAATTGAACTGTATAATACACGGTTTTTCGGGATTCCAGGGTACCGGAACAAACTTCTCCGGAAAGTGCAAAAAGTTCCTCGGGTCAGATAAATTGGCCACGCAAAATTTGAGTAGCAACAGAAGATATTTGGGGGTGCCGGTACGCCATAAACCAGCATTCGCCGAACCTCGGATAATCGTGAAAAATGTATTAATACCCGTTATCCGAGGCTGAAATCGAATAGGTTAACTCCTAAAATGACCTCGGACGCGTGATAAAAAAGCGGGAGAAAAATAAACAGGGTCTGATATGACCTACCGAACGAATTAAATTGAAGTGTATAATATACGGTTTTTCGGGATTTCAGGGTAGCGGAACAAAATTCTCCGGAAATCGTGTACAAAGTTACTCGTGTTAGATAAAGCGGACACGCGAAATTTGAGAAGCAGCGGAAGACATTTGGGGGTGCCGGTATGCCATAAACAAGAATTCGTCGAACCTCGGATAATCGTGAAAAATGTATTAATATTCGTTATCCGAGGCTGAAATCGAATAGGTTAACACCTGAAATGATCTCGGACGCGTGATAAAAAACCGGAAAAAAAAAGAAACAGGGCCCGGTACGACGTCCCGAACGGCTCAAATTGAAGTGTATAATACACGGTTTTTCGGGATTCCAAGGTACCGGAAGAAAATTCTCCGGAAATCGCGTAGAAAGTTCCCCGGGTCAGATAAATCGGCCACGCAAAATTTGAGTAGCAACGGAAGACATTTAGGGGTGCCGGTATGCCATAAACCAGCATTCGTTGAACCTCGGATAATCGTGAAAATGTATTAATACCCGTTATCCGAGGCTGAAATCGAATAGATTAACTCCTAAAATGACCTCGGACGCGTGATAAAAAAAACGGGAGAAAAAAGAAACAGGGTCCGGTATGACCTCCCGAACGGCTCAAATTGAAGTGTATAATACACGGTTTTTCGGGATTCCAAGGTACCGGAACAAAATTCTCCGGAAATCGCGCAGAAAGTTTCTCGGGTCAGATAAATCGGCCATGCAAAATTAGAGTAGCAACGGAAGACATTTGGGAGTGCCGGTATGCCATAAACCAGCATTCGTCGAACTCGGATAATCGTGAAAAATGTATTAATACTCGTTATCCGAGGCTGAAATCGAATAGGTTAACTCCTGAAATGATCTCGTACGCGTGATAAAAAAGACGGGCGAAATAGAAACAGGGCCCGTAACGACCTCCCGAACGGCTCAAATTGAAGTGTATAATACACGGTTTTTCGGGATTCCAGGATACCGGAACAAAATTCTCCGGAAATCGCGCATAAAGTTCCTCTTGTCAGATAAAGCGGACACGCGAATTTTGAGTAGCAACGGAAGACATTTAGTGGTGCCAGTATGCCATAAACCAACAATCGTCGAACCTCGGATTATCGTGAAAAATGTATTAATATTCGTTATCCGAGGCTGAAATCGAATAGGTTAACTCCTGAAATGACCTCGGACGCGTGATAAAAAAACCGAAAGAAAAAAGAAACAGGGCCCAGTACGAGCTCCCGAACGGCTCAAATTGAAGTGTATAATACACGTATAATACACGGTTTTTCAGGATTCCAGGGTACCAGAACAAAATTCTCCGGAAATCGCGTAGAAAGTTCCTCGGGTCAGATAAAGCGGCCACGCAAAATTTGAGTAGCAACGGAAGACATTTAGGGGTGCCGGTATGTTATAAACCAGCATTCGTCGAATCTCGGATAATCGTGAAAAATGTATTAATATTTCATTATCCGAGGCTGAAATCGAATAGGTTAAATCCTAAAATAACCTCGGACGCGTGATAAAAAAACCGGGAGAAAAAAAAACAACGTCCGGTATGACCTCCCGAACGGCTCAAATTGAAGTGTATAATAATACACGGTTTTTAGGGATTCAAGGGTACCAGAACAAAATTCTCCGGAAATCGCGCATAAAGTTCCTCGGGTCAGATAAATTGGCCACGCAAAATTTGAGTAGCAACAGAAGACATTTGGGGGTGCCGGTACGCCATAAACCAGCATTCGTCGAACCTCGGATAATCGTGAAAAATATATTAATACTCGTTATCCGATCTTTGAAATAAAATAGGTTAACTCCTAAAATGACCTCGGACGCGTGATAAAAACCGGAGAAAAAGAAACAGTCCGGTATGACTTCCCGAACAGATCAAATTGAAGTGTATAATACAAGGTTTTTCGGATTTGAGTGGTACCGAACAAACTTCTCCGGAAATCGTGCACAAAGTTCCTCGAGTCTGCTAAAGCGGACACGCGAAATTTGAGAAGCAACGGAAGACATTTGGAGGTGCCGGTATGCCATAAACAAGAATTCTTCGAACCTCGGATAATCGTGAAAATTGATTTAAGACTCGTTATCGCGGCACAAATCGAATAGGTTAACTCCCGAAATGACCTCGGACGCGTGATAAAAAAACCGGAGAAAAAAGAAACGGTCCTAGACGTCCCTCCCGAACGGCTGAAATTGAAGTGTATAATACACGGTTTTTCTGGATTCCAGGGTACCGAAACAAAATTCTCCGGAAATTGCGCAGAAAGTTCCTCGGGTCAGATAAAGAGGCCACGCAAAATTTGAGTAGCAACGGAAGACATTTGGGGTGTCGGTATGCCATAAACCACCATTCGTCGAACCTCGGATAATCGTGAAAAATGTATTACTACTCGTTATCCGAGGCTGAAATCGAATAGGTTAACTCCTGAAATGACCTCAGACGCGAGATAAAAAAAACCGAGAGAAAAAGAAACAGGGTCCGGTATGACCTCCCGAACGGCTCAAATTGAAGTGTATAATACACGGTTTTTCGGGATTCCAGGGTACCGGAACAAACTTCTCCGGAAATCGTGCACAAAGTTCCTCGGGTCAGATAAATTGGCCACGCAAAATTTGAGTAGCAACAGAAGATATTTGGGGGTGCCGGTACGCCATAAACCAGCATTCGCCGAACCTCGGATAATCGTGAAAAATGTATTAATACCCGTTATCCGAGGCTGAAATCGAATAGGTTAACTCCTAAAATAACCTCGGACGCGTGATAAAATAGCGGGAGAAAAATAAACAGGGTCTGATATGACCTACCGAATGGATTAAATTGAAGTGTATAATATACGGTTTTTCGGGATTTCAGGGTAGCGGAACAAAATTCTCCGGAAATCGTGTACAAAGTTACTCGTGTTAGATAAAGCGGACACGCGAAATTTGAGAAGCAGCGGAAGACATTTGGGGGTGCCGGTATGCCATAAACAAGAATTCGTCGAACCTCGGATAATCGTGAAAAATGTATTAATATTCGTTATCCGAGGCTGAAATCGAATAGGTTAACACCTTAAATGACCTCGGACGCGTGATAAAAAAAATCGGAAGAAAAAGAAACAGGGCCCGGTACCACGTCCCGAACGGCTCGAATTGAAGTGTATAATACACGGTTTTTCGGGATTCCAAGGTACCGGAAGAAAATTCTCCGGAAATCGCGTAGAAAGTTCCCCGGGTCAGATAAATCGGCCACGCAAAATTTGAGTAGCAACGGAAGACATTTAGGGGTGCCGGTATGCCATAAACCAGCATTCGTTGAACCTCGGATAATCGTGAAAATGTATTAATACCCGTTATCCGAGGCTGAAATCGAATAGATTAACTCCTAAAATGACCTCGGACGCGTGATAAAAAAAACGGGAAAAAAAGAATCAGGGTTCGGTATGACCTCCCGAACGGCTCAAATTGAAGTGTATAATACACGGTTTTTCGGGATTCCAAGGTACCGGAACAAAATTCTCCGGAAATCGCGCAGAAAGTTTCTCGGGTCAGATAAATCGGCCATGCAAAATTAGAGTAGCAACGGAAGACATTTGGGAGTGCCGGTATGCCATAAACCAGCGTTCGTCGAACTCGGATAATCGTGAAAAATGTATTAATACTCGTTATCCGAGGCTGAAATCGAATAGGTTAACTCCTAAAATGATCTCGTACGCGTGATAAAAAAGACGGGCGAAATAGAAACAGGGCCCGTAACGACCTCCCGAACGGCTCAAATTGAAGTGTATAATACACGGTTTTTCGGGATTCCAAGATACCGGAACAAAATTCTCCGGAAATCGCGCATAAAGTTCCTCTTGTCAGATAAAGCGGACACGCGAATTTTGAGTAGCAACGGAAGACATTTAGTGGTGCGAGTATGCCATAAACCAGCAATCGTCGAACCTCGGATTATCGTGAAAAATGTATTAATATTCGTTATCCGAGGCTGAAATCGAATAGGTTAACTCCTGAAATGACCTCGGACGCGTGATAAAAAAACCGAAAGAAAAAAGAAACAGGGCCCAGTACGAGCTCCCGAACGGCTCAAATTGAAGTGTATAATACACGGTTTTTCAGGATTCCAGGGTACCAGAACAAAATTCTCCGGAAATCGCGTAGAAAGTTCCTCGGGTCAGATAAAGCGGCCAAGCAAAATTTGAGTAGCAACGGAAGACATTTAGGGGTGCCGGTATGTTATAAACCAGCATTCGTCGAATCTCGGATAATAGTGAAAAATGTATTAATATTTCATTATCCGAGGCTGAAATCGAATAGGTTAAATCCTAAAATAACCTCGGACGCGTGATAAAAAAACCGGGAGAAAAAAAAACAACGTCCGGTATGACCTCCCGAACGGCTCAAATTGAAGTGTATAATAATACACGGTTTTTAGGGATTCAAGGGTACCAGAACAAAATTCTCCGGAAATCGCGCATAAAGTTCCTCGGGTCAGATAAATTGGCCACGCAAAATTTGAGTAGCAACAGAAGACATTTGGGGGTGCCGGTACGCCATAAACCAGCATTCGTCGAACCTCGGATAATCGTGAAAAATATATTAATACTCGTTATCCGAGGCTGAAATAAAATAGGTTAACTCCTAAAATGACCTCGGACGCGTGATAAAAACCGGGAGAAAAAGAAACAGGGTCTGGTATGACTTCCCGAACAGATCAAATTGAAGTGTATAATACAAGGTTTTTCGGGATTTCAGGGTACCGGAACAAACTTCTCCGGAAATCGTGCACAAAGTTCCTCGAGTCTGCTAAAGCGGACACGCGAAATTTGAGAAGCAACGGAAGACATTTGGAGGTGCCGGTATGCCATAAACAAGAATTCTTCGAACCTCGGATAATCGTGAAAATTGATTTAAGACTCGTTATCAGCGGCTGAAATCGAATAGGTTAACTCCTGAAATGACCTCGGACGCGTGATAAAAAAAACCCGGAGAAAAAGAAACAGGGTCCGGTACGTCCTCCCGAACGGCTCAAATTGAAGTGTATAATACACGGTTTTTCTGGATTCCAGGGTACCGAAACAAAATTCTCCGGAAATTGCGCAGAAAGTTCCTCGGGTCAGATAAAGAGGCCACGCAAAATTTGAGTAGCAACGGAAGACATTTGGGATGTCGGTATGCCATTAACCACCATTCGTCGAACCTCGGATAATCGTGAAAAATGTATTACTACTCGTTATCCGAGGCTGAAATCGAATAGGTTAACTCCTGAAATGACCTCAGACGCGTGATAAAAAAAACCGAGAGAAAAAGAAACAGGGTCCGGTATGACCTCCCGAACGGCTCAAATTGAAGTGTATAATACACGGTTTTTCGGGATTCCAGGGTACCGGAACAAACTTCTCCGGAAATCGTGCACAAAGTTCTTCGGGTCAGATAAATTGGCCACGCAAAATTTGAGTAGCAACAGAAGATATTTGGGGGTGCCGGTACGCCATAAACCAGCATTCGCCGAACCTCGGATAATCGTGAAAAATGTATTAATACCCGTTATCCGAGGCTGAAATCGAATAGGTTAACTCCTAAAATGACCTCGGACGCGTGATAAAAAAGCGGGAGAAAAATAAACAGGGTCTGATATGACCTACCGAACGGATTAAATTGAAGTGTATAATATACGGTTTTTCGGGATTTCAGGGTAGCGGAACAAAATTCTCCGGAAATCGTGTACAAAGTTACTCGTGTTAGATAAAGCGGACACGCGAAATTTGAGAAGCAGCGGAAGACATTTGGGGGTGCCGGTATGCCATAAACAAGAATTCGTCGAACCTCGGATAATCGTGAAAAATGTATTAATATTCGTTATCCGAGGCTGAAATCGAATAGGTTAACACCTTAAATGACCTCGGACGCGTGATAAAAAAAACCGGAAGAAAAAGAAACAGGGCCCGGTACCACGTCCCGAACGGCTCGAATTGAAGTGTATAATACACGGTTTTTCGGGATTCCAAGGTACCGGAAGAAAATTCTCCGGAAATCGCGTAGAAAGTTCCCCGGGTCAGATAAATCGGCCACGCAAAATTAGAGTAGCAACGGAAGACATTTAGGGGTGCCGGTATACCATAAACCAGCATTCGTCGAACCTCGGATAATCGTAAAAAATGTATTAAGATTTCATTATCCGAGGCTGAAATCGAATAGGTTAACTCCTAAAATGACCTCGGACGCGTGATAAAAAAACCGGGAGAAAAAAGAAACAGGGTCCGGTATGACCTCCCGAACGGCTCAAATTGAAGTGTATAATACACGGTTTTTCGGGATTCCAAGGTACCGGAACAAAATTCTCCGGAAATCGCGCAGAAAGTTTCTCGGGTCAGATAAATCGGCCATGCAAAATTAGAGTAGCACCAGAAGACATTTGGGAGTGCCGGTATGCCATAAACCAGCATTCGTCGAACTCGGATAATCGTGAAAAATGTATTAATACTCGTTATCCGAGGCTGAAATCGAATAGGTTAACTCCTGAAATGATCTCGTACGCGTGATAAAAAAGACGGGCGAAATAGAAACAGGGCCCGTAACGACCTCCCGAACGGCTCAAATTGAAGTGTATAATACACGGTTTTTCGGGATTCCCGGAACAAAATTCTCCGGAAATCGCGCATAAAGTTCCTCTTGTCAGATAAAGCGGACACGCGAATTTTGAGTAGCAACGGAAGACATTTAGTGGTGCCAGTATGCCATAAACCAGCAATCGTCGAACCTCGGATTATCGTGAAAAATGTATTAATATTCGTTATCCGAGGCTGAAATCGAATAGGTTAACTCCTGAAATGACCTCGGACGCGTGATAAAAAAACCGAAAGAAAAAACAAACAGGGCCCAGTACGAGCTCCCGAACGGCTCAAATTGAAGTGTATAATACACGGTTTTTCAGGATTCCAGGGTACCAGAACAAAATTCTCCGGAAATCACGTAGAAAGTTCCTCGGGTCAGATAAAGCGGCCAAGCAAAATTTGAGTAGCAACGGAAGACATTTAGGGGTGCCGGTATGTTATAAACCAGCATTCGTCGAATCTCGGATAATCGTGAAAAATGTATTAATATTTCATTATCCGAGGCTGAAATCGAATAGGTTAAATCCTAAAATAACCTCGGACGCGTGATAAAAAAACCGGGAGAAAAAAAATAACGTCCGGTATGACCTCCCGAACGGCTCAAATTGAAGTGTATAATAATACACGGTTTTTCGGGATTCAAGGGTACCAGAACAAAATTCTCCGGAAATCGCGCAGAAAGTTCCTCGGGTCAGATAAATTGGCCACGCAAAATTTGAGTAGCAACAGAAGACATTTGAGGGTGCCGGTACGCCATAAACCAGCATTCGTCGAACCTCGGATAATCGTGAAGAATATATTAATACTCGTTATCCGAGGCTGAAATAAAATAGGTTAACTCCTAAAAAGACCACGGACGCGTGATAAAAACCGGGAGAAAAAGAAACAGGGTCTGGTATGACTTCCCGAACAGATCAAATTGAAGTGTATAATACAAGGTTTTTCGGGATTTCATGGTACCGGAACAAACTTCTCCGGAAATCGTGCACAAAGTTCCTCGGGTCTGCTAAAGCGGACATGCGAAATTTGAGAAGCAACGGAAGACATTTGGAGGTGCCGGTATGCCATAAACAAGAATTCTTCGAACCTCGGATAATCGTGAAAATTGATTTAAGACTCGTTATCAGCGGCTGAAATCGAATAGGTTAACTCCTGAAATGACCTCGGACGCGTGATAAAAAAAAACCGGGAGAAAAAGAAACAGGGTCCGGTACGTCCTCCCGAACGGCTCAAATTGAAGTGTATAATACACGGTTTTTCTGGATTCCAGGGTACCGAAACAAAATTCTCCGGAAATTGCGCAGAAAGTTCCTCGTGTCAGATAAAGCGGCCACGCAAAATTTGAGTAGCAACGGAAGACATTTGGGGTGCCGGTATGCCATAAACCACTATTAGTCGAACCTCGGATAATCGTGAAAAATGTATTACTACTCGTTATCCGAGGCTGAAATCGAATAGGTTAACTCCTGAAATGGCCTCAGACGCGTGATAAAAAAAACCGAGAGAAAAAGAAACAGGGTCCGGTATGACCTCCCGAACGGCTCAAATTGAAGTGTATAATACACGGTTTTTCGGGATTCCAGGGTACCGGAACAAACTTCTCCGGAAATCGTGCACAAAGTTCCTCGGGTCAGATAAATTGGCCACGCAAAATTTGAGTAGCAACGAAAGATATTTGGGGGTGCCAATCGCGCCATAAAAACCAAAGATTCGCCGAACCTCGGATAATCGTGAAAAATGTATTAATACCCGTTATCCGAGGCTGAAATCGAATAGGTTAACTCCTAAAATGACCTCGGACGCGTGATAAAAAAGCGGGAGAAAAATAAACAGGGTCTGATATGACCTACCGAACGGATTAAATTGAAGTGTATAATATACGGTTTTTCGGGATTTCAGGGTACCGGAACAAAATTCTCCGGAAATCATGTACAAAGTTACTCGTGTTAGATAAAGCGGACACGCGAAATTTGAGAAGCAGCGGAAGACATTTGGGGGTGCCGGTATGCCATAAACAAGAATTCGTCGAACCTCGGATAATCGTGAAAAATGTATTAATATTCGTTATCCGAGGCTGAAATCGAATAGGTTAACACCTTAAATGACCTCGGACGCGTGATAAAAAAAACCGGAAGAAAAAGAAACAGGGCTCGGTACGACGTCCCGAACGGCTCGAATTGAAGTGTATAATACACGGTTTTTCGGGATTCCAAGGTACCGGAAGAAAATTCTCCGGAAATCGCGTAGAAAGTTCCCCGGGTCAGATAAATCGGCCACGCAAAATTAGAGTAGCAACGGAAGACATTTAGGGGTGCCGGTATACCATAAACCAGCATTCGTCGAACCTCGGATAATCGTGAAAAATGTATTAAGATTTCATTATCCGAGGCTGAAATCGAATAGGTTAACTCATAAAATGACCTCGGACGCGTGATAAAAAAACCGGGAGAAAAAAGAAACAAGGTCCGGTATGACCTCCCGAACGGCTCAAATTGAAGTTTATAATACACGGTTTTTCGGGATTCCAAGGTACCGGAACAAAATTCTCCGAAAATCGCGCAGAAAGTTCCTTGGGTCAGATAAAGCGGACACGCGAAATTTGAGAAGCAACGGAAGACATTTGGGGGTGCCGGTATGCCATAAACAAGAATTCGTCGAACCTCGGATAATCGTTAAAACTTATTAATATTCATTATCCGAGGCTAAAATCGAATAGGTTAACTCCTGAAATGACCTCGGACGCGTGATAAAAAACCGGAAGAAAAAGAAACAGGGTCCGTCACGACCTCCCGAACGGCTCAAATTGAAGTGTATAATACACGGTTTTTCGGGATTCAAGGGTACCGGAACAAAATTATCCGGAAATCGCGTAGAAAGTTTCTCGGGTCAGATAAATCGGCCACGCAAAATTAGGGTAGCAACGGAAGACATTTGGGAGTGTCGGTATGCCATAAACCAGCATTCGTCGAACTCGGATAATCGTGAAAAATGTATTAATACTCGTTATCCGAGGCTGAAATCGAATAGGTTAACTCCTGAAATGATCTCGGACGCGTGATAAAAAAGACGGGCGAAAAAGAAACAGGACCCGTAACGACCTCCCGAACGGCTTAAATTGAAGTGTATAATACACTGTTCTTCGGGATTCCAGGGTACCGGAACAAAATTCTCCGGAAATCGCGCTGAAAGTTCTCGGGTCAGATAACGCGGACACGCGAAATTTGAGTAGCAACGGAAGACATTTAGTGGTGCTAGTATGCCATAAACCAGCATTCGTCGAACCTCGGATTATCGTGAAAAATGTATTAATATTCGATATCCGAAGCTGAAATTGAATAGGTTAACTCCTGAAATTACCTCGGACGCGTGATAAAAAAACCGAAAGAAAAAAGAAACAGGGCTCGGTACGACCTCCCGAACGGCTCAAATTGAAGTGTATAATACAAGGTTTTTCGGGATTCCAGGGTACCTGAACAAAATTCTCAGGAAATCGCGCAGAAAGTTTCTTGGGTTATATAAATCGGCCACGCAAAATTAGAGTAGCAACGGATGACATTTGGGAGTGCCGGTATGCCATAAACCAGCTTTCGTCGAACTCGGATAATTGTGAAAAATGTATTAATACTCGTTATCCGAGGCTGAAATCGAATAGGTTAACTCCTGAAATGATCTCGGTTGCGTGATAAGAAAAACGGGCGAAAAAGAAACAAGGCTCGTAACGACCTCCCGAACGGCTCAAATTGAAGTGTATAATACACGGTTTTTCGGGATTCTAGGGAACCGGAATCAAATTCTCCTTAAATCGCGCAGAAAGTTCCTCGGGTCAGATAAAGCGGACACGCGAAATTTGAGTAGCAAAGGAAGACATTTAATGGTGCCAGTATGCCATAAACCAGCATTCGTCGAACCTCGGATTATCGTGAAAAATGTATTAATATTCGTTATCCGAGCCTGAAATCAAATAGGTTAACTCCTGAAATGACCTCGGATGCTTGATAAAAAAACCGAAAGAAAAAAGAAACAGAGCCTGGTACGACCTCCCGAACGGATCAAATTGAAGTGTATAATACACGGTTTTTAAGGATTTCAGGGTACCGGAACAAAATTCTCCAGAAATCGTGCACAAAGTTCCTCATGTCAGAAAAAGTGGACACACGAAATTTGAGATGCAACGGAAGATATTTGGGGGTGCCGGTATGCCATAAACAAGAATTCGTCGAACCTCGGATAATCGTGAAAAATGTATTAATATTCGTTATCCGAGGCTGAAATCAAATAGGTTAACACAAGAAATGACCACGGACGCGTGATAAAAAACCGCAAGTAAAAGAAACAGGGTCCGGTATGACCTCCCGAACGGCTCAAATTGAAGTGTATATTAATACACGGTTTTTCGGGATTCCAGGGTATCGGAACAAAATTCTCCGGAAATCGCGTAGAAAGTTCCTCGGGTCAGATAAAGCGGCCACGCAAAATTTGAGTAGCAACGGAAGACATTTGGGGGTGCCGGTATGCCATAAACCAGCATTCGTCGAACCTCGGATAATCGTGAAAAATATATTAATATTTCATTATCCGAGGCTGAAATCGAATAGGTTAACTCCTAAAATGACCTCGGACGCGTGATAAAAAAAACCAGGAGAAAAAAGAAACAGGGTCCGGTATGACCTTCTGAACGGCTGAAATTGAAGTGTATAATACACGGTTTTTCGGGATTCCAGGGTACCGGAACAAAATTCTCCGAAAATAGCGCAGAAAGTTCCTCGGGTCAGATAAAGCGGCCTCGCAAATTTTGAGTAGCAACAGAAGAAATTTGGGGGTGCCGGTACGCCATAAACCAGCATTCGTCGAACCCCGGATAATCGTGAAAAATGTATTAATACTCGTTATCCGAGGCTGAAATCGAATAGGTTAACTCCTAAAATGACCTCGGACGCGTGATACAAACTGGGAGAAAAAGAAACAGGGTCTGGTATGACCTCCCGAACAGATCAAATTGAAGTGTATAATACACGGTTTTTCGGGATTTGAGGGTACCGGAAAAAACTTCTCCGGAAATCGTGCACAAAGTTCCACGGGTCTGATAAAGCGGACACGCGAAATTTGAGAAGCAACGGAAGACATTTGGGGGTGCCGGTACGCCATAAACCAGCATTCGTCGAACCTCGGATAATCGTGAAAAATGTATTAATACTCGTTAACCGAGGCTGAAATCGAATAGGTTAACTCCTAAAATAACCTCGGATGTGTGATAAAAAAAAGTCGGGAGAAAAAAAAACAGGGTCTGGTATGACCTCCCGAACGGCTCAAATTGAAGTGTATAATACACAGTTTTTCGGGATTCTAGGGTACCGGAACAAAATTCTCCGGAAATCGCGCAGAAAGTTCCTCGGGTCAGATAAAACAGCCACGCAAAATTAGAGTAGCAACGGCAGACATTTGGGGTGCCGGTATGCCATAAACCACCATTCGTCGAAACTCGGATAATCGTGAAAAATGTATTAATACTCATTATCCGAGGCTGAAATCGAATAGGTTAACTCCTGAAATGACCTCGGACGCGTGATAAAAAAACCGGGAGAAAAAGAAATAGGGTCCGGTATGGCCTCCCGAACGGCTCAAATTGAAGTGTATAATAATACACGGTTCTTCGGGATTCCAGGGTACCAGAACAAAATTCTCCGGAAATCGCGCAGAAAGTTCCTCGGGTCAGATAAATTGGCCACGAAAAATTTGAGTAGCAACAGAAGATATTTGGGAGTGCCGGTACGCCATAAACCAGCATTCGTCGAATCTCGGATAATCGTGAAAAATGTATTAATACCCGTTATCCGAGGCTAAAATCGAATAGGTTAACTCCGAAAATAACCTCGGACGCGTGATAAAAAAACCGGAAGAAAAAGAAACAGGGCCCGGTACGACCTCCCGAACGGCTCAAATTGAAATGTATAATACACGGTTTTTCGGGATTCCAGGGTACCGGAACAAAATTCTCCGGAAATGGCGCAGAAAGTTCCTCGGGTCAGATAAAGCGGACACACGAAATTTGAGTAGCAACGGAAGACATTTGGTGGTGCCAGTATGCCATAAACCAACATTTGTCGAACCTCGGATAATCGTGAAAATTTATTAATATTCATTATGCGAGGCTGAAATTGGATAGGTTAACTCCTAAAATGACCTCGGACGCGTGATAAAAAAACCGGGAGATAAAGAAACAGGGTCCGGTACGACCTCCCGAACGGCTCAAATTGAAGTGTATAATACACGGTTTTTCAGGATTCTAGGGTACCGGAACAAAATTCTCCAGAAATCGCGTAGAAAGTTCCTCGGGTCAGATAAAGTGGCCACGCAAAATTTGAGTAGCAATGGAAGACATTTAGGGGTGCCGGTATGCCATAAACCAGCATTCGTCGAATCTCGAATAATCGTGAAAAATGTATTAATATTTCATTATCCGAGGCTGAAATCGAATAGGTTAAATCCTAAAATAACCTCGGACGCGTGATAAAACAACCGGGAGAAAAAGAAATAGAGTCTGGTATGACCTCCCGAACGGCTCAAATTGAAGTGTATAATATTACACGGTTTATCGGGATTCCAGGGTACCAGAACAAAATTCTCCGGAAATCGCGCAGAAAGTTCCTCGGGTCAGATAAAGCGGCCTCGCAAAATTTGAGTAGCAACAGAAGAAATTTGGGGGTGCCGGTACGCCATAAACCAGCATTCGTCGAACCTCGGATAATCGTGAAAAATGTATTAATACTCGTTATCCGAGGCTGAAATCGAATAGGTTAACTCCTAAAATGACCTCGGACGCGTGATAAAAACCGGGAGAAAAAGAAACAGGGTCTGGTATGACCTCCCGAACAGATCAAATTGAAGTGTATAATACACGGTTTTTCGGGATTCCAGGGTACCAGAACAAAATTCTCCGGAAATCGCGCAGAAAGTTCTTCGGGTAAGATAAAACAGCCACGCAAAATTAGAGTAGCAACAGAAGACATTTGTGGTGCCGGCATGCCATAAACCACCATTCGTCGAAACTCGGATAATCGTGAAAAATGTATTAATACTCGTTATCCGAGACTGAAATCGAATAAGTTAACTCCTGAAATGACATCGGACGCGTGATAAAAAACCGAGAGAAAAAGAAACAGGGTCCGGTACGACCTCCTGAACGGCTCAAATTGAAGTGTATAATACACGGTTTTTCGGGATTCCATGGTACCGGAATAAAATTCTCCAGAAATCGCGCAGAAAGTTCCTCGGGTAAGATAAAGCGGTCACGCAAAATTTGAGTAGCAACAGAAGACATTTGGGGGTGCCAGTATGCCATAAACCAGCATTCGTCGAACCTCGGATAATCGTGAAAAATGTATTAATATTCTTTATCCGAGGCTGAAATCGAATAGGTTAACTCCTGAAATGACCTCGGACGCGTGATAAAAAAAGCGGGAGAAAAAGAAACAAGGTCCGGTACGACCTCACAAACGGCTGAAATTGAAATGTATAATACACGGTTTTTAGGGATTCCAGGGTACCGGAACAAAATTCTCCTAAAATCGCGCAGAAAGTTCCTCGGGTCAGATAAAGCGGTCACGCAAAATTTGAGTAGCAATAGACATTTGGGGGTGCCGGTACGCCATAAACCAGCATTCGTCGAATCCCGGATAATCGTGAAAAATGTATTAATACTCGTTATCCGAGGCTGAAATCGAATAGGTAAACTCCTAAAATGACCTCGGACGCGTGATAAAAAAAACCGGGCGAAAGAGAAACAGGGCCCGGTACGACCTCCCGAACGGCTCAAATTAAAGTGTATAATACACGGTTTTTCGGGATTCCAGGGTACCGGAACAAAATTCTCTGGAAATCGCGCCGAAAGTTCCTCGGGTCAGATAAAGCGGACACGTGAAATTTGAGTAGCAACGGAAGACATTTGGTGGTGCCAGTATGCCATAAACCAGCTGTGGACATGGCCCACCTGCAAGCCCAGCCGATCTGTGGACATACAGCGGTCTTTTGAAAGCCACGCCCGGCGGAGTAAAAATGCTTTCGACCGGATCGTTTTAGATCGGTCGGTTTCGTCTCGGTAAGGGTCTCGAAACAATTAGAGATGTTCGGAGTCGCCACCAAGCATTTCTGGGATGCCTGGAACCCGTTCGAATTCCACTTTATACCTCGGTCAAATCGAAGCACAAAGTAGCGTTTGACATAGGTACTAAAGATAAGGAAATCGTCCCTCTTTAGCATCCTATCTCTAGAATGACTCTCGTATGCCCTGGATAAGGTCGTCCACAATCCAAAGTTTCTGAGTAAGAGGTGAAGGTACGTATTGGGAATCCCTTTAATCAGACACCCAATCCCGCCCGCGTTTAGCGGCCTCTACTGATCGATCTTGGTTGGTTGAATGCAAAAGTTGATAAAACGGTTTAAATGCATGAATTCGCATCCAATAACTTAAACCTAACATGTGAGAGCTTTCTAAGTCGGTTGATTTAATCCAAGTATCAAGTATAAGATGTTGAGTTGGATTAATGATTGATTTGCATGCAAGACGGAAATTAAACATCCATTTACCGTATTAGGTTTAGGGTGCATAACATGATCCATTTGTCTTAGTAAGGCATTTTGCAAATATGGTTTTGAACAAACGAGTTGTCATCTGATCCGTCCTATATCCGGGCTAACCGGAGTCGGGATCGTCCTAAACTAATACTGGAAAGGAACAGGCCCTGTACCAGACGGCTATAAGAGGCGCGAGCCAGCCGGCGGTGTAAGGGGCCTCCCTCTGGTTTTGAAAATGAGAAATGGAGGGCCTGTTTAGGCGCGGGTTAGCCAACGGTTGTATGTCGTGTTCTGACTATTTAGAAAACGTTATAAAACTTGTTGAAAATGGGTATTTGAACCCTTTTTGAGTTGAAAGGGTCGTTTAGACCGCATTTGTTGATTTGAAGAACTAGACTCGAATAATCATCATTATTTGATAATATTCGGTGTCGGGTTCGATTTGACAAACTTGACATGAATAGTTTTGAAAAATGATTATGGACTAATTGTTTTAAGTCCATTTTGAATGTAATTAGTCGATACTCATCATCGTACCCGGGTTAAAATCCGGCATGGTATGTAGAACCAAGGATGATTTCGTGTTGGTGACTAATATGTTTGTTTGAAAAATGTAAAGAAATGAAATAAAAGGCTTTAAAATACCTTCTAAATGTCATTAACCAAATATTATCACCGAAACACGGATTTAACCGTCATGGTATGAAGAACCAAGGGTGAAAAATGCTTTATGGTTAAAACATGTGAAATAAAATAAAATGGTTTCGAAAATACTTGAAATGGTGAAAACCGATTACAAATATGAAAAATTGATTAAGGGAAATGACGAGAACAAACACGGTTGATCTCTGGTCTGAATACCCCATTTAGGCGCGAGCCAGTTGGCGACCTAAGGGGCTTCTGCCTCAGACCAAAAATCAGTTTTGGCTCGTTTATTCCATGTTTTGGTTCATGTTATGCATGTTTTAGCATGTTAGAGTCATGAAACAAATGAAAACATAATAAAAGAGGGTTTTTACACCCTCATATTTACATGTTTGGTTATGGCGAGTGACCAACGTAAGCGTAATAACTCGTTTTATCGGAAAAAACTCGGTTTAAAACCGTTTTGGTAAGTAAAAAAAAAGAGTGTTTTAAGTTTAGTGATGGCGTAGTGGTCGAAATGGTCGGTCAAGTTATTTAATGCACGATAACGGTACCAAACAATGTGTAAGGCTCGTGTTTACGATCGGTAGGTCGTAAATACGCGTCGGATTATGACTTAATAAGTCGAGTCGAGAATTTTAAGGGAGAAAAGAGGGGGCGGACACTCGCGTCACTCTCAAATGGGTGGCATTTGAGGGGTATTTATAGGAGAATGAGTGGTTGTGTGAGTTTTGAGCGACGTGGCCACTTGGGCTGCTCAAAGAGGCACGAGCCACGTCGCGGGTCTTCGAGCTGTGTTGTCGCTTTCACAACAAACGCAATCATGATTTGTTCTATCCTAGGATTTGTAGTCATATGTTTGGTACTTGACCAAACATAAATCCGGGAAATCTTAGCATAGAAGGTTTGAAAAGTTTGTTTTTTGTGTTTGACTCGGTTTGACTCGTTGTTGGAGTCGGGATTTGAATTTTTGAGTCGTTTTTGGTCCGGTGTCAGTTTTGACTCTAGTTAGTGTCATCGCGACCCCGTCGCCGTGCATTAAACACTCCAGGTATTTTTGAAATGTTTTGAGACGTTTTATTTTCGAAATCGTTTTAAGTTTTCCGACGTAAAGTTGTACACAAGCTGTCGATCAAACGCTGCGATTCCAAAACATGTTGTAGTCCGATAATCATCGGGTGTTTGTTGGAGTCTCAGCAGATACCGGGTATCTACACCAGCATTCGTCGAACCTCGGATAATCGTAAAAAATGTATTAATACTCGTTATCCGAGGCTGAAATCGAATTGGTTAACTCCTAAAATAACCTCGGACGCGTGATAAAAAATCCGGGAGAAAAAGAAACAGGGTCTGGTACGACCTCCCGAACGGCTCAAATTGAAGTGTATAATACACGGTTTTTCGGGATCCTAGGGTACCGGAACAAAATTCTCCGGAAATCGCGCAGAAAATTCCTCGAGTCAGATAAAGCGGCCACGCAGAATTTGAGAAGCAACGGAAGACATTTGGGGGTGCCGGTATGCCATAAACCAACATTCGTCGAACTCGGATAATCGTGAAAAATGTATTAATACTCGTTATCCGAGGATTAAATCGAATAGGTTAACTCCTAAAATGACCTCGGACGCGTGATAAAAAAATCGGGAGAAAAAGAAATAGGGCCCGGTACGACCTCCCGAACTGCTCAAATTAAAGTGTATAATACACGGTTTTTCAGGATTCCATGGTACCGGAATAAAATTCTCCGGAAATCGCGCAGAAAGTTCCTCGTGTCAGATAAAGCGGACAAGCAAAATTTGAGAAGCAACGGAAGACATTTAGGGGTGCCGGTATGCCATTAACTAGCATTCGTCGAACCTCGGATAATCGTGAAAAATGATTTAATACTCGTTATCAGAGGCTGAAATCGAATAGGTTAACTACTGAAATGAATTCGGACGCGTGATAAAAAAATCGGGAGAAAAAGAAACAGGGTCTGGTATGACCTCCCGAACGGCTCAAATTGAAGTGTATAATACACGGTTTTTCGGGATTTTAGGGTACCTGAACAAAATTCTCCGGAAATCGTGCAGAAAGTTCCTCGTGTCAGATAAAGCGGCCACGCAAAATTTGAGTAGCAACGGAAGACATTTGGGGTGCTGGTATGCCATAAACCACCATTCGTCGAACCTCGGATATTCGTGAAAAATGTATTACTACTCGTTATCCGAGGCTGAAATCGAGTAGGTTAACTCCTGAAATGATCCGGAGGCGTGATAAAAAACCGGGAGAAAAAGGAACAGGGTCCGGTCTGACCTCCCGAACGTTTCAAATTGAAGTGTATAATACACGGTTTTTCGGGATTCGAGGGTACCGGAACAAAATTCTCCGGAAATTGCGCAGAAAGTTCCTTGGGTCAGATAAAACAGCCACGCAAAATTAGAGTAGCAACAGAAGACATTTGTGGTGCCGGCATGCCATAAACCACCATTCGTCGAAACTCGGATAATCGTGAAAAATGTATTTCTACTCGTTATCCGAGGCTGAAATAGAATAGGTTAACTCCTGAAATGACCTCGGACGCGTGATAAAAAACCGGGAGAAAAAGGAAAAGGGTCTGGTACGACCTCCTGAACGGCTCAAATTGAAGTGTATAATACACGGTTTTTCGGGATTCCATGGTACCGGAATAAAATTCTCCAGAAATCGCGCAGAAAGTTCCTCGGGTAAGATAAAGCGGCCATGCAAAATTTGAGTAGCAACAGAAGACATTTGAGGGTGCTTGTATGCTATAAACCAGCATTCGTCGAACTCGGATAATCGTGAAAAATGTATTAATACTCGTTATCCGAGGCTGAAATCGAATAGGTTAACTTCTGAAATGACCTCGGACGCGTGATAAAAAAACCGGGAGAAAAAGAAATAGGGTTCGGTACGACCTCCCGAACGGCTCAAATTAAAGTGTATAATACACGGTTTTCCGAGATTTCAGGGTACCGGAACAAAATTATCCGGAAATCGCGCAGAAAGTTCCTCGAGTCAGATAAAGCGGACACGCCAAATTTGTGTAGCAACGGAAGACATTTGGTGGTGCCAGTATGCCATAAACCAGCATTCGTCGAACCTCGGATAATCGTAAAAAATGTAGTAATATTCGTTATTTGAGGCTGAAATCGAATAGGTTATCTCATAAAATGACCTCGGACGCGTGATAAAAAAACCGGGAGAAAAAAAAGCAGGGTCCGGCACGACAGTCACACCCCATTTGTCCTCCCATCCTTCCCCTCCCTTTCCCTTCCCTCTTTCCCCCTCCCCTTCCTTCCCCTCCATTTTTACTATCCAAACACCCTTAAAAATATCAATACAAAGGCGTTTTAATAGGAAATTAGTGTAATTGCACAGTACAGAATTTATAAATTTAAATAAATCTAATTCATAGAATTAAAGTCTTTAGTAAATCAAAGTAGATTCAAATTTGATTAAGTTGTCAAAGTCGTCACGAAGTTGATTTGAGACTCGTTTCCATCCCATCACCAAGTCAAAATGAAGACAAATTAATTGAAGGTTGAAGTATGACTATAACATAACATAAATGTGGATGAAAAAAAAAAAAAAAAAAAAAAAAAAAAAAAAGCGAGATAGACGACTAGTCAACCATAACACAAAGTCTAAGGTGTTTGGTGAAATTGACCAACCTTTACTGTATGCAATACACTCTTCTTCCCTCTTCACGCGGCAAATTGTGCCAATTATGGTGCATGTGTTCTCAAACCCAGCTTCTTGGATCCTCTTAGAAGCTGCAAACTTGCCAATTTCTTGTTAATTATTTGTAACTTTTTATTTTATAGACGGCTCAACTCGTATGAAATTAAGATGAATAGAATAGGGTTGTTTTACGATAAACTATTAACATTCTCGGATAAAATGTATCATAAATTTATTATTTAAAATGACAATATTTAAAACTTTATATTAAATGCTGACATTTTTCTCTTCTCAAATTAAAATCGTTCTAAAGGAGATACGCTTTCAACATTAATTAGAGTTGTAACTAAATTTGTCAGTCTTAGAAATGCAACGTGTTGAGGCTCATATTAATATGTTTAATGTCATAGTTGATCCTTACCTAAGACAAAAACTTTGAACTAGGGCTTTTTTTGGTGCGAAAACACTTAAGTTTTTAGTGTAATTATGGAGGGATGTAGGATGATTATGTTATTTTTAATTATTAAGCTTAAGAGCTAATAGCTTAATGTTACTGTCGAATTCACTTATAAATTTCCGATTATCAAGTTTAAGAGTTAAATATGTTTGGCCTCAATTCTCAAAAATGAGTTTTTGTTTTCAAGCTTAATTTTTGAAAAGTGTTTTTCAAAAACAGAAGCAACATATTGATGCTTCTATTTCTATGGGCAAAAATATGGATTTTTAACTTTTGAAATTTTTTTGTTTAACTTTTAGAAAATGATGTGTTTGGCCAAAAAGTGTTTTTGAGTCTAAAAACACTTTTACAAGTTAGGCCAAACACACACTAAAACACAAATATAAAAACGGATTCTTTGACATGCATTTTAAGGACATACATTATGAAAATAAATGACAGAATATTTTCAAAGAAGCTTTCTTTATATAAATCTTTAATATACTAGTTGAAAAGCCCGTGCGATGCACGGGGCTCTCAATAGGGTCATCTGTATAAATATATTCTATAGTTGATAAAAAAAGCTCAATTATGTTTAAATCATTGATCAATGAACTATTAGTGCTTTTGCATAGGAGTTTTGTCATTTAGTAGTTATTAATTCACTTGTAAAACATGGTAAGATTAGTTTTTCCATTATTGTTATAGGTATCACTGATTTTAATTAAATACAAAACATTATCTCCATAAATATAGTATAGCTCACCAAATGAATCGCCCTTAATAACTGAGACAGGCCTTTATGAATTTTGCAAATTATTTTTAACCTATAACAACTACGTAAGACTATATGGTTTTACGTAAAACAACAAGTATCATAATTATCTATGTTTAGTGTGTTTAGAGCAATGTTAGATCTCCTATAGCAAAAGTTTTCCTCGATTATCTACAATTAATTAAGAGAGTATTTTGCTCTTTACAGGGGCGAAGCTAGGATTTTTTGTATGGGGTAGCAAATTTCTTAAGGCTATACTATTTGAAAATTGGAAATCCAAAAAATGTTATTTCGTAGTATGCAACATATAAAAATTCAAATTAAAAAGTAACAATATATAATCAAATGGACGCATTTAATAGCTTGAAGGTTTTATTGTATAATTCAACTTATCTTTATATATTATCTTTTAAAAATAATTTTGATTTTTGCATTGTAATTTACAACGAATTAAACATTTTTTAGTGTAATGGGATAAACATTTTCTTAGAATTCAACCTGTTATCTTTACTTTATTTTTCTACATTATTATGGGTCGGGCTTTATACTCCGTCATTAAAAGAAAATTTTACCATTTTAGGGCGAAAATAAATTCTTAATACTTAATGCCCTAAAATAATGAATATTGACAATTTTAAAAATTAGCAAAAAATAAATAAATTAAATAACCAAAAGTAAATCATATATATTAAATAAATTAATAAGGAAGTTTGTGGATTTGTTTCAGATTCCCTTCCCAAACAAAGAAACATTTAATAAGGTCATTGAAAAAGTCAAAAATAACCAAAAATTTGACAATAGTGAGATTTGAACCCTAGTCATTTTGCATGTGTCCTACTATTTCCACCACTGAAGCACATCTATTTTGTTATTTAACTTTTGCACTTCATTATAATTATTCTTTCCTTAATTACATTTGGGGTAGCTAAAACACGACTTATTTATTGATTTTTTTTTCACATGGGTAGTGTCGCTACCCCTTGCTACCTTCTCCCTTCGCCCCTGACTCTTTATATACCTTCTCGTAAAATCAAATCCATACTAAATTCCAATAAAATTAGTAGTCTCTAAACAATAATACAAAAATATATGTGATTCTGTTACATAGAATGCATGAGACTCCCATTAGGATCATTTTTAACAATATGTATATTGAATGTTCTAAGAATTTGTTGAACAACAAATTGCAAACATTAGTTTACATTGTCATGCTTTGATAGTAGAAGTCAATTAAGTTGATAAAAAAAAGTCCAACAATCTTGAAAATCAGAACACAATTTTTGACAATATTTATATTTATTTTTGTACGTTTATTATATGAATTTTTTTTGCTCTATAAATATTTTTAAAATAAATATTCTTTATAACATTATTTTTCTATTTTTATGTTAGTAAAGAATAATCGATAAATTATTAGATCCACTTCTATTAGTTTTTTTTTCTTATAAAATATTAGATTTACTTCTATTAGGATTACTTTGTCATAAATTATTAGATCTACTTTGATTAGGAGAATTTTCTAATAAATTATTAAGAGGAAAAAGCTAGATCTACACTCATTAGGAATTCTTAAAAAGTTGGACTCTCTAATATCGCTCGAAAAGTTTCAGATTTACTTCTATTAGGATTACTTTGTCATAAATTATTAAATCTACTTTGATTAGGAGAATTTTCTAATAAATTATTAAGAGGAAAAAGCTAGATCTACACTTATTAGGAATTCTTAAAAAGTTGGACTCTCTAATATCGCTCGAAAGAGGAAAAAGCTAGATCTACACTCATTAGGAATTCTTAAAAAGTTGGACTCTCTAATATCGCTCGAAAAGTTTCAGATTTACTTCTATTAGGATTAGGATTACTTTGTCATAAACTATTAAATCTACTTTGATTAGGAGAATTTTCTAATAAATTATTAAGAGGAAAAAGCTAGATCTACACTTATTAGGAATTCTTAAAAAGTTGGACTCTCCAATATCGCACGAAAAATTTCTATTTTATATATATGTATTGATTTTCTTAGAAATACGCGTAATAAAATCCAATTAAACAAACTAGAGAATATTTGTACATTGGAAATGGTTGCAAATATACAAACCTAGTTTCCACGAAACATAAACAAACATATTCCCCTAATCCCCTTCCTCCAAAAGAAGCCTTCAAAGTTCAAACAAATCACTTTTCACTTTTCAATTAAAAAGAATATACCATACCACAAATAAAATCAATAGTGCTTCCCTAAAACAGTTATATTAGTTTTAGGTTTAAAATGGATCAAGTACTAACCCTCATATATAAACGAGACAAACTTAAGTCATGTTCTTTTGTCTGAATTGAAGTGAACTGAATTGAACATAACCGGGTTTAATAAATTGAAGTAAGAGTTAATTTGATTGTAAAAAGAAGAGCTGAACTGAACTGAATTAAACTGACTGAACTAAACTGAGCTAAAGTTAAGTTCAAAAGAACAGGGCCATTATTGCTTTTCTAGACATTATACTTTTTTGTTTATTTGACCTGTTTTATGTTTGAGGTTAGACCTAGCAAAATTGGCCCAACTTATACCCAACCCGACACTCGAAGCAGTGAAGACTCGAGCTTGATCAATAAGCTCAAATTGACCCGACTTAAATGTTTATTATTGCACGCTAATCACTATCCCAAGAAAACTTGAATATAACAAATTCGAAAATGACGCGAACCCAAGATAAGCCAACCCAAACCCCATTTGTCCCTCCGGTCCAAGTTAACGCGATCCAAACTCAACCCGGCTAAACCATTTGCCAGATTTATTTAAGACGATATCTGTTTTAAACAAGAATTTGGGTAAATAAAAAGAAGGAAGACAAAATAGTTGACCCCGTCAGTCTACACTTGGGATCTCCTAATCCAACGACTAAAACACACCAAACCTAGACCCACAAAAACAAGTGTAAACAATCCAACGGCTAAACTCAACCTAAACTCCTCCAACTCCATATACTAGTAGTAGCTACACGGTTCCACTACACACTCCAATATAAATACCACACAACACTTTAGATCTACACATAAACATAACACACACTTCTCACTCAATTTCACACCAACAGTTGCATAATAAATCTCAAAGAGGGGCAACCTGAGCAAACACACAAAAAACAAACATGGCAGGAAACAAGAATGTTACTACTTCTCCTATGTTGTTGTTGTTGGTATTGAGTTGTGTTATTGGGATTTGTTCTGCTAAAAGTTATGTTGTTGGTGGTAGCACTGGTTGGACTATTCCTACTACTCCTTCCTTTTACTCTAATTGGGCTTCCAACCAAAAGCTTCTTGTTGGTGATATCCTTGGTAATTCTCTTACTTATCCCGACTCGATGTTTTACGTTGTTAAATTTGTCTGATTTGAAAATTTTATACGTTAACTAAATTATAGAGTCGCTACTCTGTTTATGTTTGTTTGATGTTAAAGTACTCCTCCGTCCTAATCATTTATTTACGATAGAGATTTTAATTAAATTAAATAAATGATTGCGATGGAGGGAGTATTTTGGTAATAGGTAATCTGATTTTGTGATGTTGATTGTTGGTTGACACATCATTTTATCACTAATTAAACAGTGTCATTCTGGTCTGGCGGTCTCATACATGATTTATTCTAAGATATGCGGTAATTTTTGAGATACTACGTACTCTAACAAGAGGAAAGCATATAGTTTTAGTTAGCCAATAATTATTGATTTTTCTGCACTTAAGACACGGTAGAGGAAACCTAACATTGTTTAGGTTAAAATTGGGTTTAGAGTAGTGGAAAAATGAGCTGTACTGCAATACTGTGTAGATTTGGAAAAAAGATTACTTTAATAGGAGGAGCGTAATTATGGGATTTAACTTATTTAAGATTTAAGATTTAAGATTACATTATTATTGGCATCAATCAGAGGAAAATTACATCTAATTTGAGCACTATGCACTATCTATCATGATATATTCTAAGTATAATTAAATAATGGAAAGTTGTGATTGTTTATCAATCTATTATTGGTAGTTTTTACATATAATTATAATATTTTTAGAATGTTAATAAAATATAGGAAAATGGTACATGGAATCGCATAATTAAAAACAGCCACTTTTTAGGGGAAATTGTCCTAGTGTGGTTGTGGTACCATCACTAGTGATGTTTAAATAAGGACACGCCAAAAAAGAAATTAAAATTATAGAATTTGCATGGACCATAACCAAAACAATGTTTATATGGTCACAATTTTTTTTTGTGAAATCGGTACATTATCAACTTAAATTATCTCGAATCATTAATGTTTAGTATATTGTTAACAATGTCGTATGACACATTGTCTAATCTGTTAGGACCATAAAAGCAGTAAAACTCTTACCCCAAGTTATTAACATAATCTATATCGACTAAATGATCGATATAGATTATTAGCATAGTTCTGTTTGACATTGTACAACGATCTTATGCAAGACTAATATTGAATAAATTGCAGTGTTCACATTCCCTGCTCAAGCCCACACAGTAGCAGAAGTATCAAAGTCAAACTACGACGCATGTACATCCGCAGCCACCCTTGGACCGGTCATGACCACTGCCCCAGCTAACATCACCCTAACCAAACCCGGAACCCATTACTTCATCTGCACCATCACCGGCCACTGCGGTGCCAACCAAAAGCTCACTGTCACCGTCGCTGCATCCACTCCTGCCCCTGTAGCCACCCCAACCCCCTCCCCTAAGTCCAGCCCAACCCCATCTCCTAAAACCAGCCCAGCACCCTCCCCTATGATCAGCCCAACCCCATCTCCCTCCCCAACTACATCTCCTAGTCCTTCTCCCTCAACCCCAGCGCCAACGGTTGCCCCAACTCCTGCTGCTTCAGGACCTGGCGCCAAATCCCCGTCCACAGTCCCGTCTGCAGCCGACAGCCCAGGCGATTCAGGCTCTGCCACTCCACCAGCTGGCAACTCTGCTGCTGCTGCTGCTACTGGTGTTACCTTGTTCAGTTTGTTGTCTATTGTTTCTTTCGCTCTCGTATTTTAGATTTTATTTTACTACATATGATTGTGTGATTTATGCGTTTGTTTTTTTTTAGCGAAGTTATTTTTATGTAGTTATCATGAGATTGAGATTTTATTGAGAGCTTTGGGCGTATAGATTTTTCACTAGGTATTTTTACAATAAGGTTTAATTTTCATCCGACTTTTTCGTTCTTAATTATTGGATCTTTTTTCGGTTATATAAATACTTGTAAGTCTTTTCCCTCGATTTTTCTTACTATTTCAATGTTATTTAACGTTTGATATCATAATCATTCCGATTTCAGAAATCTTAAAAAGGGCGGTAATTTTGACTTTTGTAAAAACCTACCAGATACCAAATCATCAACCAACTTTACACTAGCATGTGAGATTTCATCTACAAAGTAACAACCATTTCACCTAATTTTTGAAACATAACACGACCATTTGATATAGCACAAAGTCACGTAAAACGGCACCAAATGCATTAATGGTTGATACTCGAAAAATTGAATGCAACAGAAATTGTCAGTCGGATAGTGATAGGGCGCCACCGGGTGACGCCCAAATTGGGTGCCACCCTCTCACAAGCATTCTTTATTGAAGGGGCCTGCACTCACCTCATGTGAGAGGGTGGCGCCCAAATTGGGTGTCACCCGGTGGCGCCCTTTCATTTTCCTTGTCAAAATGGCATGGACAACAGTCAACTTCACGTAACCAATACAGAGTACTTTACCAACATATCATAGTGTGTACCAAAACATCTACAACGTGTTTTCACGTGGCAAGTTCAATTAACATCATTGTTTCAAGTTCCGACTGTACCCAATTCTTATTTAAGATCGTCTTAATTTAAAATAGCTCTGTATTATGCATGTCTCTGTAAACGTGTTTTTGATCGCTTGTTATTGGACGGTTTCTACTAGCTTCGTAACAATAATTAAGTGAGCTAATAATGAAGACGAATATAAAAAGGGTCGAGTTTAGATTGATTGTGATTAGTAATTTAGTATAAGAAAGGTAGATATATAAAGGGGTCCATTGAAGGACTTTACAACAACTACTACCCGTACCATTTTTGTCA